>NC_037357.1:79307834-79622834 GCF_002263795.3 Bos taurus | reverse complement strand
CAACCACAAATGGAAATTTCAATATGCAGTTGTTGAACCCACAGATGCAAAACCTATGAATACAGAGGGCTAACTATATATTTATTGGAAACAAATCTGCATATAAGTGGACCTATGCATGTTGTCCAGAGGTCAACTGTAGTGTTATTTGAAAAGCGGACTTGGATTAGCTACAAATGTATATTGAAAACTCTAGGGCAACCACTAAAAAGGGGGAAAAAAGTATAGTTGCTGTTCTAAGAAAGGAGAAAAAAATGGAACTATATAAAATGTTCAGTTAAAACCACAGAAGATACAAAAAGAATAAAAGATAAAAACAGGAACAAAGAACAAGGGCAGCAAATAGAAAACACTAATGAATATGATAAATATTATCACTTTGAATGTTAATGATCAAAATGTACCATTGAAAAGATAGAGATTATAAAAATGAATTAAGAAAATAAGACCCAGGTATATGTTATCTATAAGAAGCCCATTTTAAATATAAAGACACATATAGATTAAAAGTAAATGGATGGGGAATTTCCTGGTGGTCCAGTGATTATGAATCTGCTTTGTAATGCTAGGGCCATGCGTTCAATTCCTGGTTGGGGAGCTGAGATCCCACAAGCTGCAAAGCAACTAAGCCCGCATGCCATGTGCTGCAACTAAGACCTGATGCCGCCAAATAAATAAAAATTTTTTATTAAAAAGTAAATGGATGGAATAAAATATACCATGCTAACACTAACAAAAAAAGAGGAGTAGCTATATTAATTTCACACAGAGTGAAATTTAAGCAAGAAAAGTTATCAGGGATAAAGAAGAGCATTACATAATGATAAAAGGGCTAATTCTCCAGGAAGACATAACAGTCCTTAATGTATATACAACCTAACAACAGAGCATTAACTTATGTGAGGCAAAAACTAATAGCATTGCAAAGACAAGTAGATAAATCCAATATCTTGTTTAGATACTTCAATATGCCTCCATAAAATAGAACTGTCATAAATGAACAGTTCTAGCAGACAGTGAGGATCTAGCTGAACTTAACAACACCATCAATCAACTGGATATAATTGACATCTATAGACTAATTCATTCAATAACAGTAGGACACACGTTTTTTCTCAAGCTCACATGAAACATGTACCAGGATAGATCACAGTCTAGGCCATAAAACACACCTTAACAATTTGAAGAACAGAATTTAAAAGAATAGAAATCAAACAATTTTCACTGTCAGGCCACAGTGGAATTAAACCAGAAATCATAACAGAAAGATGACTGGAACAATTCCAAAATATATGGAGATTAAACAATACTCTTCTAAATAACACATGGTCATGGAGAAATCTCAAGAGAAATTTAAAAATATTTTGACTAGATGAAAATGAAAATATAACTTATCAAAATATGTGGGATACCACAAAAACAGTGCTTAGAGAGAAGTCATAGTATTAAACGCACGAAAGAAGAAAGATCTAAAATCAGTAATCTCAGTTTCCACCTTAGGAAGCTAGAAAAAGAAGAGCAAATTAAATTCTAAGTAAGCAGAAGAAAAGACAATAATAAGAATTAGAGCAGAAATCAATGAGCCCTAAAATAGAAATCAATAGAAAAAAAATCAATGAAACTAAAAGCTGGTCCTTTAAAAAGGTCAATATACTAAATTATACATTGGATTGTACACTTTAAATGGGTGAGTTGTGTGGTGTGTGAACTATACCTCAATAAAGCTATTTTTAAAAATCAGATCAAAACTGTAAAAACAGTAAAAAGGCCAGTGGTTACCAGGGGTTAGGGAGGAGAGAGAGATAAATAAGAACACAGAAGATATTCAAGGTGGTGAAACTATTCTGTATGATACTATAAGTGGCTATATATGTCATCATACAATTGTCAAAACCCACTGAATGTACAGTACCAAGTATGAACTATGGACTTTGGGTGATAATGATGTGTCATTATAGGTTCACTAATTTTAAGAAATGCACCACTCTGGTGCAGAATGTTGATTGTGGGGGAGGCTATGCTTGTGTGGGGTCAGGGGGTATATAGGAACTTTCAGTTTAATTTTGATGTGAACATCAGTTCAGTTCAGTTCAGTTCCGTCGCTCAGTCGTGTCCAACTCTTTGCGACCCCATGAACCGCAGCACGCCAGGCCTCCCTGTCCATCACCAACTCCCGGAGTCTACCCAAACCCATGTCCACTGTGTCGGTGATGCCATCCAACCGTCTCATCCTCTGTTGTCCGTTTCTCCTCCTGCCCTCAATCTTTCCCAGCATCATGAGTCAGCTCTCCGCATCAAGTGGCCAAAGTACTGGAGTTTCATAAAACTGCTCTAAAAATAAAGTCTATTAAAATTGTTTAAATCAGAGACTCTTCAAATAGAATGTGAAATAACAATAAAACAAAAAATACTATAGCTTTATACTTTCTGTCCCATGGCTGTTTTTTAGGCCTAGCAAAATTAGGTCCATAAAAAGTACAGTCCATGTCCTCCTTTGCTATTTAGACTGAGAAGCCTAGTTCCTCCTCCTTAACTTGAATAGGCTAATCAGAGAACCTCATTAGGATCTCTGTTTTAGACTCCCTGTGGCACTTCAACTCCAGGCATTCTGTTTCACTCTACCCAGACAAGTGACCTAATGAAGTAAATCCAAAAGGTGATCTACACTAACCATGGAGAAATCTGTACCTTTTATACTCTTACCACTTACCATCTTCTCTGTTTTTAACTAGCATGGTCTGTCTACTTGATCTGTTGATGGTTTTTGCCATCTTACCCAGAATTCAAGATCCACGTCAAACAAACAAAAATATTAAAAACACTAAAGATAAATCTAGCTAAAATGCTAATGTTAAATGCACTGTTCTGGAAGGGAAGTGTAGAAGACTTAATTTGTTACAAACTCAAGAAACAAAGAAAGCTACCCTCCTTCAAACTGGCCTGATTAGCACCCATTGTAGTCCTGATCTCCAAGATGTTCTGACCTTGAAACTTTTTGCTGCAAACTAACCTGACAAGAAATAACTAATTGCATGCCTACCTGTGAAGAATCATTCATCACATTACTGCACTCCCATCTCATTTACTCTTCCTTCCAAAGCCTGATAATAGTGACTGTATATTGAGCTCTAAGTATGTGCTAGGCATCATGTTATACACTTTATATATTTTTTCATTTAATTTGTACAGTAACCATATAAGTATACCTAATCTATTTGATAGGTAAAGAAACTGAAGTTTGAGAAGGTAACTAATTTTCCCATGATCACACAACTAATAATTTAAAGAGCTGGGATTCATTCTCCTAAATATAAAAGAAATCTTTAAAATGTTATTATTATCTCTATAGAGCTAATATTGCTTTAGAAAAAGATACTTCATAACTGAATCACCTTACTGTATACCTGAAACTAACACGACATTGTAAACCAACTATACAGTCCAATATAAAATAAAAACTAAAAAACAAAAAATAAAATATTGCTAGTTTTCTAAAAAAGAAAGAAAAAGGTACTTCATTAAAATTAAGCTTCTATCCATTTTAACTTCAAAGCATACTTCTTTCCTATTTAACCTTGCCTTCATAGGAATTTTTTTTGCAGTTCAACCTAAGTTTCTTCATGCTTGAAGTCAAGCCAGGTCTCAAAACAGACGTAATTCTCCCAGTATTTTTTTCATGAATTCCACTCTAGTGAACTTGTATATAACCCCCAGGGTCATCTTCACCTGTTTTGCTGCTTATGGCCCAAGCCTTAAGTTCTCCTCTAGGGTCTAAGATTCATATCTAGATTTTTTCATACTCCCCTACTTTGGTTTTTTCTTTCTTGTTCTTTTCAGAGAACAAGAAATTAGTCCATAGGGACTACTTACCTGGCTAGACCAGAATGACATAGATTGCCTCATGAACTGGAATTCTGACAGCCCAAGAGCTCAATATCCTAGGTCACAAACGATGAAGAGGACTGTACAGGCAATTGCTTTCTTGTGGTCTCTTTTCTGATGGCTGCTGGAATGACAAAAAAAAAAAGAAAGAAATATTACATCTAATAAGAGTAACCATTAAACTCTTTCATATTATTACAAAATAGAATCAATATAACAAGTCCTCAGCATAATCATAAATAATTTTCCTGCTGTTATCAACCAATGCCAAATATACAGTATTAACATAAAAACAGCTGTAAGTCTTCTTGCTAGCTAACCAACTCCCCTCCTCCATCCCATCGCCAGCAATTATACACCTCGGTATCCAATTATTTCAATGTTCTTTCAGTTCATAACAAATGATAGCTAGAATTGAAAATGTGCCAGATTACCATCACAGCAGTTAATCTTCTTAAAGTTTTCATAGCTGGAGCTCTACATCTACAATTCAGATTCACTTTTGCTTTACATTTTCTCTTCTCCTACACACCTATGTTTCTTATACATAGACACAATCATGTCAAATAGAATCAGTCAGGGCAACTGAGATAAAAACCCCCATACTCAAGCAGATTCTACACAGTCCTCTATATATAGTGAATTACAGATGGTTCTAGAAAATAGAAGAAGATTATTCCAAAAAGTCAATACATTTTTAAAGCTCCAATTTTCTAATTACAAAAGGCCAAAACTCATCAGTCTCCTGGATATATTCCTATCAAAATTATGATTTATAGTCACCTTCAATTCCAGTGGTGGCATTAATAACTTATCAAACATACACCAAATCCCATTTGTCACAAAGTATTCTAAAGTTGTCAAATTGCTTCCCAGCTACCAATATCAGTTCCAAAATTTCCCTAAGATCTAAATACAATAATTTCAAACAGTTTCCTTAGTATTTCATCTAACTAATAATACTTTTAACAATAACACTATTTATAGTGTAGATTCAAACTAATTTGAATTGTTTGAATTCAAACAATATTATCTTCTAATATACTCCAAATTACGGGCTTCTCTGGTGGCTCAGTGGTAAAGAATACACCTGCAATGCAGGAAGACAGTAGACATGGTTCAATCCCTGGGTTGGGAAGGTCCCCTGGAGGAGGGCATGGCAACCCACTCCAGTATTCTTGCCTGGAGAATCCCATGGACAGAGGAGGCTGGTGGGCTACAGTCCATAGGGTCGCAAAGAGTTGGACACAACTGAAGCGACTGAGCATGCACACACGCATACTCTGAATTACACCTATGCTTGCTTAAGCCAAAAAAAAAAAAAGAACTATCCACCATTTCCTAAAACCTTCTTGCTTTTGGTCTTGCTCATCCATTCAAGGAGTCTCTATCTCCTCTCCTTAACTCTAGGTATCCCAATTTTGTTTCCCTTGCAAATTTCTTAATTGGAAGCTATTCATTTTCCTTTATTCATCCCTTCCCATAAATCAAGACCAAGTTAACATCATCTCAGGTCTTGTTCACTGGATCCCCAAAGTATTGTTTTACTCAATAGCCCTTCTTTCTTCAGAGTTTACACTGCTTAATTTTATCATCCTATTAATGTTAAATGTCAACTTTCAGATCTCCCCCTGACATTCACTGAGGACTTTGGTACCAACTGTTTTCTTTCCCCTTTTCATCTGAAAGCCTTCACTATTCCCCTTGATGATCTAACATCCAAACTTCACAGCTCCATGACATATCCTATTTTAATTTCTTCAGCTCAGCCATCCATTTCTGTAGTGACACCTGGAATGGCTCTACCTCCAAAACCAGAGTCTGCACTCAGAACTACCTGTTTTTCTGCCTGTCCTACACTTTACAGTCTTTGAATTTACCCTTCAACTTTCCAAAGGCCTTCGATTCATCAACACTCTTAACTCTTCTCAAAGGCCTCAATGTCCCTTTGGATTTCACTTCCTTCTCTACCTAGGGAAGACTCCATGGACAGTGGGACTTCATTGACAGTAACCAGCACACTCAATTCTCCTATCCCCTTGATTTTCCACTATATTTATCCTGCCAATTCCTACTCACAAATCAACCCAACGATTTCTTTTTTCTATTCCTGTTTACAAATTACAAAGTACTATTAAGGAAAATCCTATACTCCTGACCACTAGTTTCTCCTCTACCCAACTGATCTTCTATTGCTAGCAGAGTGATCTTTTACTTTTGGCAGGGGAGGGGGCTGCACTGAGTCTTCTTTGCACCACACAGACTCTCTGGTTGTGGTGTGTGGGCTTAGTTGCCCTCAGTATGTGGGATCTTAGTTCCCTGATCAGGGATAAAACTCATGTCCTCCGCATTGGAAGGTAGATTCTTAACCACTGGACCACCAGGGAAGTGCCAGAATGATCTTTTAAAACATAGATTAAGCAAGACTTCATGAATGGCAGAATGAGGGGCTCAGCTAATTTTCTCCCCATGAAAACAATGATATAACTGTACAGATTTGTCAAAAACAACCATTTCAAGATTCTGGAAATAGACCAAAATTAAAAAATAAATTTAAAAGTATTTAAGAAAATCTATTAAATGTTGGCTAAGAACAGTGGGAATCTATGGTGTTTTAGCCTGAGGCTTGTTCATATTCCCACCTCCCTCCCCAGCTCTACTGGAGCTGATATTATAAGGTTAGGGCAAGTCAAACCATAAAAACCAACAACTTGGCTGCTGGAGGGGAATTACTTGTATGGGAATGAGCACACACAAAAAAATTTCTATGCCCAGGGATGTTGAAGATAACAGCAAACTCCTTAGATCAGAGAAAATGATCATCACAGTTACCTGAGATTACAGCATTGGTTGGGGCAAGCAACAGAACAGCAGGCCTGCTGAAAGTTTAGCAGAGAGATGCAGAGAGAAAGACAACCCTGGTAGGGCTTAATAAGCTCACTCATACCCCCGTGGGTCTACAATGCTAGTATGTACAAGGTTGCACTCAAGCTCAAGGTACTAGAGAGGATCCTACTTAACTACATTTCCCTGCTTGAATGCGAAGCGTTACAAAGGTACAGAGGAGACACAAGAAGGCCCAGCAGAAAGTAAAAATCAAGGAAAATTTTAAACTCTCCTGAACTTCGGCTATACTTCTAAACCTACACACAATTCCATCGACAAAGAGTAAAAGACAATACTGGCCCAAGGTATTTAGACACAATCTCTAATAAAACAATTGGCTGAACGCTAAGCTATCCTGACCTGTATGACACCAAGGAAGCCAAGCTTACAAATAAAAAGAGTAGAAACATTAATAGGCTACACACTGAAGAGAGAGAATTCACAGAATTGATCCAGGCAAGCCACCACAGCAACCTCAGAGACAGAATGGGTAGGAATCAGAACCTGAAATTAACCTTTTGAGGAACTGCCAACTGTTTTCCAAAGTGGCTACACCCACTGTTTTCCAAAGTGGCTACATACCACAACCAGAGAATCTGTGTGGTGCAAAGAAGACTCAGTGCAGCCCCCTCCCCTGCCAAAAGTAAAAGATCACTCTGATAGCAATAGAAGATCAGTTGGGTGGAGGAGAAACTAGTGGTCAGGAGTATAGGATTTTCCTTAATAGTACTTTGTAATTTGTAAACAGGAATAGAAAAAAGAAATCGTTGGGTTGATTTGTGAGTAGGGATTGGCCAGATAAATATAGTGGAAAATCAATAGGATGGCTATGGTCAAAACGATGGACAATAAACAAGCTTTGGCAAGGATATGGAAAAAACTGGAACTCTCATACACTGTTTCTGGGAATGTAAAATTGTGTAACTGCTTTGGAAAACAGTATACCACTATTTACAATAGCTAGAACATGGAAGCAACCTAGATGTCCACTGACAGATGAATGGATAAAGAAGCTGTGGTACATATATACAGTGGAATAAAAGCCATAAAAAGGAACACATTTAAGTAGTTCTACTGAGGTGAACAAACCTAGAGCCTATTATACAGAGTGAAGTAAGTCAGAAAGAGAAATATAAATATTGTATTCTGATGCATATAAATGGAATCTAGAAAGATGGTACTGATGAACTTATTTTCAGGGCAACAATGGTGAAACAGACCTAAAGAACAGACTTATGGACACAGTGGGAGGGAAGGAGGAAGTGGGTGAGATGTATGGAGAGAGTAACATGGAAACTTACAATGCTATATGTAAACTAGATAGCCAATAGGAATTTGCTGTATGACTCAGGGAACTCAAATAGGGGCTCTGATAATCTAGATGGGTGGGATGGGGAAGGAGATGGGAGGGAGGGAGGGGACATGGGTGTATCTATGGCTGATTCTTGTTGATGTTTGACAAAAAACCCACAAAATTGTGTAAAGAAATTATCCTTCAATTAAAAAAAGCAAAGTGGCAAAAAAAAAAGGTGTTTCCAGTTCCTCAAAAGGTTAAACTTGGAGTAACCTACCATATGTCTCAAACAACCCAAATTTTCATCAATTGATGAATGGATAAACAAAATATGGTATATTCATACAATGGAATACTATTTGGACATAAAAAGGAATAAAGGAAGTTCTGTCACATAACATGGATGAACCTTGAAAACACTATGCTAAGTAAAAAAGTCAGACCAAAAGGAGAAATACTGTATGATTTCATTTATATAAAATGCTCAGTTCAGTTCAGTTCAGTTATTCAGTCGTGTCCAACTCTTTGCAACCCCATAGACCACAGCACGCCAGGCTTCCCTGTC
The DNA here is from genome assembly GCF_002263795.3 of Bos taurus. Taxonomy (NCBI): domain Eukaryota; kingdom Metazoa; phylum Chordata; class Mammalia; order Artiodactyla; family Bovidae; genus Bos; species Bos taurus. Next base: position 79,614,207 of record NC_037357.1, on the reverse strand, counting down.
CATCACCAACTCCTGGAGCTTGCTCAAACTTGTGTCCATTGAGTCGGTGATGCCATCCAACCATCTCATCTTTTGTCATCCCCTTCTCCTCCTGCCTTCAATCTTTCCCAGCATCACGATCTTTTCCAGTGAGTCAGTTCTTCATATCAGGTGGCCAAAGTATTGGAGTTTCAGCTTCAGAATCACTCCTTCCAATGAATATTCAGGACTGATTTCCTTTAGGATTGACTGGTTTGATCTCCTGGCAGTCCAAGGGACTCTCAAGTGTCTTCTCCAACACCACAGTTCAAAAGCATCAATTCTTTGGCGCTCAGTTTTCTTTATAGTTCAACTCTCACATCCATACATGACTCCTGGAAAAACCATAACTTAGACCAGATGGACCTTTGTTGGCATAGTAATGTCTGCTTTCTAATATGCTGTCTAGGTTTGTCATAACTTTTCTTCCACAGAGCAAGCATCTTTAAATTTCATGGTTTTGCTTTATTTTTTTGCTATATTTTGCTTAAATTTCATGCAGTGACCATCTGCAGTGATTTTGGAGCCCAAGAAAATAAAGTCTGCCACTGTTTCCCCATCTATTTGCCATGAAGTGATGGGACTGGATACCATGATCTTAGTTTTTTGAATGTTGAGTTTTAAGCCAGCTTTTTTACTCTCCTCTTTCACCTTTATCAAGAAGCTCTTTAGTTCCTCTTTGCTTTCTGTGATAAGGGTAGTGTCATCTGCATATCTGAGGTTATTGATGTTTCTCCCAGCAATCTTGATTACAGCTTGTGCTTCATCCAGCCTGGCATTTTGCATGATGTACTCTGCATATAAGTTACATAAGCAGGGTGACAATATATACCCTTGATGTACTCCTTTCCCAATTTGAAACCTGTTCATTGTTCCATTTCCAGTTCTAACTGTTGCTTCCTGACCTACATGCAGGTTTCTCAGGAGGCAGGTAAGGTGGTCTGGTATTCACATCTCTTTCAGAATTTTCCAGTTTGTTGTGATCCACACAGTCAAAGGCTTTGGTGTAGTCAATAAAGCAAAAGTAGATGTTTTTCTGGAATTCCCTTGCTTTTTCTATGATCCAACAGATGTTGGCAGTTTGATCTCTGGTTCCTCTGCCTTTTCTAAATCCAGCTTGAACATCTGGAAGTTCCCAGTTCACGTACTGTTGAAGCCTCGCTTGGAGAATTTTGAGCATTACTTTGGTAGCATGTGAGATGACTGCAATTGTGTGATAGTTTGAACATTCTTTGGCATTGCCTTTCTTTGGGATTGGAATGAAAACGGACCTTTTCCAGTCCTGTGGCCAATGCTGAGTTTTCTAAATTTGCTGGCATATTGAGTGCAGCACTTTAGCAGCAGCATCTTTTAGGATTTGAAACAGCTCAACTGGAATTCCATCACCTCCACTAGCTTTGTTCATAGTGATGCTTCCTAAGGCCCACTTTACCTCGCACTCCAGGATGTCTGGCTCTAGGTGAGTGATCACACCATTGTGGTTATCTGGATCATTAAGATCTTTTTTATATAGTTCTGTATATTCTTGCCACCTTTTCTTAATATCTTCTGCTTCTGTTAGGTCTGTACCATTTCTGTCCTTTATTGTGCCCATCTTTGCATGAAATGTTCCCTTGGTATCTCTAATTTTCTTGAAGAGATCTCTAGTCTTTCCCATTCTATTGTTTTCCTCTATTTCTTTGCACTGATCACTGAGGAAGTCTTTCTTATCTCTCCTTGCTATTCTTTGGAACACTGCATTCAAACGGGTATATCTTTCCTTTTCTCCTTTGCCTTTAGCTTTCTTTTCTCAGCTATTTGTAAGGCCTCTTCAGGCAACCATTTTGTCTTTCCTATTTCTTTTTCTTGAGTACTGTCTTTAGCTTTCTTTTCTCAGCTATTTGTAAGGCCTCTTCAGGCAACCATTTTGTCTTTCCTATTTCTTTTTCTTGAGTACTGTCTTTAGCTTTCTTTTCTCAGCTATTTGTAAGGCCTCTTCAGGCAACCATTTTGTCTTTCATATTTCCTTTTCTTGAGTATTGTCTTGATCATTGCCTCCTGTACAATGTCACGAACCTCTGTCCATAGTTCTTCAGGCACTCTGTCTATCAGATCTAATCTCTTGAATCTATTCGTCACTTCCACTGTATAATCATAAGGGATCTGATTTAGATCATATCTGAATGGTCTAGTGGTTTTCCCTACTTTCTTCATTTTAAGTCTGAATTTTGCAATAAGGAGTTCATGACCTGAGCCACAGTCAGCTCCCGGTCTTGTTTTTTGCTGACCGTATAGAGCTTCTCAATCTTCAGCTGCAATAAAATATTCAGAGTGGACAAATTCATAGAGACAAAAAGTAGACTGTTGGTTTCCAGGGACTAAGGGATGGCGAAAATGGGAAGTGACTGCTAACCGGTACAGTTTCTTTTTGGTGTGATGAAAATATTCTGGAATTAGATGGTGGTGATGATTGCACAACCTTGTGAATATACTAAAAACCACTGAGTTATATACTTTAAAATGATGTATTTTATGGTATGTGAATTACATCTCAATTTTAAAAAAGCAATATTTAAATGAAAGCAGCCAGATGCCAAAGGTTATATAGCGTGTGATTCCATTCATATGAAATTTATAGAAAAGGCATATCTATAGAGACAGAAAGTAGATTAGTGGTTGCCTAGGAATAGGGACGAGTAAGGAGACTGACAGACAAAGGGTACAAAAGATCTTGTGGTCTGATGGAAATATTCTAAAGTCAGATTGTGGTCATAGTTGTACAACTATATAATTTACTAAAAATCATTGAATTGTATACTTCAAATAGGTGAATTTTATGGTATGTAAGTTGTACCTCAATAAAGATATTGTTAAAAAAGAAAATATAAATAAACTAAGGCTCCTTAGAGAAATGGCAGGTCTCAGGCAGGAAATATATGAGGTAATCTCTATGCCAAAAATCAAGCAAGCTATGAAAACCTAATGACTAGTGTTGAAGGGATACAGGAGGTAACATTTTGGCAAGATATGGGACAATTTGAGTGTTAAAAAGGATAATGAATGCAATCAATTGAAACCCACTAAATATATTTTTAAAAACATGGGTTCATAATGATAAAGCGAGAACAGACACATACAACTCACTGGATATCATTGAAAGTAAGTCAACAGGGCACAAAGCGTTTATTCTAAAAACTGGCAATCAAGTCCAAGATAAAGAATTAAGTATCTCTCCTATCCTCTCTGCATAAGTAACTCAATAGCTGTAATTGATGAGAGAAAGTTTATTTTCAGAAGAATTCCAACTAATTAATGTAGAAGATAAAACTGGAAAATCACCACCTTGAAATTCCTAGTAAAATAATTAATTCTGCTAATGATCATCAATGAATTAAATCAATAGATGAAAGGTTGATGGGAAACATCATAACGAAGGAATCAGACTGTCACCTGCTCATTAAAAGTGGAATAGACATGATGCTCCAGATGTGACTCAAAGTGCATTACACACCAACCCTTGTGTAATATTCTTGACAAAAAAAAATAGTTGAACTTGAATCAAGCCTCTAAAGCTAACTTCCATTATAGAAAAATATGGAGTGTATAGAGGAATAAAGTAAATGACAGCATAAGAAAGGTAAGAGACAAATCCAAAATGTGGGATTTTCTGTAGGACAACTGACCCACTTTTTGTAACAAGTCGATGGCTTGAAAAAGTAAAGTGCAGACTGCTCTAGATTAAGAGAGGCTTAAGAAATAATATGGACCACAGCCTTGTCTAACTCAATGAAACTAAGCCATGCTGTGTGGGGCCACCCAAGACGGGAGGGTCATGGTAGAGAGGTCTGACAGAATGTGGTCCACTGGAGAAGGAAATGGCAAATCACTTCAGTATTCTTGCCTTGAGAACCCCATGAACAGTATGAAAAGGCAAAATGATAGGATACTGAAAGAGGAACTCCCTGGGTCTGTAGGTGCCCAATATGCTACTGGAGATCAGTGGAGAAATAACTCCAGAAAGAATGAAGGGATGGAGCCAAAGCAAAAACAATAATGCTGAAGCTGAAACTCCAATACTTTGGCCACCTCATGCGAAGAGTTGACTCACTGGAAAGGACCCTGATGGTGGGAGGGATTGGGGGCAGGAGAAGAAGGGGACGACAGAGGATGAGATGGCTGGATGGCATCACCGACTCGATGGACATGAGTCTGAGTGAACTCTGGGAGTTGGTGATGGACAGGGAGGCCTGGTGTGCTGCGATTCATGGGGTCGAAAAGAGTCGGACACGACTGAGCGACTGAACTGAACTGAACTGAAGAAATAATAACCATCTTGATAACTGAAACTTTGTATACCTTGATCAACATTTTTCCCTTTAACCCCTATCCTCCCTGGTCATGGTAAATATTCCCTAGTGTATACTTGTATCAAATCATAAAGTTGTACACCTTAAATATATGCTTTTTTTTTTCTTTCTGGTAGCGCTTTGTAGGCTCTTAGTTCCCTGACCAGGGATCAAAGTTGGACTCCTGCATTAGAAGCATGGAGTCCTAACCACTAGACTGCCAGATAATTCCTTAAATATATTCTACTTTTATTTGTCAATTACACCTTGTCTTGGTCTGTTCGTCCAGGCTGCTATAACAAAATACCATATACTTGTGTGTATGTGTGTGTGTGTGTTCAGTTGGTCAGTCATGTCCAACCCTTTGCAACCCGCCAGGCTCCTCTGTGGAGAAGGTGATGGCACCCCACTCCAGCACTCTTGCCTGGAAAATCCCATGGACGGAGGAGCCTGGAAGGCTGCAGTCCATGGGGTTGCTAAGAGTCAGACACGACTGAGCAACTTCACTTTCCCTTTTTACTTTCATGCATTGGAGGAGGAAATGGCAACCCACTCCAGTGTTCTTGCCTGGAGAATCCCAGGGACGGGGGAGCCTGGTGGGCTGCCGTCTATGGGGTCGCACAGAGTCGGACACGACTGAAGTGACTTAGCAGCAGGCTCCTCTGTCCGTGGGATTCTCCAGGCAAGAATACCGGAATGGTTTGCCATTTCCTACTCCAATTACACCTCATTTTAGTCTGTTTGTCCAGGCTGCTATAACAAAATACCATAGCTTATAAATAACATAAATTTATTTTTTATAGTTCTAGAGACAGGGAGGGAAGTCCAAGATCAAAGTGTTGGCAGATTAAGTGTCTGGTAAGATCCCCTCTTCATAGACAACTCTCTTTTCTCTGTGTCCTCACATGGTGGAATGGGTAAGGGATTTCTCTGAAGTCTTTTTTATAAAGGCACTAATCCTATTTATGAGGGCTCTATCCTCACGACGTAATCATCTTCTAAATGCCCTACCTCCTAACACCATCACAATGGGGGTTAGGTTTCAACATACAAACTTGGGGAAGGGGGTGGAACACAAACATTTAATCTATAGCAATGTCAGTAAGAAGGTAAAAATGATGATAACCAAATGTAATATGAGAACATTGTTTGGATCTTTATATGAACAAACCAACTGTTGGACAATCTTTTGAGATAACCTGAGAAATTTTATAATCAACTGGGTACTAGATACTATTAAGGAATTTTTAATTTTGTAAGATAGCATAAGGAGAAAGCAATGGCAACCCACTCCAGTATTCTTGCCTGGGAAATCCCATGGATGGAGGAGCTTGGTAGGCTGCAGTCCATGGGGTCGAGAAGAGTCGGACATGACTGAGAGACTTCACTTTCACTTTTCCTTTCATGCATTGGAGAAGGAAATGGCAACCCACTCCAGTATTCTTGCCTGGAGAATCCCAGGGACAGGAGCCTGGTGGGCTACCGTCTATGGGGTCACACAGAGTCAGACACAACTGACGTGACTTAGCAGCAGCAGCAGCAGCAAGATAGCATAACCACAGCATAACTGTTATATAAGAAAATGTCTGTACTTTAGACATGCCTAGTGAATGTATATGGTGAAATAACATGATACCTGGGATTGGCTTTTAAAAAAATTTCAGCAAATTTTAAAAAAGAAGGAAACCAGAATTGAAAGAGACATGTGTACCCCAATGTTCATCGCAGCACTGTTTATAATAGCCAGGACATGGAAGAAACCTAGATGTCCATCAGCAGATGAATGGATAAGAAAGCTGTGGTACATATACACAATGGAGTATTACTCAGCCATCAAAAAGAATACATTTGAATCAGTTCCAATGAGGTGGTTGAAACTGGAGCTGATTTTACAGAGTGAAGTAAGCCAGAAAGAAAAACACCAATACAGTATACTAACGCATATATATGGAATTTAGAAAGATGGTAATGATAACCCTGTATGCAAGACAGCAAAAGAGACACAGATGTATAGAACAATCTTTTGGACTCTGTGGGAGAGGGACGGGGGGATGATTTGGGAGAATGGCATTGAAACATGTATAATATCATATAAGAAACAAATCGCCAGTCCAGGTTTGATGCAGGGTACAGGATGCTTGGGGCTGGTGCACTGGGATGACCCAGAGGGATGGTATGGGGAAGGAGGTGGGAGGGGGGTTCAAGATTGGGAACACGTGTACACCCGTGGCAGATTCATGTTGATGTATTGCAAAAGCAATACAATATTGTAAAGTAATTAGCCTCTAATTAAAATAAATAAATTTTTTTAAAAAAGAAAGGAAAGAGAAAGGAAAAAAGAGATAGCTGAAACAAGATTGGCAAAATCTTGGTAATTATTGAATGTAGTTAATGGGTACTGGAGAGGGCAATGGCACCCCACTCCAGTACTCTTGCCTGGAAAATCCCAGGGATGGAGGAGCCTGGAAGGCTGCAGTCCATGGGGTATCTGAGGATCGGACACAACTGAGTGACTTCATTTTCACATTTCACTTTCATGCATTGGAGAAGGAAATGGCAACCCACTCCAGTGTTCTTGCCTGGAGAATCCCAGGAATGGGGGAGCCTGGTGGGCTGCCATCTATGGGTTCGCACAGAGTCAGACATGACTGAAGTGACTTAGCAGCAGCAGTTAATGGGTACATGAAGGTTCATTATATAATCCTCTTTATGAGTACATTTGAAGACATTTATTTAAAGTCACAAATCTGACCATGTAACTTCTGAGTATAAAAAAAAACTTCAGTAGTTCTCCAAGGTCCACAGAGATAAAGCTCAAATCCATAGCATGGTCTGTAAAGCTCTACATAATGCAGTCCCCAGCCTCATCTCCTACTACTCCCTAAATTACAGTCATTAAACCTATTTCACATCCCCATGCCTTTGCTCCTGTTTCCTCTGTTTTTTGTTATCACACTTCCTCCTAAAACTTTCTGGCCTGAGGAGAGCTTTCTGACATCAGTACAAGTCTCCATGAACCCTTTCTTGACCTCCAATATTCAATCTACTTTGGTTTGAACCTTCTTCTCCTATCATATAATATCTGTGTTCTTATCTGTAGCCTTAGAGCCTTTGCTCAGTTTCAAACTGTACCTAGGAACTGCTGTACCACGTCCTTCCACGGATCTCACTGGACTGTTTCCCACTGAGAGAGCTCAAAAGTCACTATCTTACAGCACAACATTTAAGGAGGCACTCACTCTCAGGGTCAAGCAAGTGTAGCATCGGCACTACAGGCATCTCATTTTGCTTTACCTTAGATCTGGTCCCTCCTCACACCTAAGTCCAAACATTAAAGTCCTTCTATCTTTTATCACTCTGGTCTCAGGTGCACTCACATGTACCTCTTTAATTCCCTTCTGACAGTTGGCATATGGGAAAATGTGCCTCTCTCCATTTGTAACTTGAAAATTTCCCCTGACTGTGGGCCCTGGTTGCTGAGTACAAGGGAAGTGTTGGTGTTACACCAGTCACAGAAATGGAAATAGCTTAAATCCTTAGTGAAATTAAACATAAGAACCAGCTTTTCGGCCAGAACCACCATTTTCCAGTAATTCGCCAAAATGACCAACACAAAGGGAAAGAAGAGGGGCACCCACTACATGTTCTCTAGGCCTTTTAGAAAACATGGAGTTGTTCCTTTGGCCACATACATGCAAATCTACAAGAAGGGTGATATTGTAGATATCAAGGGAATGGGTACTGTTCAAAAAGGAATGCCCCATGAATGTTGCCATGGCAAAACTGGGAGAGTCTACAATGTTACCCAGCATGCTGTTGTCATCATTGTAAACAAACAAGTTAAGGACAAGATTCTTGCCAAGAGAATTAAGGTGCGTATGGAGCATATTAAGCACTCTAAGAGCCGAGATAGCTTCCTGAAATGTATGAAGGAAAATGATCAGAAAAAGAAGGAAGTCAAAGAGAAAGGGACTTGGGTTCAGCTGAAGTGCCAGCCTGCTCCACCCAAAGAAGCACACTTTGGGAGGACCAATGGAAAGGAACCCAAACTGTTGGAGCCCATTCCCTATGAATTTATGGCCTGATGGGTGTAAAAATAAAGACCTGGACTGTACAAATGTTTCTCTTAATTAAGTAGAGGTGTTGTGTCCAAATTCAGTGGGTGATGTCTTTTCAAATTTAGTGTTTTTTCTTCCTGAAAGATGAAAGATAGTTTGTTGTTCAGTATGCTCCATTTTTTAATAAACTGCCAGATATTATTTATAAAAATAAGTAAATAAACATAAGAACCAGTGCCATCAAATTCTAAAAACTCTTGAAAATACTCCATAGATCCCTTCAAAGCACTGTTAGTATCTACCTACATCTTCTTCCTCTAAGTGTATGCATGCTAAGTCACTTCAGTCATGTCTGACTCTTTGAGACCCTATGGACTGTAGCCCACCAGGCTCCTCTGTCCATGGGATTCTCCAAGCAAGAATACTGGAGTGGGTTGCCATGCCCTCCTCCAGGAAATCTTCCCCACCCAGGGATCAAATCCATGACTCTTAAGTCTCCTGCATTGGCAGGTGGGTTCTTCACTACTAGCACTGCCTTTCTCTCACTCAAGTTAAACTTCAAAAATTCATCCAGTTTTCATTTAATAACTAATATTACAAAAATATTTTCTATTTTTCATTGCTTATGTATAATGCTTAATTTACCCTGTAGGCTTTTAATCTGCTACTCTGAAAACACAACCACTACTCTTAGTTTTTCTGATAAAATTGTCCAAAACTTCAAGTCACTAATTTTAAAAATGTTTAAAAATATAACCATAAAAGAATTAAATATTCATCCTGCCAATCATGTTTAAACTATGTTTCAGTATACCAAATAGACCTAGCCAGTCAGAGAAAATTCTTTACAAAAGATTTCCAGCTAATAGATGTAGAAAGAATGATAGAACTAGAAAAATTACCAGTTTGAAGCCTCTTATAAAATAACTGATTTAGACAATGATCATTGTGCATACATTAATGTTAGTCGCTCAGTCATGTCCGATTCTTTGTGATCCCATGGACTTTAGCCCACCAGGCTCCTTTGTCCATGGAATTTTCCAGGCAAGAATACTGGAGTGGGTTGACATTTGCTACTCCAGATAATGATTATCACTGGATGCTAAAACTAATGGAAGACAAATAGGGAACTTTAAAGTGGGGGGATCAAATGGTCACCAATTTGCAACCAGATACTAGAATAGCATGTGTGAAGGTTTCGATTCAAGAAGAAGAGAGCATGGAATTCTCAATAATGGAAAACGGGGTTTAGAGTTTGAGATAGGAAGTTTTGATAAAAGAAGCTGGTACAGGAGCAAGATGTAGGATCTTGGAAGCTACTCAAAGAATTGTGGACTTTCTCTTACAGGGATTAGGAAGCCACTGAAGGGTTATGTTTTAGAAAGTGTTCTCTGGCTATAGTGTGGAGAATGCTTTGGGAGTAGGAAAGTGGGGGCAGGTAGATGAATTAAGAGATAGTTGCAATAGTGGAGGTGAAATGTGATGGTGGCCTGGACCAGAATAGGAATAGGCAATAAGAAAATAGAAGTACATGGATTCAATAGATATTTAGCAAGTAGACCTAAAAGGATTTGGTGGTAGAATAACTAGAGGGAGGACAGTATGACGGTTTCAGGCTTGGGCCACTGAACTAACAGTGGTGCCATTCTCTGAGATAAGGAACAGAAGAGGAGGAACAAGTTTTGACAGAAAAGGGAAGAACAAGCTCAATATGGGAAATGGTGAATTTGAGATGCCTATCCACATAGGCAGATGGATACACTGGGTCTAAAACTCAGAAAAGAAGTCTGAGTTGAACATACACTTGTGTAAAGTGAATGTATAGTAAGCAACTGAAGCCATGGGAACAGATAAGAGAACCCCAATTTAAAAAAAAAAGAAAACAGCAGAAGTTCCCTGATGGTCTAGTGGTTACAATTCTGGACTTTCACTGCCATGGCCTGGCTTTAGTCCCTAGTTGGGGAACTGAGATACCAAAAGCCATGCAGCCTGGCCAAAAAACAAAACAGAAAAGCAAAGCATAATACATTCCCTGTAGCCCCATATCTTTAACCTTATTATCTATGTTCAGTTCAGTTCAGTTCAGTCGCTCAGTCGTGTCCGACTCTTTGTGACCCCATGAATCGCAGCATGCCAGGCCTCCCTGTCCATCACCAACTCCCGGAGTTCACTGAGACTCACGTCCATCCAGTCAGTGATGCCATCCAGCCATCTCATCCTCTGTCGTCCCCTTCTCCTCCTGCCCCCAATCCCTCCCAGCATCAGAGTCTTTTCCAATGAGTCAACTCTTCACATGAGGTGGCCAAAGTACTGGAGTTTCAGCTTCAGCATCAGTCCTTCCAAAGAAATCCCAGGGCTGATCTCCTTCAGAATGGACTGGTTGGATCTCCTTGCAGTCCAAGGGACTCTCAAGAGTCTTCTTCAACACCAAAGTTCAAAAGCATCAATTCTTCGGCGCTCAGTAGTTTAAAGCAAATAAACCTCAGAAAAGGATAAAGAAACAAAATATCATTCTTCTCCTTTCTAGGCTCCTTGCCATAACCACCCTTCCACTTCTATACACAGTTTTCTATCTCAGAGGGCCAAGTTATAAGGCAGCTGAGTAAGTTAGGATTTTTTGCATTATTACATTTCATTCTCTTCTTTGATGGAAACTTGAAAGATACCTTAGTCTCATTAAAAGAAAACTTAGAAACTGTCTTAAGGTAGGTTAATTCTCTTAGAAGCATGCTTTCAGATAGCTACTTTTATCCATTATATTTAATTTTAAGACAATAACCTTTCCCCATCCTTATTTGCAATTCTGAGAGCACCTTCCAGAGTAAGGCATATTTCCTCCTTTTTAATAAAGTATGTAAACACTTGTTGTCAAATTTAGCAGGGTATATAGAAGGGTACATTATTAGGAGGTTTTGACAGTCAGATTTTTGAAGCTTGAACTAGATGATCCTTAAAGTTCTTAGATTCAATAAGGATTCTATGATTAAAGTATAATGGTCTTGGCTCCCTCAAACATTTTCCCTTGACTCTGTCACCAAGGATGACACAGAACGAGCCAGACCAGGTCAGTTTTCATGCAAAAATAAGTTTGGACTATGTGAAAGGCCTCTATTTTACAAGAAATAAGCCTTCTTATGACCTTGAAGCACTGGCCCATGAAAACACTTAGAAATTGGACCTACTTTGTGTACTGTGACAGGTCTGTTAGTTCAGACCCTATATACAACAGTAACTGAAGGTAGATGAACAGCACTAACCCTTATTTGACAGACTGATTTCAACATGGGAGAAAAGTCTCCAATCAGGCTGAAAAGAGTTGAGCTGCAAATTTCCCTTCTTGATATTTTTAAATAGTTAGTTGTATGAACACACCAAAAGCATACTAAGCAAATCTGCAGATGATAGACGGAAAGAAAGCTAGTCAACCGGACGACATTTAGGATTCAAAATAAGCTTGACAAGCAGGAATAATAGGCTAAATTTAACAAGGTGAAGAGAAAGAGATCAACTTAAAGAGTGCATTCCGAGTCCTAAAACACAACTGTGCAAGTACCAAATGGATGAACACAGCAGCAGAGTCAGTCTTAGGAATTCCGACTACCTCAACATAAGTCAACAGAGTGATTGACGTGATTGTCAAAAAGAAAAAGAAAAAAAAAAAAAAAGGCAAAAGCTAAATAAATCTTGGCCTACATGAGTAGTAGCATAGGATCTAAAACAAAAAGGCATTGACTCTCCTCTCTGTAGTGAGGGGAAATAGTACATTTCATTGCTTGAAATAGTACATTTCATTCTAGATGCCAATCTTTAAAGAGAGATATTAGTGAACTGAAGTAAGAGCAGAACAGAATAACCAGAATGATGAGTGGATCTTAAAACTCTGTCATGAGAATAGTGACAGTAAAGGAATTGCAGATTTTTAGCATAAAGACAAGACTTAGTAGAGGAAACCAATGACCACTGTTTTCAAATGTAAATGTCATCAAGTACCAAAGCTGCGCAACAATAGAAAAGACTGTCTCTGGAGCATATCCTCAAATAATGACGTGTTCAAGCACAGACCTAGACAATCATTTTATGGGAACATTGAGAGAGATTCAAAAGCCTGGGATAATTCATAGGTCTCTCTGCTAAAAAAGCCAAAAGCCATGATACTCCAGTAGTAATAAATATACCTAGTACAAGATCTTAGTTTCTAAATATCATTCTTCATTTAAGAGAGCCAAAGCTCCTTGGAGAAATAGCTGGTCCCAGGGGGATAGCAGGTATATGATAAGCAAGTATATGATAAGCTTGTAATGCATATATATCATATAGCAAGTATATGATAAGCTTGAAATAGTCTTATTGTCCCAGAAAGTAAGGAAGTGCTAAATAATGATGGGGATATGTAAATGGACACAGATATCAGCTTGAAAGGGCTCCTACTGCCCAAGTCTGGGCCAATTTAACTATAAAACTGAATAATGACAGTAAAACATTACTATTGTTGTTGTTCAGTCACTAAGTCGTGTCTGACTCTTTGCAACCCCAAAGCCTCCCTGTTCCTCACATTATAACCCACGTTATAAAATATTATAGGGCTATCTTCCCTGGTGGCTCAGATGGTAAAGCATCTGCCTACAATGCAGGAGATCCAGGTTCAATCCCTGGGTCGGGAAGATTTCCTGGAGAAGGAAATGGCAACCCACTCCAGTATTCTTGCCTGGAAAATCCCATGGATGGAGGAGCCTGGTAGGCTACAGTCCATGGGGTCACAAAGAGTTGGACACGACTGAGCTACTTCACTTTCACTATAAAATATTATAACTCATGCAAAAAATAAGAACCCATGTATCCATACTGATAATCAATCTATCAATACATGGGGTAAAAGGAAAGCTCTTTGTTTCAGCAGAATGCCAACTAATGTAGAAATAAAGATATATTTAGAAAACCACTATTTTCCAAACTACATAGTAATGAGTAATTCAGGTAAGAATTATCAGTGAGTGCTAAAAACTATTAGGTGAAAATTTGATGAGGAACAAGACATTTATACAGTCTCAAATTATCCCCTCACAAATTGTATATTGATTACAAAAGAAAAAATAGTAAATTTACAGTGGAGAAACCTGGCAGACTTCACTTTACCAAATAGCCAAACTTAGCATCAGCGATCGTGGGACAGGCAAACATTATGTGCTTTCTGGTGTAATGCATTGAGAACAAATCACTTCTTCAATATTCCTATAAAAAATGCATAACCTGAAGTTAATCATTGGGAGGCATCAGATAAAGCCAAACTAAAGGACATTCTACAAAATAACTGGCCTGAACTCTTCAAAAATGGCAACACAATGAAAAAAAAAAAAGACAGGAACCATTTCAGATTAAAGAATAATAAAGTGACATGACAAATAAATTCAATAAATAATATTGGCTTGTAATCTGGACTGGGGGAAAATTGCTATTGAGGACATTACTGAGACAAGAAGTAAAATCTAAATATAGATAGTGATAATACTATATTAATATCAATGTGAGTTTTTCTGATTTTGATCATTATGCTGTGATTTTGTAAGAGCATGTCTCTGCTCTTAAGAAAGACATGCTTAAGGATTTAGGAGAATAGGAAATTTATGTCCGAAAATTACTCAAGTGATTCAAAAAATTACAGACAGATGATGATAGAATAAGAAAGCAAATGTGGCAACATGTCAAAAGTTTATGAATCTGGGTAGATAGCATATGGAAATGCTTTGTGCTATTCCTCCAACTTTTAAGTTTGAAATTACTTCAAAGTGATGTTTGTTTTTAAACTTTAAATGATATTTTAAAAGGGGAAAACTATACCAAATGTTCACTAAAGTTCTATCAAGATTAACAGCAGGAGCCAAATTCCAAAACCAAAGCTTTTAGCAAAAGACATAATAACCTTTTTAAAAAATTGAAATATAGTTTATTTACAATATTGCATTTAATGTTTACAACATAGCAATTCAAAATTTTTACAGATTATGCTCCATTTATAGTGAATATAAAATTGGTTATATTCTCTGTGCTATACAATATGCCCGCATGGCTTGTTTATTTCATATATAGTAGTTTGTATCTTTGGAAAAGGCAATGGCACCCCACTCCAGTACTCCTGCCTGGAAAATCTCATGGACGGAGGAGCCTGGTAGGCTGCAGTCCATGGGGTCACGAAGAGTTGGACATGACTGAGCGACTCCACTTTCACTTTTCACTTTCATGCATTGGAGAAGGAAATGGCAACCCACTCCAGTGTTCTTGCCTGGAGAATCCCAGGGACGGGGGAGCCTGGTGGGCTGCTGTCTCTGGGGTCACACAGGGTCGGACACGACTGAAGTGACTTAGCAGCAGCAGCAGCAGTTTGTATCTTTAAATCTGTAGCCCTCTCTTTCCCTTCCCCCTTCTATCTCCCCACTGGTACTAGATCTCTATATCTGTGAGTCTATTTTTGTTTCATTATATTAATTTGTTTTATTTTTAAGGTCTCACATATAACTGATAACATTATATACAGTATTTGTCTTTCTATCTCTGATTTACTGAGCATAGTAGCCTTCTTTTACATGTAGCTGTCCAGTTTTCACAGCACCATTTACTGAAGAGATTGCTTTTTTGCCCCAGTGCAGTCTCAAAAATGACAGACTGATCTTGGTTTGTTTCCAAGGCAAACTATTATATATCACAATAATCCAAGTCTATGCCCCAACCACTAATGCCAAAGAATCTGAAGTCGAATGGCTCTGCTACTTCTGCTAAGTCACGTCAGTCGTGTCCGACTCTGTGCGACCCCATAGACGGCAGCCCACCAGGCTCCTCCGTCCCTGGGATTCTCCAGGCGAGAACACTGGAGTGGGTTGCCATTTCCTTCTCCAATGCATGAAAGTGGAAAGTGAAAGGGAGGTCCCTCAGTCGTGTCCGACTCCTAGTGACCCCATGGACTGAAGCCTACCAGGCTCCTCCGTCCACGGGATTTTCCAAGAAAGAGTACTGGAGCGGGGTACCATTGCCTTCTCCACTAATGGCTCTATGAAGACCTAAAAAACCTTTTAGAACTAACACCAAAAAATGATGTCCTTTTCATCATAGGGGACTGGAATGTAAAAGTAGGAAGTCAAGAGATAACTGGAGTAACAGGCAAGTTTGGCCTTCGAGTACAAAATGAAGCAGGGCAAAGACTAACAGAATTTTGTCAAAAGAACTCAGTGGTCATAGCAAACACCCTCTTCCAGCAACACAAGAGACGACTCTACATATGGACATCACCAGATGGTCAACATAAACTCAGACTGATTATATTCTTTGCATCCAAAGATGGAGAAACTCTATACAGTCAGCAAAAACAAGACCAGGAGCTGACTGTGGCTCAGCTCCTTACTGAAAAATTCAGACTTAGATTGGAGAAAGGAGGGAAAACCACTATGCCATTCAGGTATGACCTAAATCAAATCCCTTCTGATTATACAGTGGAAGTGACTAATAGATTCAAGGGATTAGATCTGATAAACAGAGTGCCAGAAGAACTATGTACAGCAAGTAGTGATCAAAACCATCCCCAAGAAAAAGAAATGCAAAAAGACAAAATGATTGTCTGAGGTGGTCTTACAAATAGCTGAAAAAAGAAGAGAAACTAAAGGCAAAGGAGAAAAGGAAAGATATACCCATCTGAACATAGAGTTCTAAAGAATACCAAAGAGAAAAAAGAACCCCTTCCTATGTGAACAATGCAAAGAAATAGAGGAAAACAATATTATGGGAAAGACTAGAGATCTCCTCAAGAAAATTGGAGACACCGAGGGAACATTTCATGCAATGATGGGTACAATAAAGGAAAGAAACGGTAGGGACCTAACAGAAGCAGAAGATATTAAGAAGAGGTGGCAAGAATACACAGATGAACTATACAAAAAAAGATCTTAATGACCCAGATAACCATGATTGTGTTATCACTCACCAGACATCCTGGAGTGTGAGGTCAAGTGGGCCTTAGGAAGCATCACTATGAACAAAGCTAGTGGGGGTGATGGAATTCCAGATGAGCTATTTCAAACCCTAAAACATGCTGCTGTGAAAGTGCTGCACTCAATATGTCAGCAAATTTGGAAAATTCAGCAGGGACCTTGGAGTACAAAATGAAGACGGCAAAAGCTAACAGAGCCCAGTGATTTTTTGGGCTCCAAAATCACTGCAGATGGTGACTGCAGCCATGAGATTAAAAGATGCTTGCTCCTTGGAAGAAAAGCTATGACAAACCTCGACAACATATTAAAAAGCAGAGTCATTACTTTGCTCACAAAGGTTCATCTAGTCAAAGCTACGGTTTTTCCAGTAGCCATGTATGGATGTGAGAGTTGGACTAAAGAAAGGTGAGCACTGAAGAATTGATGCTTTTGAACTGTGGTGTTGGAGAAGACTCTTGAGAGTCCCTTGGACTGCAGAGAGATCAAACCAGTCAATCCTAAAGGAAATCAGTCATGAATATTCATTGGAAGGACTGACGCTTAAGCTGAGTGAAACTCCAGTACTTTGGCCACCTAATGTGAAGAAGTGACTCATTAGAAAAGATTGTGATGCTGAGAAAGATTGAAGGCAGGAGGAGAAGGGGACAACAGAGGATAAGATGGTTGAATGGCATCATCAACTCAGTGGACATGAGTTTAAGCAAGCTCCAGGAGTTGGTAATGGACAGGGAAGCCTGGCATGCTGCAGTCCATGGGGTCGCAAAGAGTCAGAAATGACTGAGCAACTAAACTGAACAGCAGTGGCCACAGGACTGGAAAAGGTCAGTTTTCATTCCAATCCCAACGAAAGGCAATGCCAAAGAATGTTCTAACTACTGCACAATTGAACTCATTTCACATGCTAACAACGTAATTCTCAAAATTCTTCAAGCTAGGCTTCAACAGTATGTGAACCGAGAACATCCAGATGTACAAGCTGAATTTAGAAAAGGCAAAGGAACCAGAGATCAAATTGCCAACATCCATTGGATCATAGAAAAAGCTACAGAATTCCAGGAAAACATATACTTCTGCTTCATTGGCTACACTAAAGCCTTTGACTGTGTGGATCACAACAAACTGTGGAAAATTTTTAAAGAGATGGGACTACCGACGAGTTTCCCTGCCTCCTGAGAAACCTGTATGCAGGTCAAGCAGCAACAGTTAGAACCGGACATGGGACAACCGACTGGTTCCAAATTGGGAAAGGAGTACGTCAAGGTTGTATATTGTCACCCTGTTTATTTAACTTATATACAGAGTACATCATGCAAAATGCTGGGCTGGATGAAGCACAAGCTGGAATCAAGATTGCTGGGAGAAATATCAATAACCTCAGATATGTAGATGATACCACCCTTAGGGCAGGAAGCAAAGAGGAACTAAAAAGCCTCTTATGAAGGTGAAAGAGGAGAGTGAAAAAGTTGGCTTAAGTGAAAAAGCTGGCTTAAAATTCAACATTCAAAAAACTATGATCATGGCATCCAGTTCCATCACGTCATGACAAATAGATGGGGAAATAATGGAAACAGTGACCGACTTTATTTTCTTGGGCTCCAAAATCACTGTGGATGGTGACTGCAGCCATGAAATTAAAAAGACGCTTGCTCCTTGGAAGAAAAGCTATGACAAACCTAGACAGCATATTAAAAAGCAGAGACATTACTTTGCTAACAAAAGTCCATATAGTCAAAGTTATGATTTTCCCAGTAGTCATGTATGGATGTGAGGGTTGGACTATAAAGAAGGCTGAGCACCGAAGAATTGATGCTTTTGAACTGTGAGGTTGGAAAAGACTCTTGAGAGTCCCTTGGACTGCAAGGAGATCCAACCAGTCAATCCTAAGGGAAATCAACCCTGAATATTCATTGGTAGGACTGATGCTGAAGCTGAAGCTCCAATACTTTGACACCTGATGCGAAGAATTGACTCATTGGAAAAGACTGAAGGCAGGGAAAGACTGAAGGCAGGAGGAGAAGGGGACAACATTGGATAAGATGGTTAGATGGCATCACCGACTCAACGGACATGAGTTTGAGCAAGCTCCAGGAGACAGTGAAGGACAGGGAAGCCTGGCGTGCTGCAGTTCATGGAGCTGCAAAGAGTCAGACATGACTGAGCGACTGAACAACAAGAACAATATTTTTGCTTACCTTGTTGTAGATTAATTGACCATAAATGTATGAGTTTATTTCTGTGCTCTGTATTCTGTTCCATTGATCTAAGTGTCTATTTTTATGGCAAGAAATCAGTGAGCATACTTCTGGCTCTGTTCTTTTACTCAAAAGATTGCTTTGGCTACTGGGGATCTTTTCTGATTTCCATCTAAGTTTTAGGATTATTTGTTTTAGCTTTGTGCAAAATGTCATGGGTATTCTAATAGCAATTGCATCAGTATGGTCATTTTAAAAAATATTTGTATTTATTTATTCTATTTTTGGCTGTGCTGGGTCTTCATTACTGCGCAGGCTTTTCTCTAGGTGCAGTGAGCTACTCTCTAGTCGTGTGAGGGCTGCTGACTGTGACGCCTTCTCTTGTTGCCGAGCAGGGGCTCTAGGGTGCACAGGCTTCAGTAGTTGCAGCATGTGGGCTCAGTAGTTGTGGCTCCCAAGCTCTAGAGTACTCAATAGTTGTGGCTCATAGGCTTACTGGCTCCACAGCATATGGGATCTTCCTGGACCAGGGATCCAACCCATGTCTCCTGCATTGTCAAGAGGATTCTTTACCACTGAGCCAGGGAAGACCAGTATGACCATTTTAACAATGTTAATACTTCCAGACCATGAAGACGGGATATCTTTCCATTTCTTTGCATCATTTTCAATTCCCTTCATCAGTATTTTATAGTTTTCAGAGTATAGGTCTTTCACCTCCTCTAAGTTTACTCCTAGATGTTTTATTCTTTTTGATGCAATTTTAAATAGGACTGTTTTCTTGCTTTCTCTTGCTGATAGTTCATTACAAATGTATATAAAAGCATCAGGTTTCTGTCTACTAATCTTGTATCCTGCAACTTTACTGAATTCACTGATTAGTTCTTAGTTTTCTGATGGAGACTTTAGGGTCTTCTATATTTAGTATCATATCATCTGTAAATAGTGAGTTTTATTTCTTCTCTTCCAATTTAGATTCAATTTATCTCTTTGTCTTGTCTGATTGCTGTGGCTAGGGCTTCTAATACTATGGTAAATATATGTAGTGAGAGTAGGCATCCTTATCTTGTTCCTGATTTAAGAGAAAACACTTTCAGCCTTTCACTATTGAGTATGGTGCTCACTGTGGGTTTGTCATATATGGCCTTTATTATGTTGAGATTTGTTCCCTCTGTATCCACTTTGATGAGAGTTTTTATTATGAATGAATGTTGAATTTTGTCAAATGCTTTTTCTGCATCTAATGAGATGAGCATGTGATTTTTATCCTTCCTTTTGTTAATGAGGTGTATTACATTGATTTGTGAATGTTGAACCATCCTTGCATCCCTAGAATAGATCCCATTTGTTCATGCTGTATGATCCTTTTCATATATTGTTGAATTCAGTCTGCTAACATTTTGTTGAGAATTTTTGTATCTATATTCATCAGAGATACTGGCATGTAATCTCTTCTATTGTAGTGTTTTTAATCTGGTTTTGGTATCAGGGTAATGATGGCCTTGTAGAATGAATTTGGGAGTGTTCCCTCCTTTTCAATTTTTTGGAATCATTTGAGAAGGATAGGATTCTTTATATGTTTAGTAGAAATCCCCTATGAAGCTCTCCAGTATTGGACTTGTGTTTTCTGGGAGTTATTTAAATTACTACTTGAATTTCCAGATGTTCAAGCTGGTTTTAGAAAAGGCAGAGGAACCAGAGATCAAACTGCCAACATCCACTGGATCATGGAAAAAGCAAGAGAGTTCCAGAAAAACATCTATTTTTGCTTTATTGACTATGCCAAAGCCTTTGACTGTGTGGATCACAATAAACTGTGGAAAATCCTGAAAGAGATGGGAATACCAGACCATCTGACCTGCCTCTTGAGAAACCTGTATGCAGGTCAGGAGGCAACAGTTAGAACTGGATATGGAACGACAGAATGGTTCCAAATAGAAAAAGAAGTATGTCAAGGCTGTATACTGTCACCCTGCTTATTTAACTTATATGCAGAGTACATCATGAGAAACGCTGGGCTGGAGGAAGCACAAGCTGGAATCAAGATTGCCAGGAGAAATATCAATAACCTCAGAGATGCAGATGACACCACCCTTATGACAGAAAGTGAAGAAGAACTAAAGAGCTTCTTGATGAAAGTGAAAGAGGAGAGTGAAAAAGTTGGCTTAAAGCTCAACATTCAGAAAACTAAGATCATGGCATCCGGTCCCATCACTTCATGGCAAATAGTTAGGGGAACAGTGGAAACAGTGGCTGACTCTATTTTTCTGGGCTCCAGAATCACTATAGATGGTGATTGCAGCCATGAAATTAAAAGATGCTTACTCCTTGGAAGGAAAGTTATGACCAACCTAGACAGCATTTTGAAAAGCAGAGACATTACTTTGTCAACAAAGGTCCATCTAGTCAAGGCTATGGTTTTTCCAGTAGTCATGTATGCATGTGAGAGTTGGACTATAAAGAGAGCTGAGCACTGAAGAATTGATGCTTTTGAACCTTGGTGTTGGAGAACTCTTGAGAGTCCCTTGGACTCCAAAGAGATCCAACCAGTCCATCCTAAAGGAGATCAGTCCTGGATGTTCATTGGTAGGACTGATGTTGAAGCTGAAACTCCAGTACTTTGGCCACCTGATGAGAAGAGCTGACTCATTGGAAAAGACCTTGATACTGGGAAAGATTGAGGGCAGGAGGAGAAGGGGATGATACAGGATGAGATGGTTGGATGGCATCACCGACTCAATGGATGTGGGTTTGGGTGAATTCCGGGAGTCGGTGATGGGCAGGGAGACCTGGCGTGCTGCGGTTCATGGGGTCGCAAAGAGTCGGACACGACTGAGTGACTGAACTGAACTGAATTCAGTTAGTACACTGTATACTCTCCTCAGCAACAGTAGCCCTTGTCCTAGTGGGGAGCTGTGCTGGTGCAAGAGAGGCCATAATGGGTTCTTGGTGTGGGCCAGGGCACACATCGTGATAGGTCAGAGTCCCAGGCAGTTTCTATCAGCTTCCTCTGCCTTGTTTTGAGAATAAGCAAGTGTGTGCCTGCTCTTCAGGGGCACAGTCTTGGTTTCTTATAACTCTATTAGTCCCATTAGTTTTCAAACCAGCTAAGAGGAATTGTCTTCCCAGTATTGGACCCCAATATGTGGTTTGAGCCATTCACTCCCTAGGAAGGGTCTCCAAGTTCATATAATCTCCTCTGCTGTGTTCTCTCTGAAGTGTGCAGGTTCTGATCAGATTGCTGCTTCTCCCTCTCTACCAAATTCATTTGGATCTTTCTTTACAGCTTTGGTTGCAGAAGAGCCTTTCTGTCTTTCTCTAGTTTGTTTTCAGTGAGAATTGCTCCACCCATAGATATATTTTTGATGTATTTATAGAGATAGGTGAGATCAACATCCTCATACTTCACCATTTTGATCTCTTCCCCCAAAAGACAATAATCTTAGAGAAGTTTTACAAATCTTAGGACTTCCCTGGTGGTACAGTGGCTAAGAATCTGCCTGCCAATGCAGGGGACACAGGTTCAATCCCTGGTCCAGGAAGATTCCACATGCCGTAGAGCAACTAAGCCTGTGCTCCACAGCTACTGAGTCCATGCTCTAGAGCCCATGAGCCATTTACTGCTGAGCCCCTGTGCCACAACTACTGAAGCCTGCTCACTCTAGGGCCCACGAGCCACAGCTACTGAAGCCCATGCTCCCTAGAGCCTGGAAGTCGCAACTACTGAGCCTGAGTGCTGCAACTACCAAAGCCCGTGCACCTAGAGCCTGTCTTCAACAACAAGAGAAACCACAACAGTGAGAAGCCCATACACTGCAACTAAAGAGTAGCCCCCACTTTCCTCAACTAGAGAAAGCCCATGAGCAGGAATGAAGATCCAGTGCAACCAAAACTATAAATAAATAAATAATTTTTAAAAGAATTTTTATAAGTCTTGAAAAAGTTATTAAGAGACTAAAAATAATCTTTTTATAAAAGAAGGAACAGTATTTTTTGTCACACAGGCCAGGATTCAAATCCTTGCTCTGTCACGTATTTGCATGATCCCCTGGAAAAGGGATAGGCTACCCACTCCAGTATTCTTGGGCTTCCCTTGTGACTCAGCTGGTAAAGAATCTGCCTGCAATGCAGGAGACCTGGGTTCAATCCCTGGGTGGGGAAGATCCCCTGGAGAAGGGAAAGGCTACCCACTCCAGTATTCTGGCCTGGAGAGTTCCATGAACTGTACAGTCCATGGGGTCACAAACAGTCAGACATGACTGAGCGACTCTCCCTTTCACTTTCAGGCAAATTGCTTAGCTTTTCTTAGCTTCAATTTCTTCAAGTTGTAAAGATAATACTATTAATTCTCTAGTTATACAGACACACTCATTCCTCCCTAACTTACCAAGAGCTTTTACAAATCATTACAAATCAACAGGAAAGTGATGAACATCCCTATAGAAAAATGGGCAAAAGATAATTTATTAAAAATTATATATAGATAATCAATAAATACAGTTAGTGGAAAAAATGTTCAATCTCACCACTAGTCAAAGACATGCCAATAAAACTTTTAATATAAATTTTAATCTATGAGAGACTGACAAGGAATAAAAACATTGATAAAATCCAGTGTTGATGAAAGTATGGGAAAATGTACTATTGGTGATAATGCAAACTGGTATAACATTTCTATCGCTTCCCTAGTGGCTCAGAGGGTAAAGCGTCTGCCTGCAGTGCAGGTAGACCTGGGTTCGATACCTGGGTCAGGAAGATCCTCTGGAGAAGGAAATGGCAACCCACTATAAAGCATTCGATAATATCCATTAAAACTGACCTAGAAAGTTCTACACTGAAAACTATAAAACATTCCTATAAGAAAAATTTATAGGCCTAAATAAATGGACCTGCCATGTTCTTAGATTGAAAGACACAATACTGTTAAGGTGTCAAACCTCTATAAATTCATCTATAGACTCAATAAAATTGTGATCATAACCCCATCACGTTTTAAAATAAAAATTGGCAAGCTGATTTTTAGATGTACACGGAAATGCAAAGGACCTACAATATCCAAAGGAATTTCAAAAAAGATTAACAAAGTTGGTAGATCTATATTCCTGACTTTAAGACTTACTACAAAGAAAGTCACAGTATTTGATAGACAAATAGGCCAATGGAACAGAATAGAGAGTTCTATACACGCAAAGTAATTTGATTTTTGACAAAGCAATATTGAATTGGGGAAAGGAAAAGTCTTTCAACAAATGGTGCTGGAAAAATTGGATATCAATACAGAGAAAATAAACCTCGACCCCAATCCTACATCATTCATAAAAACTAACTGAATGTCAATTATACCTTAATAAAGCTGAAATTTTTAGAAAACCAATTGAAGATAGATTGTGGAACCAGTCACAAAATATAATTTTTAAAACTATAAAGTTTCTAGAAGAAAACTCAGGAAAGGATCTTTGAGACGAGGATAGACAAAGCTTTCTTAGAAAGAACACAGAAAGCAATATTCATAGAAAAATTATAAATTAGATTTCACCAAATTAAAAAAAAAAAGAAACCTGTTCATCAAAAATCACCACTAAGAAAATGAATAGGCAAGTGACAGACTAGGAGAAAATATTTGTAAAACATATACTTGACAAAGAACTTGTAACCAGAGTATAATGAACTCCTATCTTAGAAGACTATGTCAAAAGATATAGAATGTGTTGAAAGTCACAATCTAGGAGGAAGATAAATGCCATCATTGTTTACTGGATGGTCTGTGGTCACAGCAACCAGACCTGTATGTAGAACAAGAGGAGGTGCCTTCTCCACAGTCTTAACAGGAGCTAAAGGAACCACTTCCACAGGCTTGGCATGAGTATGCTCGTTTTCCTACCGCCCTGCCAGCAATAGCTATAAAAACTTCATTTGTATGCATAGGTACATGGAGTATATGGGAAATCTCTGCCCCTTCCCCTCAATTTTGTTGTGAACCTAAAAATTCCCCCCCCCAAAAAGTCTTTATTAAAAAATACAGAAAAAAAGAACTCATACTTGGTCGCCAAGTCTTGCCCAACACTTTGCAACCCCATGGACTGTAGCCCATCAGGCTCCTCTGTCCATGGGATTCTTCAGGCAAGAATACTGGAGTGGGTTGCCCAATTCAATAATTTAAAAAGGCAAACAATCCAGTTTGGAAAAAGGAGAAAATATTTGAATAGACACTTCACAAAGAAAAATGTATAAATAGGAAATAAGCGTGTGAAAAAGTGCTTGACATCACTAGTCATCAGAGAAATGCATATTAAAACTACAATGGATGCTACTACACAGTAAAATACCTAAAATTTAAAAGACCAACCATATCAAATGTTGGAGAAGATATAGAACAAGTGGAATTCTTATACATTATCAATATGAATTAAAATGGTACAACTATTTACAAGAACTGTTTTGAAGTGTCTTATAAATTTAAATATATATCTACCCTACAGTTTAGAAATGCCACTTCTATCTAGATACTTACCAAAAAAAAAACCCTACAAAAGACAAAGCAACAAAAGTATATGTTTATGAAAAGATTTTAGTCATAATAGCTAAAAAAAAAACATAAACAATCCAAATGTTCATCAATAATAGAAAGGACAGACTGGTATATTCACACAATGCGATATCACTCAATAATGAAAGGGAGAAAACTTGATATGCACAATTAACATGGGAAAATCTCAGAAACATTATGCTGAGCAAAAGAAGCATTACACATAAACTGGTCCTTAAAAGCTATAGATTTTGAAGCAAATGTTGGTTAATAAATGCATTAACAAGTAAAACATTTTACTAAGGACAGAACCAGACAATTACACAAAGATTCATGGGTAAGAATGTTCATCACAGGTGCTTATAATAGCAAGAAAACCTGAAAATAACCTAAAAGTCCATTAAGAGAAAATTAAATAAAATTATATTACATCCACAAATTATAATACTACACAGCCATTTAAAATTATGGTATAATGTATATTCATTGACACAGAAAAAAGTTCAGAACATGCTACTGAGTGCAAACAAAATGGATTACAAACAACTCTCCTTGGAAAGGATATAAAATGATTGATAATACCCAATATTGACAAGTACGTGGGAAAAACACACCTTCATATTCTCTTGGTAAAGCATGTAAAATGGTAGACTCTATAACTGTAATTAAAATTCTAAGTGTGCATACCTTTTCACATAGCAATACATTTCTAAAACTTCATGCTATATACTCACATAGGCACATAAATACATGTACAAAGAATGTTTGTAATAGTCATACATTATAACAACCCAATGGAGAAGGCAATGGCACCCCACTCCAGTACTCTTGCCTGGAAAACCCCATGGACAGAGGAGCCTGGTAGGCTACAGTCCATGGGGTCGCTAAGAGTCAAGACACGACTGAGCAACTTCACTTTCTCTTTTCACTTTCATGCATTGGAGAAGGAAATGGCAACCCACTCCAGTGTTCTTGCCTGGAGAATCCCAGGGACGGGAGAGCCTAACGGGCTGCCATCTATGGGGTCACACAAGTCGGACACGACTGAAGTGACTTAGCACTTAGCATACCATAACAACCCAAATGTCTATCAGTAGATTTGGCTAAATAAAATGATAGTCCATATACACAATGGGACACTATACAGCTATTAAAATTAATTAGTTGGGATTGAAGTCAGAAAGTATAATGGTGGTTACCACAGGCTGGGGGTGGAGGGAAAAGAAAAAATAATTTTTTTGTATCAAAGGGTACAAACTTTCAGTTATAAGATAAATAAGTTCTGAAAACATAATATACGCATGGTGACTATAGTTAATAACAATGTATTATATAGCTAATAGAGTAGATCTCTAGTGTTCACACTACACACACCAAAAAATGGTAACTATGGGAGTTATGTTAATTTGTTTGGTTGTGGTAATCATATCACAATGTGTACATATATCAAAGCATCACATTTTACACCTTAAATATATACAATCTTTAAATATATATACATATATATAATTCTTATTTATCTAAATAAATAAAAATATTTTAAATGAATGAGCTAAGACTCCAAATAGGCAAAATAATCTTGAGAAAGAAGAACACGGTATCACACTCCCCAATTACAAACTATACTACAAAGCTACAGTCATCAAAACAGTGTTACTGGCATTAAAAACACATATATAGATCAATGGAACAGAGTGCAGAGCTCCAAAATAAACCCATGCTCTTACACTCAATTGACCATATGACCAATCTATGACAAAGGAGACAAGAATACACAATGGAGAAAGGGCAGTCTCTTCTGTAAATAGTGCTGGGGAAGCTGGACAGCTACATGTAAAAGAATAAAATTAGAACATTCTCGGACTTCCCTGGTGGTACAGTGGATAGGAATCCACATGCCAATGCAGGGGAAATGGGTTTTCTCCCTGGTCTGGGAAGATTCCACATGCCACAGAGCAACTAAGCTACTGTGGGCCATAACTACTGAAGCCTGCATGCTCTAGGACCTGCAAGGTGCAACTACTGAGCCTATCTGCTGCAACTACTGAAGCCTGTGTGCCTGGAGCCTGTGCTGAGCAACAGAGAAGCCGCTGCAATAAGAAGCCTGCACACCGCAATGAAGAGTAGGCCCACTCACCACAACTAGAGAAAGCCCATGTGCAGCAATGAAGACTCAGTGCAAGCAAAAAAAAAAAAAAAAAGGAACATCCTCCAACACCATATACAAAAATAAACTTAAAGTGGACTAAAGCCCTAAATTTAAAATTGGATACTATAAAAACTCCTAGAGGAAAACTATGTTCCTTCACATGGATCTTGGTGATGGTTGTTTGGATTTGACATCAAAACCAAAGGCAATAAAAGCAAAAATAAACATGTGGGACTACATCAAACTAAAAAGCTTCTGCACAGCAAAGGAAACCATCAATAAAATTAAGACAACCTAATAAATAGGAGAACATATGGGAAACTCATGTATCTGCTAAGAGGTTAATGTTCAAAATACATAAAAAATTCATACACTCAATAGGTACACTCAATTGTGTGTACACTCAGTCATGTCCAGCTTTTTGCAACCCCATGAACTGTAGCCCATCAGGATCCTCTGTCCATGGGCTTTCCCAGGTAAGAATACTGGAGTGGGTTGCTATTTCTTTCTCCAGGGGATCTTCCCAACCCAGGGACTGAACCTGCATCTATTGCATCTCCTGCATTGGCAGGCAGATTCTTTACCAACAGTGCCACCTGGGAAGCCCACACTCAATAGTAACAAACAAACAAAAATCTGATTTAAAAATGAGCAGAAGATCTGAATAGACATTTTTCCAAAGAAGACATTCAAATGGCCAACAGGTACATGAAAAATAAAACATCAATAATCATCAGGGAAATGCAAATCAAAACCACACAGTATCACCACACACCTGTTAGAATGCATGCTAAGTCACTTCAGGCATGTCCGAAACTTTGCAACCCCATGGACTGTAGCCCGCCAGGTTCCTCTGTCCATGGAATTCTCCAGGGTGAGAATATTAGAGTGGGTTACCATTTCCTCCTCCAGGGGATCTTCCCAACTAAGGAATGGAGCCAGGTGTTTTATGGCTCCTGCATTGGCAGGCAGGTTCTTTAGCACTAGCACTACCTGGGAAGCCCCCTGTTAGAATGGCTATTATCAAAAAGACAAGAAAAAACAAATGTTGGTAAGGATGTGGAGAACAGGGAACCCTTGTGTGCATCACTGATGGGAATGTAAATTGGTACAGCCAGTAGGGAAAATAGTTTGTGGAGATTCCTCAAAAAATTAAAAATGGAACTACCATATGATCCAGCAATTCCACTTTTTGTATTTATCTGAAGATAATTAAACCACTAACTCAAAAAGGTACATGCACCCCCATATTCAGTGGAGCATTATTTACAATAGTCAAGATTTGGAAACAACCTAAATGTCCATGAATGATGTGGAACAAGCCTGTCTGTATATCTGATGGTTCTCTCTCTCACTTTGTTTTTCCTTACCAGTATCCTACCTCACGTTTACCCCTGTGATGGCTATATTGCTAGCAAGCATACCTGTGGTTGTAAAAATAGTAGAGCAAAAGAGAAAAAAACTTGGTTATTGATATAAAAGATTTGTGTATGTCTTTTAAACATAATTTCCACCTTACATGGAATAATCAGGAAAAGTGTAAAAACTCAAAAGTTAAATAAAAAAATTTATCAGTTAAAAAAATAAATGTTCATCAATGGATAAAGATGATGTGGTAAATATATACAATAGAATATTATTCAGCCACAAAAAATTAAATTTTGCCATCTGTGACAACATGGATGGACCCTGAAGGCATTATGCTAAGGGAAATAAGTCTGAAAAAAAAAATACCATATGATCTCACTTGTATGTAGAATCTAAAAACAAACAAACAAAAAAACAAGACAAATCAAGCTCATAGATATGAGAGAACAAATTAGTGGTTGCCAGAGGCGGGAGGCAATATGGGAGAGGGGATCATGGGGATGTAATATAAAGCATGGTAACTGTAATTAATAATACTGTATTACAGTATTATTTACTGTATTACTTATGTATTATTTATGTATTACTGTATTACATATTTGAAAATTGCTGAGAGTAAATTTTTAATATAATCAGCAAAGACACACTGTATCACACAAGGAACTATACTCAATACTCTACAATAACCTTTATGGGAAAGGAATCTGAAAAAGAATAAATGAATATATATAACTAAACCACTTTGCTGTACACAAGAAACTAACACAATATTATAAATCAACTATACTCCAATAAAAACTACTTTTAAAAAAAGGAAAGTAAATCTTAAATAAGTTCTCAACACAAGAAAAAGAAGTTCATAACTATCTATAGTGATGGATGTTAACTAGACTTATTTTGGTGATCATTTCACAATATGAAATTCAATAACTGATATTGAATCATTATGTTGTAAACCTGAAACTATATGTCCATTTACACCTCAATAGAAAATTGTTTGGATTTTTAAAAATGAATGCATTGATGCTGTATGTATAAAATGACCAAAATGTCCAAAATAGATTATGCAGAAAGGAAGTACAGAATGGCATATAAAATATAATATGTTCCCATTATTATAAAAATATAAAAGTATGTGTATAGATGAAACTCTGGAAGACCTACACTAAATTCTTAACAGAGGTTATCTCAGAGTAATAGAACTACCAGATAGAACTCTCTAGACTGTAGGTTTAGTTATTAAGCCATTCTTTTATAATACATATTATTTTTAAAATAATAAGAACACCTTTTGAAAAATAAAGTGAAGGGTGGACTTTCCTGGTGGCTCAGTGGATGGGAATCCTCCTGCTAATACAGGGAATACAGGTTTGATCCCTGGTCTGGGAAGATTCCACATGTTGCACAGCAACTAAGTCTGTGTGCTGCAACTAATGAGCTCATGCACCTAGAGCCCATGCTCCACAAAAAGAGGAGCCACCACAATGAAAAGCCAGTATATCTCAATGAAGAATAGCCCCTGCTTGCCACAACTAGAGAAAGCCCAAGCACAGCAAGAAATCCAGTGTGACCAAAAATTAATTAATTCAAAAAAAGAAAGTGAAGGGGTTATGGATTTGAAGGGAAATGACAAAAGGATTAAGGTAGTGAGAAACCAAAGTAGAGGACAAAGACTGCAATAATGGAATTTTACATTTTCAGTAGAGTAATTCTGGGAAATGGCCAAATCCAGGAGCAGGCAGAGAGATTTTTGTTGCAGAAGTAGAGTGGAGAACACTAGCAGTGGCCAGAGAACTGTGAAGCTGGGGTGCTGCTTGGCTAGTCAAATCACAGAGCTGTCTGATCAGGTGAAGAGCTGGAGTTTGGGTAGAGGGGAGAATAAAAGCTAGATGCCTGAAAAATTGGGACTTGTCTGACCAGGGATCGAAATCTGGCCCCCTTGCATTGAGAGTGTGGAGTCCTAGCCACTGGACCACCAGGGAAGTCCCAATTCCTTCTTGATGTAGTAATTTATTAACTTCTTTTATATTTCCTTATATTTTTTTTGAGAACTCAGGCATCTGGCTCTTATTCTCCCCTCTACCCAAACTCTACACTCCAAAACTAGGGGGCCCAGATTCGATCCCTGTTGGGGGAACTAGATCCCATATGCTGCAACTAAAATCCTGCATTCCACAACTAAGATTGAAGATCCCACATGCTGCAATAAGACTTGGCACAGCTAAAGAAATAAATAAATAAATACTTTTTAAAAAAGAAGAAGGAATAAAAAGGGAATTCCTCAGCAATCCAGAGGTTGGGACTCCACACTCTCACTGCCAGGGGCCCAGGATTTGATCCCTGGTCAGGAAATGAAGATCCCACAAGCTGTGGGAGGCAACCAGAAAAAAAAAAAAAAGAATAAAAAGTAATAATACCAGAAAAGTGAAAGTGAAGTCGCTCAGTCGTGTCCGACTCTTAGCGACCCCATGGACTATAGCCTACCAGGCTCCTCCATCCATGGGATTTTCCAGGCAAGAGTACTGGAGTGGGGTGCCATTGCCTTCTCTGTGAGACATGAACATTGAATATTACCAGAAGGCATGAGCCTTTTAATCTGAGTGTTGAAAGCAATGGTCTGAAAATAGTGAAGAATAAGAATGATGATAATTTCTACTGTGAAACAAATAAAAAAGACTAATGACTGAAAAAGACAAATAACTCTCCAGCATTGGTGACATATGACATATCATGTATGGCTGGTAAGAATGTACATTAGAACAAACTTTCTGGAGTAGTGTGGGTAGTGTTGAGTTGCTATTGTTCAGTTACTCAGTCCTGTCTGACTCTTTGCAGCCCCAGAACTGCAGCACGCCAGCCTTATCTGTCCTTCACCACCTCCCAGAGCTTGCTCAAACTCATGTCCATTGAGTTGGTGATGCCATCCAATCATCTTGTCCTCTGTTGCCCCTTCTCCTCCTGCCTTCAATCTTTCCCAGTATCAAGGTCTTTTCTAATGAGTTGGTGCTTCGCATCAGGAGGCCAAAAGATTGGAGCTTCAGCTTCACAGCATCAGTCCTTCCAATGAATATTTGAGGTTGATTCCTTTAGGATTGACTGGAGCTTCAGCTTCACAGCATCAGTCCTTCCAATGAATATTTAAGGTTGATTCCTTTAGGATTGACTGGTTTGATCTCCTTGCTGTCCAAGGGACTCTCAAGAGTTTTCAGCACCACAGTTTGAAGGCTTCAATTCTTTGGCACTCATCCCTTTTTATTGTCCAGGTCTCACATCCATACATGACTACTGGAAAAACCATAGCTTTGACTATACAACCTTTGTAGGCAAAGTGATGTCTCTGCTTTTTAATACACTGTCTAGGTTTGTCATAGCGTTTCTTCCAAGGAGCAAACATCTTTTAATTTCATGGCTGCAGTTGCCGTCTGCAGTGATTTTGGAGCCCAAGAAAATAAAGTCTCTTACCGTTTCCATTGTTTCCCCATCTACTTGCCATGAAGTGATGGGACCAGATGCCATGATCTTAGTTTTTTTGAATGTTGAGATTTAAGCCAGCTTTTTCACTCTCCTCTTTCATCTTCATCAAGAGGCTCTTTAGTTCCTCTCACTTTCTGCCATAAGGGTGGTGTCAACTGAGTATCTGAGGTTATTGATGTTTCTCCCAGCAATCTTGATTCCAGCTTGTGCTTCATCCAGCCTGGCATTTCGCATGATGTACTCTGCATATAAGTTAAATAAGCAGGGTGACAATATACAGCCTCGATGTACTGCTTTCCCAATTTGGAACCAGTCCTTGTTCCTTGTCTGGTTCTAACTATTGCTTCTTGACATGCATGCAGATTTCTCAGGAGGCAGGTAAGGGGGTCTGGTTTTACCATTCTCTTGAGTCTCCTTCATTGGCAGATGTGTTCTTTACCACTAGCGTCACCTGGGAAGCCTTGCTAGCATGTGAAATGAGTGCAGTTGTATGGTAGTTTGAACATTCTTTGGAATTGCCCTTCTTCTGGGACTGGAATGAAAACTGACCTTTTCTAGTGACCCCATAAGAGACTGAGCCAGACTTGCCTGTTTGTGTTTAGGAGTCTCCAGCGGAGACAAATAGTCCACAGTTTGTTATGATCCACACAAAGGCTTTAGCGTAGTCAATGAAGCAGAAGTAGATAGATGTTTTTCTGGAATTCTCTTGCTTTTTCTATGATCCAATGGATGTTGGAGATTTGATCTCTGGTTCCTCTGCCTTTTCTAAATCCAGCTTGAACATCTGGGAGTTCTCGGTTCATGTACTGTTGAAGCCTAGCTTGGAGAATTTTGAGCATTACTTTGCTAGCATGTGAAATGAGTGAGTGTGAAACTTGCAATTGATATACTGAACTTCATCAAAATTATGAACTTCTGCTCTTCAAAAGATACTGGTAAGAGAAAGAAATGACAAGCTACAGACTGAGAGGAAATGTCTGCATATCTGATAAAGGACTTGTACTCAAAATATAAGAACCCTCAAAACTCAATAATGAGAAAACAAATAATCCAATTTTTTAATGGGCAAAAGATTCGAACAGACATTATACCAAAGATACTCAATACATTAAGTCAAATACAAATTAAATACAAATTAAAACCACAATGAAAAACTTAATAGAATTTTTAAAAAACTGACACTACCAAGTGCTGAGGAACTAGAACTAACTGGAACTCTCATACATTACTGAAAGGAATACAAAATTGTATAACCAATTTGGAAAACATTTTGGCAGTTTCTTATAAAGTTAAACATACATTGACTACACAACCTAGCAGTCCCATTCCTATGCATTCACCCAAGCAAAATGAAAATCTGTGTTCACCCAAAAACCTGATGCTAATGTTAACAGTGACTGCATTTTTAATCATAAAACACCAGAAACAACCCAAATGTCCCTCAACTGGGGAATGGAAAAACAAACTGTGGCGCATCCATACACTGAAATCTATTTAGCAAACTAAGAAGGAACAAAGTACTGGTACAAGCAACAACATGGAAACATTTTAAAGGTTGACATGGATTGGAAAAAGCCAATTTCAAAAGGCTACATACTGTATAATTTCATATATATATATATAATTTTTTTAGCCATCCTGTATGGCATACAGGATTTTAGTTCCCCCCAACCCGTGCCCCCTGCATTGGAAGAACAGAGTCTTAACCACTGGACTACCAGGGAAGTCCCTGTATGATTTAATTTATATGACAGTTTTGAAAACACAAAACTACAATGACAGAAAATAGGTAGTGAGTACTAGGAAGTAGGGAGGAGTTGACCATAATGGAGAACTGGGGAATTTTTTGAAGTGATGGGTCTATTCTGTATCTTGATTATCATGGTTGTTACACAACTATAATGCATTTGTCAAAACATGTAGAAATGTACACTAAAAGGAATGAATTTTACTATACATAATTATACCTTAATTAAAAAATGAAAACATAATCCGAGCACACACATGCATACACACACATTCACACTTAGAAATATATGAGAACAAAGGAATAAGGAGATTTGGGGGGTGATGGACATGTTCATTGTGGTGATAGTTTAATGGGCATGTACATATGTCAAAACTCACCAAACTACATTCTTTATGTACAGTTTACTGTACATTGATCATACCTCAATGAACCTTTTATAAAAAGGAGGAATAAACATGAGGGGACTTCCTTGGTGGTCCAGTGGCTGGGACTCTATGCTCCCAATGAAGGGGGTTTGGGTTCAATCCCTGGTCAGGGAACTTGATCCTGCATGCCCCAGCTAAAGATCCCGCATGCTGCAATGAAACTGAGGGTCCCGTGTGCCACAGCTAAGCCTCAGCACAGCCAAATTAATTAATTAATTTAAAAAAAAAGACTTGAGAAGAAAATATAAGTGAGTATATTTAAAACCTTGGAGTAGGGACAGCCTTCTTACACAGATGAAAAATAAAAAGCCATAACGGAAAAGAATGATGCATTTGACTACATCAAAATTTAAAGTTTCTATTCTAAAGAGATAAAAAATAAATACAAAAGAATGGGGAAGTGTTTGTAACATACATAGAAGACAGATAATTAATATCTAAAAAATAGAGAACTACAAATCAATGAGAAAAAACAACCCAATAGAAACATGAGCAAAAGATATAATAAGCAAATAAGAAGAGAGGAAATGCAAATAATAAATATATGAAAGGAATATATATAACTAGGCTAATAAGCAGAGAACTACAAATCAAAACATCACCTTTTGCCTTACAGATTTAAAAAAATTATTTTAATTTTTTGCTTGTGCTGGGCCTTCACTGCTGCATGTGGGCTTTCTCTAGTTGAGACGAGCAGAGGTTATTCTTCGTTGAGGTGTGCAGGCTTCTCATTGCAGAGGCCTCTCCTGTGGGGTATCACAGGCTCTAGGCACACAGGCTTCAGTATTTGTGGTGCAGGGGCTTAGTGGCTCTGCAGCATGTGGGATCTTCCCAGACCACAGATTGAATTCATGTCCCCTACACTGGCAAGCAGATTCTTATCCACTGTACCACCAGGGGAATTCCCTGTCTGATTGATATCAATTGTTGGCAGAGGTATGGGGAAATATGTGCTCTCACACACTGTTGTTGGAAATATTCAGTCTTTTGGTGAGCAATACTGTACTATCTATTAAAATGTAAAATGTGCATACCCTTCAACCCAGTAATTCTATTCATTACCTATCCTATAGAAACACTTGCATATATCCACAAAAAAAAGGTAATGAGGGGGGATAAATTAGGAATTGGAATTAACATATACACACCACCATATACAAAATAAACAAGGACCCACTATATAGCACAGGGAACTGTACTGAATATCTTGTAATAACCTATAATGGAAAAGAATCTAAAAAAGAACATATATACACACACACACACATATGTATATATAACTGAATCATTTTGCTGTATACTTGAAACTAACATAATATTATA
The DNA here is from genome assembly GCF_002263795.3 of Bos taurus. NCBI lineage: Eukaryota > Metazoa > Chordata > Mammalia > Artiodactyla > Bovidae > Bos > Bos taurus. The sequence goes on along the minus strand of NC_037357.1, from coordinate 79,578,626 downwards.
GATCAACTATATTTCAATAAAAATATTTTAAGCCTTAAAAATATAATATGTTTTTTAAAAATGCAATATGCTTTGAACCAATAGCAGTTCTAGGAACTAGTTCTAAAAAAATAATCAGAAACGAAAAAAAAATCAACATACCAGGTATTTATTACAGTATTATTTATAATAACAAAAAATTCCAGTGTATATCAATAGGAGAACATGAGATAAATTTTAGACATTGCTTAGAAAAGACTGACATCCACATAATGACAGGTTAATTGTATTGCTATGATTTCTTATTTGTATTTTCTCATTTTCTACAATAATGTTATACTTTCATAATAAGAAAACAATTAAAAATTTTTCATAGTAAAAGTTTTTAAAAAGAGTTAATAGGAAAAAACCAAAAACTAGAAATTCTCTCTCAGTGATCCTCAAACTATATGTGGCAAAGGACCAATATCTAACACTTGTAATTTATGTAATATTATACATCAATTATATTTCAATTCAAAAAATGAAAATAATTGTTAAATGGTAAATTTTATGTTATGCTTATTTTATCACAGTTAAAAAAGGGAAGTAGGAAATGGTATATGCATACTATAGAATATGATACAGCATGTCTTATGTAAGAAACACTGATTTAACCTCACTCTCTTAGGTATATTGCCAAATAAAAAAGCAAGCTGTGGAACAATGTAGAGTATATCACTTATACAGGGAAAAATAAACAAAATATATATATTTGTATTTTTAAATACACAGAAGATGATCTGGAAGGACAAACACCAAATTGGTAACACCAGTTTCCTCTGGGACAAGGACCTACATTGGAGAGGCTGAAAAAAACTATCTTTAATGTTTGACTCAAACAACAAAAATATATTCATGAATTACTTGAAGAATCAAAGCTTCAAAAGTATGTGAACTGTAAACTTCCAGATGTTCAAGCTGGATTTAGAAAAGGCAGAGGAACCAGAGATCAAATTGCCAACATCCGTTGGCTCATCAAAAAAGCAAGAGAGTTCCAGAAATACATCTACTTCTGCTTTATTGACTATGCCAAAGTCTTTGACTATGTGGATCACAAGAAACTGTAGAAAATTCTTCAAGGGATGAGAATACCAGACCATCTTACCTGCCTCCTGAGAAACCTGTATCAGGTCAAGAAGCAACAGTTAGAACCAGACAAGGAACAATGGACTGGTTCCAAATTGGGAAAGGAGTACGTTAAGGCTATATATTGTCACCCTGCTTATTTAACTTCTATGCAGAGTACATCATGAGAAATGCTAGGCTGGATGAAGCACAAGCTGGAATCAAGATTGCCGGGAGAAATATCAACAACCTCAGATATTCGGATGACACCACCCTTATGGCAGAAAGCAAAGAACTAAAGAGCCTCTTGATGAAAGTGAAAGAGGAGAGTGAAAAAGTTGGCTTAAAACTCAACATTCACAAAAACTAAGATCATGGCATCCAGTTCCATTACTTCAAGGCAAATAGATGGGGAAACAATGGAAACAGTAAGAGACTTTATTTTCTTGGGCTCCAAAATCACTGCAGATGGTGACTGCAGCCATGAAATTAAAAGATGCTTGCTCCTTGGAAGAAAAGCTATGACCAACCTAGATAGCATATTAAAAAGCAGAGACATCACTTTGCCAGCAAAGGTCCGTCCAGTCAAAGCTATGGTTTTTCCAGTAGTCATAAATGGATGTGAGAGTTGGACCATAAAGAAAGCTGAGCAATGAAAAAATGATGCTTTTGAACTGCAGTGTTGGAGAAAACTCTTGGGAGTCCCTTGGACTGCAAGGAGATCAAACCAGTCAATCCTAAAGGAAATCAGTCCTGAATATTCATTGGGAGGACTGATGCTGAAGCTTAAGCTCCAATACTTTGGCCACTTGATGTGAAGAACTGACTCATTGGAAAAGACCCTGATGCTGAGAAAGACTGAAGGCAGGAAAAGGGGACGACAGGGGATAAGATGATTAGATGGCATCACTGACTCGATGGACACAAGTTTGATCAAGCTCCAGAAGTTGATGATGGACAGGGAGGCCTGGCATGCTGCAGTCCATGGGATCACAAAGAGTCGGACATGACTGAGGGACTGAACTGAACTGATACTTTTCCACAATTTCCTGATTAAAAAAGAGTTTTAAAGAGGACTTTTAACTGGCAGGATGAAGGAAAATGCATGATGCCAAGTTCATTTTATAACAACCATAAATGTTTTCTCAATACATCAAATATCTCCTAGCTTTATTTATGTGCATGTACAATGTGGGAAGGGAAACAGGAAGTGCTTGGGAAGCTTTTGGACTCATAATATTCCTAAAAGAATTTTTTAAAATAACATTTACATATTTACTACTACTCATAAATAACGATGGCAAAGTAGTACTGTTCATCAAGTTATAAAAAAAAAAGAGTATCAAAAACTATCAGATTAGAGAAACAAATACATAAGACACCACTTTCTTCAATATTATTAATAGGAAAAGTCTATGGGGGGATATTGGTCAAAAAGAAGAATTTATAGTAAATTGAAGGAGCGAAATAAGAAAGTGACTTAAGAGAAACAAAATTGATTTGTAAGTTGAAAAGAAAAGTATAAGTCAACGAATTCTTGTTGGCAGAACAACAGGGAGAAGTTGGCAGAACTGCTGAATGGTTTACCTCTTTCCTCTGAAAACTGAGGGTGTAAAAAGCATGGCTAAGGTCTATGCAAACAGAGTTGACATTTCAACAAAACATTTCAAATTTCAAGACTGACACTGATGTATACCCTCCTGTGTTCAGATAATAGGGACTCCTGATGATATTAAAGTGAGAAAGGGCATGTGCTAATGAAGTACAATGTTAGATCCTAGCTTCACCTTAGGAAAAGATTTGCTGAGAAATTCAGGAGAACTGTTACACTTAAAATGGATGAGACTATGAGGAAACAGACATAAATTATACATAAAAGCTTAAAATAAAATTTCCAGGCTCAAAAGCTTGCGAGTTCTATGTATTTTTCAAGTACTCAAATATACAAATGGGATCCACATGTGACTGATAATGGATATACACACTTCTTATATACAAAGAATTTTCTCTTGTCATTAGAAAACAATACAGGCGTTACATAGTGGTACCAGTGATTTTATGGTGGTAGCTGTATTTTCTTGATTTAATTTCAGATTTAAATGCAGGGCAATAGTGCATAAATAGTAAAAGAAGATAAATGAAGCCAGAAATAAGTAAACAAGAAACTAAAAAAATTAATATATGTAACTCAACAATTAGAATATCTGCATGCACAAGCCATATAAAACATACAGTTATTAAATATTAATTTCAAATTGTATGAGTGAAATGGCCTAAAAGAATATGGCACAACAGCATATTGTGTGTTCAATTTCTTATAATGATAAAAAAAATGGAGACATAAACTATAAGTTTTAACAACCAACAAGGACCTACTATACAGCACAGGGAACTATATTCAACATTATGCAATAATCTATAAAGGAAAGGAATCTGAAAAAGAATATATTTGTATATATGTATGTCTTCTCTAGTGGCTCACATGGTAAAGAGTTTGCCTGCAATGCGGGAGACCTGGGTTCAATCACTGGGTCAGAAAGATCCCCTGGAGAAGGGAATAGCAACCCACTTCAGTATTCTTGCCTGGAAAATCCCATGGACAGAGGAGCCTGGCGGGCCCCAATCCATGGGGTCGTAAAGAGTCAGACACGACTGAGCAACTAACACACACATATACGTACTAACTGAGTGGCTGTGCTATATACCTGAAACTTACATGATACTGTAAATCAACTACACTCCAATAAAAAATTTATAAAATAAAAAAATTGAAAATTATTTTTTATATAATTTTTAAAACTTTATTAATTTTAATAAAATTTTGGCCATACCATGTGGCATGCATGATCTTAAGTTTCCTGACCAGGGATGGAACCCGTGCCACTTGCAGTGAAGGAGTGGAATCAGAACCATTGGGCAAGTCCCTGAAAATTCTTAAATGAGTTATGTACTCAATGTTCTTCCCGCTTCCCATCACTCCACAGAAATTGCCATTTCAAAGGTCACTAAATCTCACAGATGCCTTTCAGTCCTCATCTTACTTTGGTCTCTCAGCAGCATTTAATACAGTATTAAATGTACTCCTTCCTTTCTTCTTTCCAACAATACTCTATTCCCTTGGTTTTCATGACACCTCACCCTCCAAGTTTTCCTCCTGTGTCTCTTCCCATTCCTTAGCTTCTTTTATGAGCTTCTCCCTTCTACCTCCTATTCCCTCTATAATCCAACCAAAGGCAGATAGGATATGATTGGGAAATTATTATGGAAAGGTTATCAAACTGCCAACATCTGTTGGATCATAGAAAAAGTTAGAGAATTCCAGAAAAGCATCTACTTCTGCTTCATTAACTATGCTAAAGTCTTTGACTGTGTAGATCACAACAAACTGTGGACAATTCTTAAAGAGATGGAAATACCAGATCTCCTTACCAGCCTTCTGAGAAACATGTATGCAGGTCAAGAAGCAACAGTTAGAATCAGACATGGAACAACAGACTGGTTCAAAATTGGGAAAGGAGTATGTCAAGGCTGTATATTGTCACCCTGCTTATTTAAATTCCATGCAGAGTACATCATTCGAAATGCCAGGCTGGATGAAGCACAAGATGAAATCAAGCTGGAATCAAAAAAATTTTTTTTGGGGGGGGGGGAAGGTAAACCTTTATTTGGAAAAGAGAATTCAAATGACCATTTAAATCCCCCTTTCATTTCCAAAACAGAAACAAATAAGAAAACAAGGAAAAGATTGTATCTATCAAGCTCCTGCTCTCTGTCATCTTTAGCCATTTTTAAACTATATTTCCTTACAGAAGAGAACAGCTGATGATGGGCTCTAGTTCTAGGTTCTAGGAACCAAGAAAGAGACAGAGTGGATGGTGGGGTGTGGACAGATGGGCCTGGGGCTCAGACAGGCACATGCCCAGTACCCAAGAAACAATGTTTACAAATATACATGCATAGATAAATTCCCCAGAACCTAGGCATGGAAAGCTTATAACCATGAATACAGCAGCAGAATTCAAGCTTGGCCTTTGGCTCTCAAAAAAAAAAAAAAAAAGGGGGGGTGGGGGTGGGGAGAAAACGTGAACCTCAGCTAACTGTCCCTAACTTTAGCCTCTCAGCTATATCCTCCAGTCCCATTCTGGGGGTCACATCTGCAGGGCCAACAGCTACTCTGAATGATGGGAGGTGTGAGGAGGAGCCAGCCAGGAACACCCCACGCCAAATCCAGCAATGAAAGATTAAAGCCTGCAGGTGACTCGTGTGGGCAAGAGAGCCCCCTGAATGGGCCAGAGTGCCCCGCCGTACCAGGCAAGGGAAAGCAGAGGCAATGAGCAGCCGAGGCCTTGCCAGCTGGAGCAAACCCTCAAGCACCACCACCTCCAGGTCTCGGGCCACTTTTGCCCAAGGCTGCCTTTCTACTGAGAAGGTTTGGCCTGAGCTAAATATCAAGCTTTTCTAGGGAAACAAAAAAAAGGGAAGGGAATGGGGGACATAGCAAAAAGTAAAAAGCAGTGGGAGGAGAGGAGCAGAGAGTTGCAGCTTAGGTGTGTGAGGAAAGGGAGCAAGTTCCTGAGGTCTTGAGTCCTAGCTGAGGCTGCTGCCTGCTCTCCCCCCGCTGGGACTCCCACCCTCACCCCAGCCCTCCAGTGAGACCAGAGTTTCCTGACAGCTCTTTCTCCTCAGCCTTAAAGAGCTTTGAACCTTGAACCACTATCTCTGCCCACTGATCCCCCGACAGGGCAGCCTGGGGAAAGGGACAAGCCCTAGGGGAAACACACAGGCCTGTGGGGAGCTCTGGGAAGGAGGCTCAGAGGCTGCTAAGACAGCAAATGTACCCCTTAGTCTGCCACTCCAGGTTGTGGCAACCACTTGTTCCAGAGCCCGGATGAAGAGGATCCCCTGGTTGGCCAGATGAATGCCTAATGAAACACAGAGGATAAAAGGACCTGGTTACGCCCTCCACTGGCCCCAAGGCCAACAGCCCCAGTGTGGAAAGCAGGCTAGTCAGAGACAGGCAAGATGGCACATAGCAGTTCCACCCTGAGAGGATGCAGACATGACACAGATTTTAAGCCACTTGTCTGCTGATGAGTAAGGCTGTGTTCCCACTGGTTGGTTGGGCTAATGGCAATTTCTGGAAGGGCTCACACCAGTTCAGTTCAGTCGCTCAGTCATGTCCGACTCCCAGAGTCCACCCAAACCCATGTCCATTGAGTCGGTGATGCCATCCAACCATCTCATCCTCTCTCGTCCCCTTCTCCTGCCCTCAATCTTTCCCAGCGTCAGGGTCTCTTCAAATGAGTCAGCTCTTCGCATCAGGTGGCCAAAGTATGAAAATATCTATCTACTAAGATTATAAATGCATATAGTTTATGATACCACTCCTAGGTACATCTCCTAGAGTATGTGTTCAGATGTTCTCAAAAGGTGGTCCACAGATCTCTAGAAACCCCCAAGATCATTTGAGGGTCTGTGAGATTCAAAACAGCTTCCTTGGTGGCCCAGTGGTTAAGAATGTGCCTGCCAATGCAGGGGACACAGGTTCGATCTCTGGTCCAGGAAGATTCCACATGCTGTAAAGCAACTAAGTATGTGCCGCCACAACTAACCATGAGCTGCAACTACTGAAGCCAATGCACTCTAAAACCTGTGCTCCACAACAAAAGAAGTCACTGCAATGAGAAGCCCACGAACCACAACTAGAGAGCAGCGCCCACTCACTGCAACAAGAGTAGCCCCTGCTAGCTGCAACTAGAGAAAGTTTGTGCACAGCAATGAAGACCCAGTGCAGCTATAAATAAATAAAGTATTAAGATGTGTTTGCCTTTTTTACTGTGCTGACATTTGCACTGATGGTGCAAAAGCAAATGTGGGAGAAAAAGAAAAAGCAAAGGTGGATAAAAGGCAGTGGGACCAAGCTGTACTAGCAGTCACTATTTTTTAACCACCACACACTTAAGAATGTCCTTGATGAAGCAGTAAAAGTTATTACATCTCCATTGTTGAGTACATGGTTTAATATTTTGTATAACAAAACAGAAAGTACAGATAAAGTATTTCTGTTGCATACTCAAGTTGGGTTGTGCCAAGGAAGAGCACTTGTGAAACTGAGTTGTGAGCTGAACTAGTCACTTTTTAAATGAAACACCATTTTTCTTGAAATAACAACTGACAGATAAATCATGGATATTCAGACTTGGGTTCTTGGCAGGCGTTTTCTCGAAATGGACAAAATGAGCCTGTTGCTTCAAGAAAAACTGACAGAATCTGAGCTTTCGAGCAAAAAGTAGAATTTTTGAAAACTTACACCTCCACCATAGATAGGTTTGGCAGCTTTTCAATACTTAAAGACTTCTGATGAGAGCAGTGGTGATATTAATGAATGTGACTTTTTTGGCTCTGTATAATGAACTGTGTCAACATTTGAAAGATCTGTGTAACAGTGAAAACAACACTTTCCAAACTGCCAATACATGTTATAAAATCATGCACCAGTAAAAGATCTATTAAAGTACAAGGTAGACATGGGTTTTAATGTAACAAAATATGAAACATTTACTAATACAGTTTCAAAATCCACATTAAAAGTAATCTTCTATTTAAGAAACTACCACTTGTTAAGGATTGATGTAATATTAAACAATATACACAATTATTTGAAAAGGCTATTAAAATACTGCTCATTTTTCTAATTACACCTGTGTGATATACTTCAACCAAAACATCATAGTAGATCAAATACAGAAGCAGATATTAGAATCCATATGTTTCCTATTAATCCTATTTAAGAGACTTGCAAAAAATGTAGCACAATTTTACTCTTCTTTTTTGGCTTTGCAAAAGTAATTTTTCATATACAAATATCATTTAACATGTAGTTTATTGCTGTTATTTTTAATGACTATTTTAAAATTATCACTTTGTAATTTCTAATACATTGAATAGTGATAGATATAAACCCACATAAACAAATTCTCTTAGAAGTGTAGAGAGTCCTGACATTAAAAAGTTTGAAAACCACTTTCCTAGAGAAACTCTGAGAAAAATGTCAAGTCAGGAAATGTTCATAGCAGGGCTCCTTGTAAAAACCATATCAATAAGGAATGGTTAAATAAACCATTTAATAGCTGTTCTATGGCATGTTTGTGTATGGTCAGTTGCTCAGTCCTGTCCAACTCTTTGCAACCCCATGGACTGCAGCCCACCAAGCTCCTCTGTCCATGGAATTTTCCAAGCAAAAAATACCGGAGTAGATTGCCATTTCCTTCTCCAATTCTATGGCATTTTTTTTAATGAAGTAAATCTTGATATTAGTGAAATTGAAATGTTTCAAAAACATTGAATGAAAAACTTTCAGGATATGTACAGTATGGTATACTTTTTGTACAAATAGACAACAACACATTGTCTTTTAAAAAGAGTTGGAAAACTACAAGGATATACAAAACAGTTGATAGTGGCTACCTTTGGGAAGGCTAAGAGGACTAGGGTTGTGGGTAATGGCCAACGTGTACTTTAGCACCATTTTTGTGTAATGTTTTGAGGGCTTCCCCCCCACACACCAAGGAGACTGTTCTAGTGTAATTAAAAATAATTGGGGTAAAGGAATAAAGCAACGAGGTCAGGTCCACTGACTGAGAAAGAAAGGGCACTGGCTCTAATCCAGGCTGAGATGGCCGATGTATTTGCTGCAGTCGGTCTGGAGCTGATGAGTCTAGGAAAAGCGAGCGGTGAAATCAGGCGACGGAGGGGATGGTTGGCTCAAACAGTTTTGAACACCTAGATGGAGAAATTTCTGAGTCAGGCACCCCCTGCTTCCTTCTTGGTATTTAATTCAAAGGAGGCCTTCACAGCCGCAGAGCCCAGCCTCTCCCGCTTCCGGCTTCACCTCTCTCTGTGGCCCCCGTCCAGGTCCCCGACCCTCACTCCCCTGGCCGCATCAGAGGAAGAGCTCGGGACCAGCGGTGGTGGAAGGAGCCCTGCAGGTTAAGGCACGGCCCCTCTAAGTGCTAGGCAAGGAGACTACAGGCAGTTTCGCGGCGGCACATCCGGAGACACAGTGAGACGCCAAAGCGTGGACCTGGGGTGACGGGGTTGGGGGGTGGTTAGAGGTAGCTAGGTTGCGGGATGCAGGAAGTTACCGAACAAGCCAAACGAGCTCCGAGGTATCCCGCCGACTCTTCTAGGTGCCCTGAGGCAGGTTATGCTTTCGAAACCAGTGCCACAGGGTCCCCATTGGTCTTCCATCCCAGCCAACCAGCTGGAATCCCTATGGCCCACCCCCTCGATTAAGAAGCCAATCAGAGGAGAGCATGTGCTTCCCGTTGCATAGGACCAATTAAGTTTGCTCATTTCTGACGTGTGGATAGCCAACCAGAAAAGCGGAGGCCTGGCGAGTCGGCTTCTTATTTCAGTCCCCAACTCTATCTACGTCACTGCCCTTGTCCCGTCCCTACCTGTAATCTAAATAACCGAAAAGGAGATCCAAGCTGGAGGGGTCCTGGTCCAAAAGGCAAAGTGATATTTCCCTGAGTTTCTAAGGAGATTAGCCCTGAGGTCAGATGAGCCTGTGGTTGAGCTATCAGTCCTGTTCTGGGACTGGCCTCAAGTAGTGCCAACCTGAGAAAAATATTGGCCGTCATGAGAGCGCCTCAGATATGTTGCTTTGCCACTAGGCTAGTAGTTTCATTTTCTTCCAAATTGAGGTGGGAAGAAGGCTAGGAACATCCTGAACCTTTAATTGATATGGGTTTTTCTATAATAAGAAGTATAGGGATGCTCAATTAGCAGCGATAACTGCTTATAGAACAACTAAAATGAAAAGTATGGGGAAAATTTTAAAAACCTGACAGTGGTATCATTACAAATAAATGTGCCAGGAAATGCAAATTAAAACTAAGAAAACACCACTTTCACCAAATAGTATGGGTAATTATGAATTGTTTAATATTTTTCCACTTTTGGCAAAGAAATGTTTTGGAGGGAAACAGGATTTCTCCACTTTTGTAAAGTTACAGAAATTCTCATTTTCTGTAAGTGGGAAACTAAACTGCACTCTTTAAGAAAGTAGCTTAGTAGTACCTAACAAAATGTAAAATGCACACGTCCTTTCACCCAGGGATTCCTTCTCTCAAAATCTATCCTACAGAAACACTTAAAACACACAAGGTTATATGCAGCATTACTTATAATAGTAGATGATTTCCACCAATAAGTGAATCATTAAATGTTGATACAACTACACTGTAAAATGTTATGTCACCATTTTAAAAAAATGAGGTAAATTTCCATGTACTAATGAGAGGAAGTTCACACAATATTACAAAATAAAGTTCCAAAATACTTCATAAAATATCCCATTTTGTTTTTAAAACTATATACAAGTATGTGAGTATTCAATGATGTTTACGTGTGTATGAATATACGTATGTATTCATATACATGCATTTGTGCATAGAAAAATGCCTAGGAAGACCCATACCAAATTAGGTTATTCCTGAGGAATGGAAATAGGGTTAGGGAATAAGGAGAAATCTCACTTTTTACATATTTATGTTTTGTTTGAATTTTTTCAACTAGCATTAATTACTTTTGAACTTTCATCACAATAAAACATTTTAACAAAATTGGCACTTTTGTAATCAAATCAAAGCTATAATTTATATATTTTAAATAAGAATAACTACATATAGTTATGAGGTGATTATTTTATTTAAAAATTTTGGCTAGGGTCTTCCTGGTGGTCCAGTGGTTAAGGTTCCACCCTTCTACTGCAAGGGATGCAGTTTGATCCCTGGTCAGGGAACTAAGATCCCTCATGTCACTTGGCAAAAAAAAAAATTTTTTCTTAAATAATAAAAATTTTGGCTAGAAGGCCTATGAAAAAATTATCATCAAATCACCACTGAGATTCAATGGGTACTCATGACACAACAGAATATGTGCAAAGAAAATCTAATCAGGGTAACTGAAGAGTCATTCATTTCTGGGAGAGAAAACCTAACTGCACCATAGCAAACCTCATCACAGAGGGAAAATTGTGCTTTTACCTTTTTTGATAGCATCACCTCCAGGGTTTCTCAACTCCTTGAGAAACAAGGGTTGAAAACCATAAACATTAGAGATTTAAGATAACTCATATATCATTTAGTTAAACCCCCTCACTTTATAGCTGAGAAAACAGGCCCAGAGTGGTGATGCAATTTGCTTAAGGAGCTATGGCCAACTAATAGCATAGCCAGCTCTGAACCCAGGCTTCTCTTTAGGTTTAGTACTCTTTCTACTTTTCAGATCTTCCTGTGTCTTTTCTGATGACATATTAGGGAATATTTTAAAGTCTTATGAACATTAGACATTTCTGTATTTAAAGTTTAGGACAAAAATGCATAACAAAATATTTAATAATATCCCTCCACTAGCACAGATTATCAAAGTTGACTGTATTTGGACAAAAGAAATTAATGGATAAGAAATAACATTAAAAAAATATTTTCTTGAAAAGTAATGCATAAATTTCTGTGAATCTAACTGTATTTTACTATTCACTTAAGAACTACCATTTTATCCAATTTGATTGTTCTTCTATTGGCAGTGCCTCTTAATCCTTTACCTTCAGTTTCTCTATATTAAGTAGTTGTTTATCTATATACAAACACTTAAAACCACCACAGAAGTACATATTTAAAAGAAGCCTGCTGTGATTTTAAAACTCCTTTATTCTGTATATTGTTAATGATTACCCGTTTGTCTCTTTTCTAAGGAATGACTTTTCTGTTCTCAGAAGGGTAGATAGACAGATAGACAGGACGGAGAGAGAAAATAAAAGTAAAATAGGGAACAATTCTTTTGTATAACATAAAAAAGATAAGAAGAATGAGGGGTGGTGGGTGGTCGGGAAGGGAGTGGCAGAGAACCACAAGCTAAATTAGTCACAAAGTGTTTGTATTTTTAAAGTAAACTTGAATACTGCGATATATAGATGGACTAACAACCACCTAAACTTCAGGCTATAATTAAAGTGGTATCCAGTTTTAGACTCTATGACTTGGGGACATATGAGGACCTTGGAGAGACTTCAGAATAATAAAGATAAAAGGGTTAAAAATGAGTGAAGTGAGGAAAACTTAGAACTGTTATTGTGTCTGAGAAGACCAGAGATGACTCAACAATCCTCAAAGGTAGGAAGAAATATCTATTTCAGTCAGCAGTTAGTCTGCATTTCCAAAGCAAAAGAGTAATTTTACTTAAATTATTACAGCATGTATTTGAAGATGGAAATGCCTTACCTAGGACACCTCATCAAACAAAAACTCCAAAGAAGCCTGAATGCTGTTCATCTCTCCCACCCTATACTAGCTCAACTCATCTCAAAGAAAGGGTCAAAGGGTAGCTAAGCCATCTTTGGAATGTGAAGACTTAGACTTCCCTTGGGTATAGCTACTGTATTCAAAAATTTTTGTTAGCCTCTGTCGCCCAGCTTCCAGTGAAAAGTTGAGTTGCTTCTGTGCTATGGAAAAAGAGGATTAATTAGTAGTAAATACCTAGATGCATGCATAAACTTGAATTTCTTATAAAAAGTATGCTTCTCCTTCTCATTGTTCATGGGCTTGGATTTCGGGTTCTTTCAGAACCCAGTTACATTTGAATCCAAAGAAATAATTTACCTGACTGACATTAAAAAGGAAAAAAGTTAGGACAACTAACTAGATATATCTGGACCTCTTAATTTGTCTCTAGCATTTTTTGTCTTACTGAGATATCTCCTGATCTAAAGTATAAAAAGTATAAAGTCTATGAAGAAAGAGAATGTAATCATTTTATTTGTACCTTGAGCACCCACCCCATCACAGCCCAACTTTTAGCATAAGGCTGGGCACACAGGCAGCTATTGATTAGTACTTATATCGTTATCTGTCAAAATTTTGTTAATATTTTTATAGCTGCTTTTTCAGGTTATTCTATATTCATTCTCCAACACTGCTGCCTATGAAGGCTACACTTCTCTTATTACTCTTCCTTTTTCTCATCTCATAGAAACAGCTGTTCTTCCCTATTCCCTCAGATATCTTTAGGCATCTGATTCCCAAATCTCTTTAACTTCTTCAATTCAGTCCCCACTTTTCTACCTGGACTCAAATATCACTGTTAAGTCCTCTTAATTCATTATGTTTTAATGACATCACTTTCTATACCTTCTTTGCATGCTCAACTACATGATTAAAAGTAGCTTTGACTTCCCAAATGCCAAGATTCCTAACTAACCTCTCATTCCAAACCTTTCCCAAAACCCACTTTGTGCATGAAGCCATTTGAGAACCCATTGGTCAAGTGAAACTATCTATCCATCAAAAATTCTCAGAGTTCACTCACCTTTCTGCCTACATAAAATTTATTTGAAAGCAAAACATCTCAACTGAGGTAAAAAGCCTATGAAAAAAAGTGTTTGTAGGGCATGTGTGGGTGTATTGGAGGATGAGCATATGCACACGTTTATGTACACATATAGCATTTGCATATACACACACATACTATAAATATGCTTTGCCCAAATTAGCACAAACCTACAAGCTTAAAAACCAAATTTGCTAAATCTGACCCAAACCACAGTTACTGAGCCCTATGGCTACTTCCTCCAAGCAGATGCATTACCTCTGTGACAAAGTCAATTGGAAGCTGCAAAAAGGACAGGTAAATACTACTACAGGTAGCTTGGATTCTGCTTTTTAAAAATTTAAATGTAAAAATTACTTATCACTTTAGGACATTGACCGTGTTAATATAATTCTGCACAATACCCAGAATATTCTAGAAACTAAAAAGTACTAAATTTACAACTTAAACAGGAAAACAGAGGCTTGCTTCACAGTGGTTTAATATGAACAGAGTTGAATATGACATTGTCTGACAGAAGAATGAACATTTTGCTGAATGAAAGCCCCGAGTCAGGATATATACACAGCAGAAATGGGACCTCAGGCTTTCAGCACTTGTGCACAATGAAAGAAGGAATCTTTAAAAACAAATAGTAACAGAGGATACAGATGAAAAAGGCAGCAACAACACCAACACTGGAAAGGTGGGAAAGGGAGCAGAGCGTCTCTCTAGGGGCTGCTCAGGCCCGGTAGCCGGAGAGCTGGTCTGTCTCAGGGAACTTCAACATATAGATGGACTTAAACCCCATGTTAAAATCCAATCCTTAACCTCTCTGTTCAGGGTCTTGTCAGAATCAGTAATCCTTTTCCCCAAGACCCTATATAAAGAACTCCAACCCTTCCATGACAGGAAGTCTAAGCAAAGAGCCCCCACTTTTGACCTGACACCAGAGTTAACCTGCTCCCATCCCACCACTTGGGATAGACATTGGGCTCCAGCAAGCAAACCACCACCTCTCAGATAGAAGCCTAGGACAGCTGCCAGCCTCAAGAAGCTGCTTCAGACTCTAAGATTTAGGAAATCTATACCCAGCTGCTAACCCTAGCTCAGCTTCTGGGGAGAATGCTGGGGTTCCATGGGAAACAAGTGCAGGCAGTTCAATAACCCTGTGACCAAGCTGGGGAGGGCAGTGACAACTCTTGCCCCTAAGCCCCATTCAACAGCTCAAAGTGCTTAGGAGAAGTCAGACTGTGTGGTTTGTTCATGTGTTTCTACCTTGTGGCAGCACTAAATAGGATGGTGGGGAGGGAGAATGGAAGGAAGAGAGTGGTGATGTCCTTCCCTACCACTGGGAGGTACCTAGAAAATGATCTACTCCCACCCTTCAGGGAGTTACCTGGCAGTGGTGAGTTTCCCCCAGCCCTCAAGCCACCAAACCTGCAAAGCTAACCCATAAAAGTAGCGAGGGCTTGGGGAGAGGAACTGCTGGCCCAGCCCATACTGACTCACCTGCTGGTGAGCAAGAAACAGGTAGTCAGAGTGGGGAGCCACAAAGGAGGGGCTAGGCAACAGGATCTCCCTGACTGTCCTATGGCTTTCTTCTGACTCTGAAGCAGCCATGATGATGGGCCCAAAAAACCCACACACCTTGCTCCATAAACAGACTGCTTAGACCCTAGAATTACTGCCATGAAAAGCAACAAGGGAGAGAGAAAGTATAACAAAAGAAACTCTTGAGAAAACTGGGAAAAGGCCTAGAGAAAATGAGAGCTTTGGGGTCTCTGCCACCTTCCCCAAAGAAAAAAGTTCATGCAGGTAGGAAAGGCAGGGTCTTTCCCTGCTCAGCGTTCCTGGTTAAACCTAAGAGTAAGAAAAATCCCCTGGACTTGCAGCATCAGTATGTATCCAAGTGCCCCACCAACACAAGACCCACGCCCCCAAGGTTGGCCTTCTGGTATGGGTAAATGCCCAAGAAATTGCCTTCCAGTCCAATACCCCCACCCACCCCCCCAATCCCAAGCAAAGGGCATCTGCCTGTGGTTTCCCACCTCTCCTCAGAGAAGAGGATCCTAGTAGAGTGCCCATGGTATAGTCAGGTACCAAGGAACACAATGCCAGACAGTCTATCAGGCCAGGGGATGGACAGACAACTTCAGATCAGAGAGAAAGAGAGGCTTAGTGTAAAAACCAATGTCATTTCAGCAGGAAAGTAGAGGGCAAGTGGTGAGAGGGGCTCCTACTGGCGCACCTTCCCAGGGACGTAGTTCCTGTCAATTGCCTCCTCCTGCAGGAACATGTGTAGGCAGCGTTCATTCTGAGCCAGTGGGTGCCCAGCAATTCTATAAAGAGACCAAGATGGTTATCAGTAGTTTTGGGGACCAGAGAGAATTCACAGAGGGGCAGGGCTGTGGATGTGGACAGGGGAAGAAGGGCAAAGTCAGCCCTGAGGGTCAAGCAAGTAAAGGACAGCAACAGGGCACCATTTCAACCATAATACTGCAGAGAGGAAGGGGACAGAGAGGTAAGGTAGGGGCAAATTCCTGGACACATCCAACATGCAATGCTTCCTCAGGCCCTGGGGTACAGGACCAGAATTCTGTTCAAAGGAATGGAGTTTTACTGTCCAGTGACCCCAGCACACAATCAGCACCACATCATATTACCCATTGCAAAAGAGCAGAGAGATGAAACATACAGAAAGACTAAGATGGCAAAAGTGGCAAAAGGAACCCCCAGGAACTTGGCTTACTTGTTAATAAACTGTTCCAGGCCCTGCCTCCTTTCTTCAATAAAGGACTCCTCAAAGATCCCTTCGTCTCCTCGGAAAGGGAGCTGCCGCTTCAAGGCTTTCCCAGGGAGTGGAGGTACTACAATCTGTAGGCAGATGCAAAATATCCGTGGTAATGCATTGTACATTTAATTTCCTATTAGGAATAGGGTCCATCCTATGCCATAGTTCAGCAATTTGCAAGAACTGAGATCATAAGAACAGTCAGGGGTGTGGAGAAAAGGGAACCCTCTTATACTGTTGGTGGGAATGCAAACTAGTACAGACACTATGGAGAACAGTGTGGAGATTCCTTAAAAAACTGGAAATAGAACTGCCATATGACCCAGCAATCCCACTGCTGGGCATACATACCAAGGAAACCACAATTGAAAGAGACACGTGTATCCCAATGTTCATCACAGTGCTGTTTACAATAGCTAGGACATGGAAGCAGCCTAGATGTCCATCGGCAGACGAATGGATAAGAAAGTCATGGTACATATACACAATGGAATATTAGTCAGCTATTAAAAAGAACACATTTGAATCAGCTCTAATGAGGTGAATGAAACTGGAGCCTATTTTCCAGAGTGAAATAAGTCACAAAGAAAAACACCAATATAGTATATTAATGCATATATATGGAATTTAGAAAGATGGTAACAAAGACCCTATATGCGAGACAATAAAACAGACACAGATATAAAGAACAGACTTTTGGACTCTGTGGGACTCTGATTTGAGAGAACAGCATTGAAACATGTATACTACCATATGTGAAATAGATGACCAGTCCAACTTCGATGCATGAAATAGGGCACTCAAAGCTGGTGCACTTGGACAACCCAAAGGGATGGGATGGGGAGGGCGGTGGGAGGGGGGTTTGGGATGGGGGACACATATACACCTGCAGCTGATTCATGTCATTGTATGGCAAAAACCACCACAATATTGTACACTAATTAGCCTCCAATTAAAATAAATAAATTAATTTAAAAAAAAGAACAGGATGGCTCAGGTCAAAAATTAATCCAACTCTGTTTCTGTAGGACAGGTTTACCATCTCAAAAGAAAGGAAATAAACTTCAAATATTCTTCACTTTCTTTAACAGTCCACTACCATCCAAGAATTTAGCTCAACTTTCCATTTTTAGCACCTATAGGAATTAAGTTGCATGATTTTTCTATCCGCTGAGTCAAGTAATAATTTTTCTTTACAATTTCTCCTGAACTTCCCACTTTCAGGTCTCAAAGGGTATCACTCAGATCCAACATATTGGGATTTGGTAGATATAGTATGTTCACCCTCCCTATTGCCTTCAAGATTTTATAAACCTATGGAGATCTCCTCTCTCAAGGGTCACACAGGGAACAGGGCCATACCTTACTATCTCGCTCCAGCTCATTTTTTAGCCATTCAAAGTCACTGTAGCGCCGTCGTACACAGGACTCCTTTAGTTTGAAGATAGGTAGGTTTGTCTACAAGGAGAAAGAATGAGAGAAGAGAGATGGTAAATAACACTCAGCCTGTGATGCCTACCTGTCACAACCACTTGAACACATCTTAAGAAAAGAAACAGCTCCTAAGGACCATGCTCCTATAACCCTTTTGAAACACCACTGGGTGAATACCAATCCTCACCACATCCAGCCTTGTCAGAGGTAGTGATCAGAAGTCCCATGCTGCTTAGAATTTATCCCACAAATAGACTTGAAGTTATACATAAATATGTGTATACAAGGGTTTTCACTGAATTTTCTCATTTGTAATAATAATAAATGTCTATAGATAGATAATTGGTTAAATAAATTATGGTACACTTGCAGAGTGGAATACAACTATGAAAAGAATGAGAAAGATATATATGTCCCAATACGGAAAGATATTAAGCATTAAAATCAAGGCACAGAACAGTATATAGTCTGTGTTTTTAAAAGGGGTATGTATATGTGTATCTATTTATATTTATGAATTAAAACATTTATGAAAAGACACTGATAATAGTGACTGACTTTGGAGAATAAAACTAGACAACTGGAATGGGTACGTCACATTTTTCACTATACAACTTGAGTTTATCATGTGCATGTATTACATTTTCAATTGAAAAGTGAATTTACGGTCCCTGTAAAAAAACAAGAGATAAGCACCTTCAAAGTATGCTTTCCTTTGCTTTTCCTGTCCAAATCCTTTCCATTCTAAAAGTCCCAGCTCAAGTCCAACTTCATCCAGGAAATCTGTCCTGACAACACTGGCTTAATTTATTGGTCTCCTCCTCTGAACTCTTAGGACACATAAGACTTTGGTATTGCCTGACACACTACTGTTTTATGCATTATGTTAGCCTTGTTACCAAAGTAAATTATAATTTCATTGAAATCAGGAGCCATGACTACTGCTGCATCTCCCTAAATGCAGATTATGCAAGTTACTCAATAAACACTCAATTGATTAACAGTGAACTATGTATCTGTTTACCCTCCCCTTATCCAGAAAGTGCAGCAGAAATAGCAATTACATTAAGTTGGTTTTCCATAGTTTGCTCCCTGATATACATCAGCTGATTCCCACATTTTAATCACTGAGAATTTCCCCAAAGCTCCATTGGCAACATGAACCTCCAACAAACAAAAAGCCCTGATCCTCACTCCTATCTATAGGTTCTAAACAGAAATAGCCAAACAAATGTATTAATACCGACTACTTCCTACCAGTCAATTCAAATCAGTAGATGGAAATAAAAGGAGCTAGTTTTTCTACTTTCTCCACAACTAACTCAGAGCAGGAAAAGGGCATTGGCACCATGCTGGAGCTTCACACATTCCTTGCTATGTTATGTTCTGTAGTCCTTGTCTGGATACTGACTTTTCAGGATCTAGGTATATAGCATCAAACAATAAAGCCAAATAACTGGCCAACTTACATTAGTTACAACTCTACTCAGGATCATGATCCCAGGAATGGCAGTGGATTGAAGTGGAATGAGAAATATGTAAAGCAGTATCTTATTAATGGAAGCAGTAGTTTCTTCAGAAAGAGGAACCTCCAGAAGGCAGGAGAGGGAGACCTCATTGTTACAGTACAGCTGACCCTTGAACAACATAGTTTTAAATCACATGGGTCCACAGATTTTTTTCAATATATATAGTATATCATTTTTGTACCTTTTGATTTTGTACCATGTGCATGTATTAACTATTCAAAACAAGCCATTATAGAGAACATTCTCAGAATCCTGCACGCAAATATGTACATGTATCAAACCATCACAGTCTATACTTTAAACCTACACAATGTTATCACTGACTCAATGGACAGAATTTGAGCAAAATCCGGGAGATGGTGAAGGACAGGGAAGCCTGGCATGCTGTAGTCCATGGGGTCGCAGAGAGTCAGACATGACTGAGCAACTGAACAACAACACACAACGCTATCTGTCAATTATATCTCAATAAAGCTGGGAATAAAAACAATCATTCAAGAAAAAAAGCCATTCAGTATCTTGAGATTCTAGGTTTCCACCAGAGTTCATTACAAATACTGTGATCCCCAAACAGTAGAACCTTAACTAGTAGGCCAACAGAAAGACGTAAGGAAAAAAGTGTTGAGTAGATTCTTCCAAGACACAGTAAAACCACCCACTGTCATTTTGTGGACTTCCTCCTTTGACTTACAAAAATGCTATTCTTCCCTACCCCCACAGGATGGTGACAGTAATGGCCCTTCGTCTCAGCACCTAGCCATCTAAGGAAGGGGCTACTATGTACTAGGATACTCTCTCAGGTCCAACCTACAAACTGTATGAGAGAGACAGGATTGTGTAGTACAGGATACACAGTCCTTTGGCTCTGATCAAAACAAAATCAAGGGAAAGGAAAGAAAGAAGCAAAGTTCAAGTCCAAAGGATAACTGACATTTGAAAAGTCCCATACATATCATGTGAAGTCACCAGAACAACTCTCCAGACTCATTTCTTGCGGGGGTGAGGGGGATAGATATTCCTTCCCTGAGCTATTATTATACAAATGAAAAAAGTCAGTGCCATCTGCTTCTACCATACACAACGCCCAACTCTCAAAGCCCACTCTCTGAGCCTCATACTCCCTATAATACCTACCATGATCAGTCACTTAAATTAGCAATTTAAAACCAAATGATTTCATCAATTTCCCCTCAGAGCTCAACAAAATATTAAGTCTATATAGCCATACAAATTAACAAAAATACAAATTAACTCAAACCCACAGAATTAGGAACTGCCATCAATCCTATCATTACCATACAATTAGTAATTGTGGAAAGGCCTGATGAAAAGCTTAGTGGGTAAAAAAAACCCTGCAAACTAAAGTTTTGCAACTAAGCACTGCCAAAGACACTACAATGTAGTGGAAAGAGTATGATGGGCTTTGGAGTCAGACAGATCTGGGTTCAAATCCCAACACTGCCACTTATTAGCTATGTGTACTTGAGCAAATTACTTATATTGCATTCCTCCTTAGTTTCCTATCTGTAAAATGCTGTTTTTGTAAGGATTTATAAATTAAATCCTAGTTCAGTGCCTGACACACGACAGGCACTAGATGAACAGTTCTTGTTATTAGAAGAAGAGTAGCGAACAATTCCATTCATAATCCCTACAGCTCTTGGGTAATACATCAAGACAACGTCTCCAAAACCCCACAGCAGAGAGTTCTTACACTGAACAAGTTATGCCCAGGCCTCTTTAGGTAATTAAATTCTCTACCATTAACAGTTCCCAAGTTTTATCATATTTTGAGGGATCTAACATCCATTCTTCCCCAAAGAGATGATTTCATATAATTCTTATATAGATGAGTTTTTCTCATTTTCTGCTATTCGTGTTTCTTTCTTCAGTTTGGACTTTGCCAAACTTGGAATTTGGAGATCATCACTTCTCAGTTAGATTTCAAAGTTCAGTTGGGACAGCATACTCTCTCATTCAATTCATTCATTCAAAAATAAAAGCACATACACTCTTTTAGGTCTTCAAATGCTGTTTGAGCAGCATGCTGTCCATAGAGAATATTCTGGCCCTCTAGTCTGAGAAGAAAACATAAGGAAAATTAGGAAATGGCTCTCAACCTTTTTGCCTGTAGCCACTTCAGTGGGGGCAAAGAACCTGCAAACCATGTACTCTGCACATTCCATCCTTGCATGGTGGACTAAGAACTAGAGAATAAAGTCCTCTGTAGTGCACACTGGAAGAAGCCACTCCTAGAGCAGTACTTAAATGTCATATATTAAAGTTGACTACAGACCAAGGACTAATATAATGAATCCAAAAGGTTTATCTAGGGCAGAAAGGGCAAATGGCCATTCATATACAGAAAACCCAAATGAGAGCCAGTAAATACTGAAATAAACATTCTGGATACTTCAAATCTAAAGGGTCAGCACAAGATGAGGGCAGTGACTAACAATCCACCAATCCGAGTTGCAAGGTCAGGTTTTCCAGTGAGCATGTAGTACCTGAGAAAACAAGCACTGAACACTTCTTTCAGATGTTAATTCCACACAAGTCTGGGAAGCACTCAAGGAGCCTCCCGTTCTTATTTCTGCTCCACCAAGTCCACTGTCTCCCTTTCCTGTAGTCTCTCTTCCCTTTAACCCAGGCTTTGCTCAACCCCATCATCCACGACAGAGGATGAGATTGTTGGAGGGCATCACCGACTCGACGTGAGTTTGAGCAAGCTCCGGGAATTGGTGATGGACAGGGAAGCCTGGTGTGCTGCAGTCCATGGGGTCACAAAGAGTAGGACACGACTGAGCAGAACTGATCATCCACGGAGACCTCATTAGGAAGAAGTTGGGCCTTCCTGATCCCCTTCCTCAGACTGACTTCCCACAACCTCGTTTTGGGACCCCGCAGCATATAGCTTTGGCTTTCCATTCCCCAGCCCTCTTCCACTCTTCCTTCCCTCCTTCTGTTGCTACAGTTCTGATTCCTACTTCCTGGAATTCCTCTCCACCCCCACCGTCTCCAGCCATGCTTCCTTCTTGCTCCTGGGTACTTGTTTTCCCTCAGGCTGGTCATTGGGCCAGGAGTTCCCCCTCAGGAGTTTTCTGCATCCTCAGGCCACAACCTTGTGTGCAGACCTCTCAGCAAACCTACTAAGCCCCTAACCCCCAAATGACCCCTCAAGTGTTTCCTCCACCGTTAGCCTTCCCAATGGCAGTCTTTCCCCCTCCCCGCCCCCGCCCTTCCCGCCCAGCCGCCCGGTCCTCCCTCAGCTGTCTCCCTCACCCCGTGACTCACCCGCATGCGAACCTCATAGGTGGTGAAGCGCGCGCGGCCCACGCCCACCGTCTGTGGATTAAAGATGTCGATCTCCAGGAAGTTACTCGGAGGCCCGTAAGCGTCGGTCAGGTCCTGCGGCTTCGAGTTAAGGCGCCGAGTGTCAGCTACTGCCGTGTCCGACATCTTTCCGAAGGAGAGACCCAGACCGGGGAAAGGGGGGGGTCGGGGGACAGAGGCCGAAGACAGAGAGCGCGCACGGCCCCTCCCGCTTGCAAAATAACCAGCCAACCCACAGACGGCGGCGCCGCGCACGCGCGCCCACGCACGCACGCACGCACGCGCACGCCGCCACGGCCAAGGGCCCGGAACCCTGAATAGTGGCTAAGCTGACGGCCTGCACTCCTGTACCGAGAAAGCATCATTCAGACTTCCGGGCAGTGTGTGTGTGACTGCCCCGGAACCTGCATCTCCAACACGTATTCCCCCAGTATCCTAGGAAGGACTACAGGGGAGGTCCGCCAATCGCTGCTCCTCAACCCAAGAAATTGTTTTTATATTATGCATCCATCAGCAGTGGGCACTTCCCCGCAAGCTGGGATCCTACAGTGATAGGCCGAAGCTCCGGGACCTGAATAAGTCCTGGTTTTGCGCGAAAATAGAAAGGTGGTCTCCCGAGGGTGGGGTTCCAACAATATTAAAAACGTAGAACGCAGCCTGGCCACTTGTGCCACTGATAGTTTCAATTCATTTCACACGCAGTTGAGCACTCAGTGAGCGCTACTTATGATGCCAGGAAAGCGACAAAAAGGAATAGCATATGCAAAGTCATCCAGATAAGAAGCTGCACAATATTTTTAGACAGTTATCACCAATTCAGGTTGTGTTATGGAAGTGCTTAGAGAGGTAGCCTGGCTGGGGATGGTCAGATGAAGATGATTGTTGTATATTAAGCAAAGGATCTTTGGCTTTATAATGTAGGCAGTAAGAAACCACTGAAGGATCTTCAATAGAAAGAAAAAAAAAGACACAATCAGATTTGTGTTTTAGAAGGATTATGTTGCAGGCAACATGGAAGAAGATGTATCGGAGTTGAATGTGACCAATTATGAGTATCTGCAATAGTACTTGGAATCAGGTGGTGGCGGTGGGAGTGGAGAAAGGGGAAGACAGAAGGCTGAGACTGAGGAAATAAAATAGGTAGGAGTTGTATCTGATTAGATATGGTGGTTGTAGGGCCTAAATGTGTGAGCTATGGACTTAGGCTGCCTGGGTTTAGATCGTTGCTTCCTAGCTATACAGCCTTGACATGTTATCCAACAAGTTTTCCTCTTCTGTAAAATGGAAATAAGACTAAAAACTACCTCTGGGGCTTTGGTGAGAATTAAATGAAATAAAATATGTGCAAACAGTAAGTGTTCAGTAACTATTAGCTATTATTACTATTTGAGGGAGAGAGAGAAAATAATAAAATGACTCCTAGGTTTCTGAGATAGGTAACTAGGTAGATTGCTGGTGAAAGTGAAGTAAAGTGAAGTGAAAGTTGCCCAGCCACGTCCGACTCTTTGTGATCCCAAACAGAAGCCTTGTGTACTTTTTAAGTTTATCCAGTGACTGCTCATTTCTTGCTATGCAGTGAATGTGAAAGTGTTAGTAACTCAGTCAGTCGTGTCTGACTCTTTGTGACCATATGAACTATAGCCCACCAGGCTCCTCTGTCCATGGGATTCTCCAGGCAAGAATACTGGAGTGAGTTGCCATTCCCTTCTCCAGGAGATCTTCCCGACCCAGGGATCGAACCTAGGTCTCCTGCATTACAGGCAAGTTCTTTACTGTCTGAGCCACCAGGGAAGCCCAGATTGCTGGTACCACCAATCAAAACTGGCATTACAGAAAGAAGAGTGAACTTGGGAGGGAAGACAGTGAGTTCAATTTAGATGAATCTGGGGTATCTATAGGACCTCCAAATGTTCAGGAAGTGGTTGGAAATACTGGCCTGGAGCTCAAGGATGTGATTAGGGCTAGAGATTTGGGAACTATCAGCATATAGTGTAGAAAGAAAAATGTGAAGAGGCAAGGACAGAATATTTAAAAATTGGTGAAGGCATGCAATGTTGATGAGAGTGTAAATCCATATAGTCTTTCTGGGAGGCTAACTGGCAGTATATATTAAAAAAAAAAAAAAAAAAAAGCCTTTGACCTCAAGAAACTCGTAATACTGCTTGTCTCTGGAGAACAGAACTGGAAAACAGGAATCAGGGACAGCAGAGAGAGTTGTTTTTCATATTCATTTCATTTATGTTTAAGTGCTTTTGTATTAAAAAAAAATTTTTAATGGGAATTCCCTTGTAGTCCAGTGGTTAAGACTTGGCTCTTTCACTGCCAGGGCCCAAGTTCAATCCCTAGTCAGAAAACTAAGATCCTGCAAGCCTTGGGGGCATGGCCAAAAAAATTGTTTGATGTTATTTATCAAAACTTTTGGCTCAAAATTTTCACCTCAATAGTAAAACTCACTGTCTTGTGTAAATGGCCAAATTCAGGGTTCTCCCATGTATCCATTTAAAATAATGTTCTTATATTCATTGATATGGGATAATGCCCACAAAAAAAGTGGGGGAAAGCTGGTTAAAAAAAAATATCCTCAATCATGATGATCGACAAGAACAAGCGCCTTATGAAAGGCAACAAAAAGGAAGCCAAAAAGAAAATACCATGATTGAAGCTAACATTGATGTCAAGACTACTGATGATTATTTGCTTCATCTCTTCTGTGTGGGTTTTACTAAAAATGCAACAATCAAATTTGTAAGACTTCTTATACCCAGCACCAGCAGATCTGCCAAGTTCAGAAGAAGATGAAGGAAATTGTGACCCGAGAGGTGCAGACAAATGACTTGAAAAATAAATTGATTCCAGACAGCATTGGAAGAGACATAGAAAAGTCTTGCCAATCTATTTATCTGTTTCATGAAGTCTTTGTTAGAAAAGTAAAAATGCTGAAGAAGCCCAAGTTTGAATTGGGAAAACTCATGGAGCAACATGGTGAAGGTAGTAGTTCTGGAAAAGCTATTGGGGATGAGACAGGTGCTGAAGTTGAACGACCTGATTGGTATGAGCCACCAGTCCAAGAATCTGTTTAAAATGCAGACTTTTAATGGTGACAAATATAAGACCTTATTTGTGAAAAAAGATACTGTAATATGATACCACTTGTATTACTGTATGTTGTTGTTCATTTGCCCAATTGTGTCTGACTCTTTGTGACCCCATGGACTGCAGCACGCCAGGCCTCCCTGTCACTCACCATAACCGGAATTCTGCCCAAGTTCATGTCCATTGCATCAGTGATACCATCCATTAAAATGCCATGTATTACTGTATATGATATATATAATAATTTTTAAAGACCAGAAGGTTATAAATCAAAATGTTAGTGGTAGTTACCTCTGTGTGGTTGTAGAGTTTCACTTTTATGTTTTTAGTTATAATTTTCTAAAGGATCTAATTTTTAACAATAGGTGAAGTGAAAATGAAAGTCGTGTCCGACTCTTTGTGACCCCATGGATAGTCCATGGAATTTCCCAACCCAGGGATCGAACTCAGGTCTCCCACATTGTAGGCAGATTCTTTACCAACTGAGCCACCAAGGAAGCCCTTTAACAATAAATATGTATCTTTTTTCATCAGAAAAATAAAAAAATAAAACTGTTTATAGTTGGGAAAAAATTAGAAGACAGGCACAGGAAGAGAATCTTGTGAAGGAAACCTAGAAAGGAGTTGTCAGAGAGGTAGAAAGAGAACCAGGAGACACTAGTGATCTGAAGGGAGAGAAATAAAAAATGTTTCCAAAAGGAACAAGTAGGTGGTAACAATGTTTAATACAATAGAATGGTCAAATAAGACCTGGAAGATGTCCACTCAGTTTAACAATTATCTAAAGGTGAAAGGTTTGGCAGAGCACTGGAAGTAGAACCCAGATTGCAGAAGATTAAGAACTGAATCAGAGGTGAAGTGAAAACGTTTAGTAGAGACTATTCTTTTGAGAAGCTTGCCCAAGAATCCAGGAATGTGGTAGATAGAAAGCAATACATTGACAAAGAAAGATTTGTTTGTTTTGTTTAAAGAGAAAGGAGATTTGAATATGTTTAACAGCTGTGGAGGGGGGTAGAAGTTTATAGAAAGAGAGAAGTTGATTACTGGGCTAGTTAAATCCTTTGCAGTAATAATGCAATTGACAGCTGTTATCATCTGGTTCCTGCTATCATCTGGCTCCCATACACACACACACACACACATGCAGAATAGAATAGCCAAGTCAGATCTCTTGGCAAACAGGTAACATCAGAGTGTGATGTGATAGCAATGCCTATTTTCTTTTCTGTTGGGTCTTTTTGACTGTGTTCATCCTTTGTCAAAAGGAATCCAGAGTTGGGGGGAGGATAAGAGAGAATTTAGGATCCTCAAATTGGAAGGAATCTCAGTAGTTCATCCTCCTGTCCACAGGCAATACTTACTTTAATCAAACATACATTTATCCATCTTTCTGCCCTTTAACTTTTTTCAAAGGAGATTGCACAATCTCTGAATCAGTCATTTGCAACAAGAGTGACAAGAACTTCTTTTTAGTTTCTCTTCAGCCTGTCCCGAGGAATTGGCACATCAAGAACACCTATAATTTGGAGTGTTTTTGTTCTTGGGAGCAGGGGTCTAGAACTGCAGGGAGGGAGTAGGGGAAAGGTCTGAGTGCAAAACAGGTAGTGGAGAGAGGAAATCCAGAAAGTGGGACTCATGACACAGTCTCCTCCAGGCAATGTTGGCCCAGAGTTTACCTACCTTCTTATGATGCCCTGCTGTCTGCACACATTCATCCAGCTGCCTACTACCAGTAGTGATTTCTCCCCTTGAAGTTCATTTAACCCTAATTTCACCTGGCACCTCCCTAGGGATCACCTCTACTTTAACTAAATCCCTTCTAAAAGTTGTCAGTTCCCTCACAATGTTAATGAAAAGTTCTTTAAATACTCAATTTGTCTATTTGAGTTGGTGATTGTGTTTATTTTACTAAAGTGTCTCTGGATTGCCTAGGGGTGAGGGCTATCTGGGGAAAAGTGGTGTGGCCTAAGTGTGTGTGTGTCTATGCGTGTTTATCAGGTGTTAACTAAAGACCTAACCTTTAGCTGACAGGAGGCTGGCCTCCAACTTCCATAAGGGTGTTTGTTAATTATTTAACAAATTATCTAGCAACAATAAGACCTGGAAAGATAATAATGTTGTAGTTAGCCAGCCTTCTTTCCTTAATAAAAGCTAAGATTTATTGAATACATACTATATGCCAGGCACTCTTTTAGGCACTTTATATATTTTAACTCAGTTAGTTAATCCTCAAAATAATCCTATGGCATAGGTGCTATTTTTATAGCTGCATTTTACTGATGAGGCACAGACAGATTAAGCAATTTGCCCAAAATCACACACCTAATGAATGGTAAAGCCAGGATTTGAACCCACACGGTCTGGTTTCTGAGCCCAGGTTTTCAACCTGCCTCACAAAGATTCTTTTAGCCCTATATATCACCATAAAGGGAGTAAGATGAAAAAAAGAATTAGAAAATGAAAAAGGGCAGAAAGACCAAAAAAAAAAAATGGAATAAGGGGTAGAATTTCACTAACAACAGCTTAGTAACATTCTGGTGTAAATTGCCTGCTCCTGCCTAGATGTTCTTCATCTGCCCTTTAATCTGAAACTTTTTGTATTGAATTCTATATTCTTAATGCCTATGGTAACTTCAAGATTATTTAATTTCTGTCCATCCTTCAAAGCCCAGTGCAGGTCCCACCTCCTCCATAAAACCTCCATATTCATCCAGTCTACAGTAAGCTGTACTTTTGAAATTTTCTACAAACTTATAATCTGTAGTGTTCATTTGGCTCTGATTCACATTTTTAATTAGTTTTATACTTATACATGTCTCATCTTACCAACCATACTGTAAACTCCTTAAGTGAAAAGACTACAACTTTTATTTCTCTTGCATCATGTATCCCCCATAATGCCTAGCATGGCGTATTGCAAATAATAGGCACTCAGCAAATATTTGTTGGTTGACTGATTGATTGGGAAAGGTCAGGGACTACATCAAATCTTGGTTAACCCCTGCATCATTTAGTGAAGAACTATGCACTCAATGTGTACTCAATAAACATTAATGATGATTACAAAAATCATTCAAAATGTCTTTATAGAGTTGCTACAGTGTGTAGAGAATGGGCGCTGTGAGGATAGAAATTAAATAGAGTATATAGCTTCTACCTTTGAATAGCTTAGTCTTCTCTTACTACTTCAATGCTCACTATCTCCTTTCTCTGAATTCCTGCTTTCATTTGAAGTCAGAAGTGAAGTGAAGTGAAGTCGCTCAGTCATGTCCGACTCTTTGTGACCCCATGGACTGTAGCCTACCAGGCTCCTCCGTCCATGAGATTTTCCAGGCAAGAATACTGGAGTGGGCTGCCATTTCCTTCTCCAGGGGAAGTTCCCAACCCAGGGATCGAACCCAGGTCTCCTGCATTGTAGGCAGACGCTTTACCGTCTGAGCCACAAGGGAAGCCCTTTGAAGTCAGAACTATCACTCAATTGTTTTCTCCCCCAGTTTGATTCCCAGCTCCTTAAAGGAAATGGATAACACTGTGCTGGAACCATAATGGAATCACAGAATTAGGAGGGACTTTAGAGCTTTCTGTATTGTCAAACTTCCCACCCAACGTGAGAATCCCTTTTGCAACGGCCCTGATTCAGCCCTTATTTAATTATACCCTTATGGTATCAAGAATTAACCAAAATAAAAAGCACAGGAGGAAGAGTAGGTTCAGGAGCTAGATAAGGAGTTGGATTTTGTCTATGTGTAGTTTAATGTAATTGTTAGGCAACCAAGTGGATACAAACAGCTGAAATTCAAGTTTCAATCTCAAGAGAGATATGAGGACTGAAGATAGAGACTTGGAGTCTGGAGCGTGGAAGTGGTAGTTGAAAAACTAAGGTTGAGTAAGACTGTCAAGGACAAGAGAAGAAAGGAGCCAAGGACAAGGTCTCTGAGAATTCCTCTACTTGGAAAATTAAAAGAGAAATCAATGAGGTGAGAGAACTGAGAGATAAAGAAGAGTTTTAAGGAGAGACTGGTTACCAGAGTCAATAGAGGATGGATCAATGAAGTTAGAAAGGATGAGACTAAGATAAGGTTATTTGATCTGGTGATTAAGAAGCCAGACCTTTGATCACCTTGAAGAGAGCAGTCTCAGTGAAGTACAGTCTATTTTGACTTGCTCTTATTATTAATACTTATAATGCCTAGTTCAATGCCTGACTCAATACATATTTGTTGAATAACTGAATAAATAAAATGGTTGGAATAACTATAGTTCCTGCTAAAAACAGGAGGTGATGGGAAAAAGCAAACAAGTTAGCCTTTTTTTTTCCTCTGAAGCAAGAGGAGGATATGGGTAATAATATAGAGAAATGTTAAGGTGAAAAAGAGAGAAGTTGAGGGCTATGATTCTTCCTCCCAAAATATAAAGTAAGCTCATCTGAGAATCTCTCACAGGTTTGGTGGAATAAGCCCTCAACAACAACTATAACGGAGAAGGCAATGGCACCCCACTCCAGTACTCTTGCCTGGAAAATCCCATGGACGGTGGAGCCTGGTAGGCTGCAGGCCATGGGGTCGCTAAGAGTTGGACACGACTGAGTGACTTCACCTTCACTTTTCACTTTCATGCATTGGAGAAGGAAACGGCAACCCACTCCAGTGTTCTTGCCTGGAGAATCCCAGGGACGGGGGAGCCTGGTGCGCTGCTGTCTATGGGGTCACACAGACTTGGACACGACTGAAGCGACTTAGCAGCAGCAGCAGCAGCAACAACTATAAACTTTGGACAAAATACACACACACACACTCTCTCACACACACACTCACACTCACACACACACACACACACACCTGAAAACTCCAGAGAGAAAACAAAAGTAGGCAAACACTGGACAGAGGTTGGAACTTGGAAGAAAGGGACAGCATAGGCCAAGGTTCCTACTTTTTACAGATTTAGCCTGACAACAGGCTGCAGTCACCAACCACATGGCTAAAAGTACAATAGAAAACCATCCTATTTCTAGCCTGAAGAGCCAGAGGACAGGATCTGGGGAAACCACAGTCTCTAGAAAGTGAGGGAATAGATCAGAAAGAGATCCTGAGAAAAGGAGCCCTAAATTATCCGTATAAATTCCTCTCAAGACTTATCCTAAACCATGCATGCACAGGGCAGACTGAAAGCAACTTTCATCTAAGATAAAAGAACGGAACTGAGATTTGAGCTGCCACCCATCACAGGCAAGGCAGGGTTTTTATTTTTAATTTAACCAAGTTAATTGCCTGCTGAAACAAATGCATCCTCACTCTTAAGAGAAATATAACAGTATCCAGAGACTCCACAACATAACATTCACAATGTCTAGGAAACACTCTAAAATCACTCAATATATGAAGAATCAAGAAAACGTGACACATTTTCAAGGGGAAAACAATGGATGCCAACCCTGAGATGATGATGCTCAATGAGGAGAGTAAAAATGCCCTGGAAATGAATGAAAAGATAGGAAACTTCAGCAGAGAAATAGAAAATATTTTAAAAGGAAGTAAATGGAGATTCTAAAACTGAAAAACACAATATCTGAAGTTTTAAAAATTAACTAGATGCATTTAATAGCAGAAACAACAGAGGAAAAAGTAAGTGAATTTGAGGGTATAGCAATAAAAAGTATCTGATCTGAAGAAGAAAAGGGTTGAAAAAAATTAACAGAGACTTACAGCTTCATGAGAGAACATCAGCGGTCTAAAATATGTGTGATTAGCATCCCAGAAGAAGAGAAAAGAGAGAATAAGGCCAGAAACATTATGAGAAGAGATAATGGTTGAACACTTCCAAATTTGGTGAAAGACATATATTTACAGATTCAAGCTCAGCAAAGCCCACACAGGATAAATACGGATAAAACTGCACTTATGTGTATCATAGTCAAACTGCTAAGAACCAAAGATCAAGAGAAAATCTTGAAAGCTGCCAGAAAAAAATAGTACATTACATGTAATGATTCAAAAACAATTGACTTCTCAGAAACTATGGATGTTAGAAGACAGTAGAAAAACATCTTTAAATTACTGGGGAAAAAAACACTATTGACCCAGAATTCTATTAATGTGTTCAGTAAAAAATGTTATTTAATAATGATAGCAAAATAAAGACCACTTCAGATGAAGAGTCTCTGTCTTGCTTGTAAGCCTTTATCCTTGCTGCTCCCTCTGTCTGGAATACAGAGTCTCTCCTCCAGTCCCCTTCCTATCTTTAGCCTGCTGACTCCTACTCATCTCTCACAACTAAGTTTAGATACCACTTCTTCCAGGAAGCCTTCCTGACCCACAAGCTCAAGTTAGGTGTCCCTCACTAGTACATCAATAGCCCCCCATATTTTTCCCATCTTAGTATTTATCATGCTGTATGTAATTAACTATGTTGATTGTCTGGGACCTCCACTAGACTGAATGTTCCATTAGGGCAAGCACTATGTTTTCCTTATTGGTGTATTTACAGTGCATGTAATAGGCACTCGATTAATATTTATTGAATAAAGAAAAGAATATCTGATTCCAGAGTATTTTTACTTTCTACTATGCCAGGCTGTCATCTTGGAAAGGGAGGTTCTAACACTACTATAAGATTGAAAACTATTACATTCTTTTAAACTTTATGGAGAAATCTACTGTGCTTTGAAAAACTGAATCTTTTATTGAACTATCATTTTCCTGTGATTTCATGGGCAATTACTGTTTGGAGACTATCATATGTGCTTAACATAGTTCCTTGGTAATCAATGCTTGTGAAAATCCTCATTCAATACCACTTCAAGATAAATGTCTAGTAATAAGGAAATCATTAAACTATGATACATCCAACTCATAGAATATTATTTAGGCACTAAAATTGTATTTATAAATCTGTGTAATCATTTTAAAACATACTTATATGTTGAGTGAGAGAAAGACAAAACCCAAAACACAAAATTGTATGTATAGTATGAATACAACATTGTTTAAAAATCTATGTGGAAGGGAAAAATAATGCTGGAAAGAAATATAGCCAAATTATTAACTGTGTTTTTCATTGGGTGATGGAACCACAGTTACTTTAAGCAATTCTTTTCTGTATTTCAAAATTTTTATTTCAAGAACAAATTATTTAAACAGCATTATTTCTATTCTGACTGTAGGAAGACTTTCTTGTTTAAAAAGCTTGAAATAGAAAGTCTAAAGGTAGGTAGAAGTCCTCTGATATTCCGGACTAAATCATGAGTAAAACAGGACTGCGTTAAACCTCCTTTTTCTTTAACTTGTACCTTAACGGCCTGATACCGCTCACAGATTAACTGAGTGCATGACCTTGTTGAAGGATGCTATAAGACCGGTCACAGGAAAAGAAGAAAGTGAATCCGCAGTGGAAACTGCCAGAGGCAGAAGGAGAAAAAGATCAAAGAAAGTAAACATGAAAGAACAGGAAAGGGGAGTGGGGAGAAAAAGACAAGGGGATAGGTGTATGTATATACATTCATACATCGGGCACCCGCGTGAAAAAGAGGAGCTGGTCGTGGATTTTTATTACAGGCATAGCTAGCATATTTTTTGTGTTATTTTATTATTATCTGTATTAAGAGTACGTGTGTTTGTGCCTCGTGCTTCACTATTCCCCAGGGGCAGACTGTGTATTTCTTCAGCCCACATGTGCTGTCATATCTGCCTGATGTTGCCAGGGAAGATCAACTGGACACTAGGTCTGGACATTCTGGAGCCTACTCTGAAAGCAAATTGCATAACCACGTGCTTAACTATGTGAGCTATAGATTTAGCAGACTATGTGGGATGGTTGGGAACATTCTGGGTGATAAAAGAGATCTGGACAAGGATTTGGGAAGTCCCAGAGGCATTTATAGAAAACAAGTAGATTAGTTCTTGCTGGATCTAAACCCATTTATGACAAACAACTCGACTAACTGTACAACGCTTGCTCATAGCCAAGACTGTTTTTGTAAGATGTTCATATTATTCTGTTGACTTTGCATACTGCCCTGTTATCCCTGAAGCTTTCACTGGACTAGTGGGATGGTTGGTTGGGGGGATTCAATTATCAAATGTCAAGTGAGGGTGCTGGAATTAGAAATTAATTTCTACATGGTTTGATTTGAGTACAGTCATTTCCCAGAAAGCTTTTCTAGCAACCCTGTCTTTTCCATATGATAATCCATCTTTTAACACATCTGGAAATCAGGAACAAGGAGACTGAACCTTAAAGGTAGGATATGTAAAAGGACCGACACAAGATCTTAGCATCATTCATTGACCTTTAGAGAGTGGGACACAATTGTCTTAGAGCTCCTGATGATACAATTTGTAGTATAGAAAATTGTGGCTTCCATTACTGTATGCTAGAGTCTTGCACCATCCAACACAGTAGCCACTAGCCATTTGACCAAATTTAAATTAAATTAAAATTTCAACTCCTCAATCACCTGGCCACATTTCAAGTGCTCAATAGACACATGTGGCCAATGGTTACTGTATCAAACAGAACAGATATAGAACATTTCCATCAACACAGAAGTTTCTATTGGATAGCACTGAGAATCTAGACTCACAGGATGGTGATCTGAGGACCAAGCATCTCCGTATCTGCATATAAAGTGACTTTAAAATTTTCTTTTATGAAAGTATAGTTGATTTACAATATTGTGTTAGTTTCCAGTGTATAGCAAAGTGAATCAGTTATACATATACATATATCCACTCGTTTTAGATTCTTTTCCCATATAGTCCATTACAGAGTATTGAATAGACTTCCATGTGCTATACAGTAAGTCCTTATTAGTTATCTATTTTATATAGGCTTCCCTCATAGCTCAGTTCGTAAAGAATCTGCCTGTAATGCAGCAGACCCTGGTTCAATTTCTGGGTCAGGAAGATCCTGTGGAGAAGAGAAAGGCTATTTTATATAGGGTGGTGTGCATGTGTAATTTCAATCTTCCAATTTATCCCTCTCCTCCCTAATCCCCTGGTAACCATAAATTTATTTTCTACATCTGTAACTTTATTTTGTTTTGTAGATAAGTTCATTTGTAGCTTTTTTTTTAGACTCCACAAACAAGCGATCAGTTCAGTTCAGTTCAGTTCAGTCGCTCAGTCGTGTCCGACTCTTTGCAACCCCATGAATCACAGCACGCCAGGCCTCGCTGTCCATCACCAACTCCCGGTGTTCACTCAAACTCATGTCCATCCAGTCGGTGATGCCATCCAGCCATCTCATCCTCTGTCGTCCCCTTCTCCTCCTGCCCCCAATCCCTCCCAGCATCAGAGTCTTTTCCAATGAGCGATACTATATGATATTTGCCCTTCTCTGCCTGACTTACTTTACTCAGTATGACAATCTCTAGGTCCATCCATTTTGCTGAAAATGGCACTATTTCATTCTTTTTTATGGCAGAGTAAGCTGCGTGACTAAGCACAGCACAGCACAGCACAGCATTCTATTGTATATATTTGCCACATCTTCTTTATCCATTCTTCTGTTGATGAACATTTAGGTTACTTCAATGTCCTGGCTACTGTAAATAATGCTGCAGTAAACATTGGGGAGAATGTATTTTTTTCAAATTATGGTTTTCTCCAGATATATCCCCAGGAGTGGGATTGCTGAATCATCTGGTAGTTCTATTTTCAGTTTTTAAAGAAATCTCCATATTTTTCTCCATGGTGACTGTATCAGTTTACATTCCCACCAACAATGTAGTAGTGTTCCTAAAGTGACTTATTTTTTTTTAATTTCAGGTTGTCTCTTTGCATTAATATGCTCAGCTCAGAGTGACATTGGGGAAGCTGAGGCAGTTTAGCAAAATTGTTAAGCCTCTTACCACACACACACACACACACACACACACAAAGATAAGAATTCTCCCTTATGGAATGGTTAAATGAAATGTGGCATATTCATTAAATGGAATACAATACAGCAGTTAAAGGGAATGAACTAGAGATATCAATAAGGATAGATCTCAAAATTGCTGAATGTAATCATTTATTGCACACAAAACAATATTACATTCTTCCTATGTAAGAGTATTTTTTAAAAGGTCTGGAAGAGTACATATCAAACCCATGACAGTGTTAACTTCAAGGAGGGAAGAAAGGTGAGTGAGATAAGGGACCAAAGGAATTTTTGGATTTTTCTGTAATGTTCTGAATTTTTAAAGAAAAATGTACTCATGTATTACTTGTGCAACTGCAAATATTAAAACAGGACACAGGGACTTCCCTGGTGGCCAGTGGTTAAGAATATGTCTTGCTGTGCAGGGTACGTGGGTTCAATCCCTGGTCAAAGAAACTAAGGTCCCACATACTATGGGGAAC
Source organism: Bos taurus (assembly GCF_002263795.3). Lineage (NCBI taxonomy): Eukaryota > Metazoa > Chordata > Mammalia > Artiodactyla > Bovidae > Bos > Bos taurus. Next base: position 79,542,642 of record NC_037357.1, on the reverse strand, counting down.
CTAAGATTTCACATACCTCGGGGCAACTAGGCCAGTACACCGCAACTAAGACCCAGACCCGATGCAGCCAAATAAATAAATATTTTTTAAAAGGACACATATTTATATACATAACATGAATCAGATCAGATCAGATCAGATCAGTCGCTCAGTCATGTCCTACTCTTCGCGACCCCATGAATCGCAGCACGCCAGGCCTCCCTGTCCATCACCAACTCCCCAAGTTCACTCAGACTCACGTCCATCGAGTCAGCGATGCCATCCAGCCATCTCATCCTCTGTCGTCCCCTTCTCCGCCTGCCCCCAACCCCTCCCAGCATCAGAGTCTTTTCCAATGAGTCAAGTCTTCGCATGAGGTGGCCAAAGCATGAATATAAATATGTAAAAATCTGATGTTGAAAAAAATAAGAGAAGTACACAAAATTCTAATGATAGTTGTGTTAAGACGGTGAGTTTGTGGGAAATTATTTTCTTCTATTTTTCTATTAAAAAAATTTTTTTTCTTGTGGCTGTAATGTTAATACAATAAAAAATTTAAATAAAAGAAGAATCCACCTTTATGCTGCTGACATAATATTACTACAGATTAGATGTGGTTCTTCAGAGGCAATGGGCTCTGGTACACAATTAGTGCCAGAAATAACAGCTCAACATGATTTACGTAAAAAATTTCAATTGTCCTTGGTGACAGTCTCCAAGATTCAGTTGGTCAATATGAACCCCCATTCTGCAGCTAATTCATACTGGCAGACACATGGGATCCCACAGTTCCTAAAAGCAGAGGGTCCTTTGGAATATCTACAAGACTTTCCTTCTTATGCTCAGGCCACCTGACTGGTTATGGGTTTTGAAAATTGTTCAGATCAAAAATACCTCCTCTGTGGTGTGGAACTCAGTTCCAAAAGCTGCTTCCTAAGAAAAATCTGATATCACCTGCACCCTACCTCCACGGTGATATGAGGTAAACTTCCATGCAGGCAACAAAGTTGGTCAAACTTCCCAACTTTCAAGCCAGAAGGTTAACGTGTCACCCAACCACTCGTTCATTTGGCTTCCAAAACATATGGATCCTGCCTCAGTCAATAACAGAGCATACCAACACTTCTAGCCTTCATCAGAGAATAAGTATAGTCAGCTTCTGAGGTCCTGTCAAAAGCCTGACTGTGAGAAGAGATATTTATGGAATATATTGTAAGGGACATTCTATCCATCCACTCCTTTAGGTGGCATTTTAAGTTGTGTCCTCAGATCAACTTAGAGCACCAGAAGGTTACATGCCTGAACCATATTAGCTCGGCCCCTGCAGAAATGCTTTAATGTTATACCCTTGGCTTTTAGCCAGGACAGTTACAAGAAAGTAATATGAAAATCTCTTCTGTGTGCATTACAAAACTGTTACTGAGGACATTATCTGTTATGGTAAATCCCATATGAGAAATTTCTTATGCAATTTAGTGCCAGCGATGAACCATTATGTAGCTGGTAAAAATTGTAGTTCTGGAAGACAAAATATGAAAATGTGTTTATGATATGTTCATTGAAAAAAGCAACAACACAAAATGGTACATAGAATCTAATTGCAGCCATGTAAAATTATTTGTGTCTGTGGACAAGGATAGGAAACTTGAAAAAAGTTTTCATAAAATTGTAAAAGGCAAAGCTGAAAATTGTATGAGGGCAAATAGGATTACAAATTTTTTATTTTTTTCAAAAAATTTTGTTTGCTGGAGCGCTGTCTTTTCAAGTGAAAGAAAAAAGAATTTAGTGACGAAAGTCTCTATCTCTCTTGAGGAATGGCCACGTGTCTTTCATTCTGATAACAAGAATTGTGTAATTTACTGTGTTTTCCCTGTTCCCCTAGGCAGCTCAGGAGATTAATTTAATGTTCAGTCATTGCACACTAGCTGCTTCATCCTCTACATGCCTCTGATGATCTAGTTCTATAATCTGATGACATTTGTACTGTTTTTTGTTCTGGTAAAGTGCCTCAAATTCCTTATAGAAAGAGCAAAACATCAAACAATGCCCTTAGTTTAAGAGTTATACACAAAGAAAATTGGAAAAATATAAGAAAGCAAAAAGAAAAAAAACACGTTAACACTTAAACATTTCTTCCTATTTTTTCTCAACATATTTTAAACAAAATTATGAGCATATAGCATATAAAGTATCACATCTAGCTCTTTTCATAAAATTTTAAAATGCAAGCATTTTGGGGCTTCCCTGGCTGTCCAGTGGTTAAGATTCTACACTTCCACTGCAGAGGGCTCGGGTTTGATCCCTGGTTGGGGAAGTTCTACATGCTGTGAGGTGTAGCCAAAGAAAAAAATAAAAATAAAAAAGTTAAAATTTTAAAAAATAAAATACAAGCATCTTTTTGTGTTTTGGACACTCTTCTGATAATAAGCCTAGTAAATATCATGCCGTTTGAAGGTTGGAACCATAGAGGCCTACAGGACTGGTTAATGAGAAAGCTCAAAGATCAGTTCAAAGAGCCAGAATACTGATAGATGAAGCTTTGTGGACCTTATTCCTGCAGGAAGCCAGGACAGAATTTGTATGGGTGTGAAGTGTAAGCTCAAGGCAGTCTAAAGCCAAAAGTTCAATCTGGAGTCTTGTAACCATCTTAAGCACCACAGAAAATAGGATTTTAGACCTAGGAGAGATTTTAGAGATCACCTAATACAAAATTCCCATTTTGCAAGAGAAAAAAACAAAGCCAAAGAGGTGAATTGATTTGTGCAAGCTCTGGAGTCAGCTGGCCCTGATTTGTATCTCTGCTCTCTCCTTAGTAACTCTGGATCTTAAGTAGATCCCTTTACCCTCTTTAAGTCTCATTTTCCTCTGTGAAATTAAGATAGTAATGGTATTTAATTTACATGCTTATTCTGTGGATTAAACCAGATAATCCTTGCAAAGCATTTAGCACTGTGCCTAATACATAATAAAAACTCAATAGGGATTTCCCTGGGGGTCCAGTGATTAAGAATCTGCCTTTCAGTGCAGGGGGTGAAGGTTCGATCCCTGGTCAGGGAACTAAGATTTCACATGCCTCAGGGCAACTAAGCCCTCTTGTCACAACTAAGAGCCAATGCAGCCAAATAAATAAATGAAAAAAAAAATTAAAACTCAGTAAATGTTACTTATTAATAGTAGTGCAATTATTATCATTATTCAACTAGTTTGTGACAGAACTACAATGAGGACTCAATCTCCCAACTCAATCTAGAGCTCTTCTCACTACATCAGACTGACTTCCAGGTTTGGAAAGGACTGAAAGCTGCCTCAATCTTAGTAGTAGTGCCAACTCAAATCTACTTGGGGCTAAATCTTAGGATTTTAGTCTGGGGTGTACTTTATGCAAAAGCACGTAGCCTAGTGTCTGGAAATGTAGGCTCTTACGAAATGTTTATTAACTAAAAAGATTTTTAAAAACAACGACAGGGTTGGGAGGGTATTGCTGGCTTCTAAGAGAAGAACATGAAATCTTTCACAGAAACACATAAAGAAGGACTTAGGGAAGAGGGTTACAAAAACATGTATGTTCCATACTCGTCCGTGAAGACCAGGGACAAGTTGAGATTCTTTGAGCTTTCTCATTGTTATTTTTGTTAACCCCTGCATCTTTCACTATAGGTAATAGCAAAAGTCCTGTGCAAATCTTAGATAGGAGGGGTTTTTTCCAAAGCTGGGTATGGTAAGAAGAAGTGAGGAAATGTTTATCTCAATTCGGATGAATAAAGCTGGTTTGGCAGCAGGCTTGGGGGGTGGCACCCAGGTAGAAGAGTTGGTGGTAGCGGTGAAAGAGGCAAGAGAGCCAAGCCCTTTGACAATCAAGAGGGAAAAAACAAGTGGGTAAAGGGGAGCCAGTTGAGATCATCAACTTTGGGCTTGCAACTGGGAAAAAGGCCTTCCCCACCCATATCCTGCCATATTTCTGTTCATAATTTATGACTATGCCAGTTTTCTGGGGACCTGGTGTTGGTCCTCTTTTTTTTTTTTTAATTGAAGTACAGTTGACTTACAATGTTGTGTTTAATTTCTGAAGTACAGCAAACTGACTCAGTTATACATGTATCTATTTTTTTCATATTCTTTTCCATTATGGTTTATCACAGGATATTAAATATGGTTCCCTGTGCTATGCAGTAGGTCCTTGTTGTTTATCTATCCTGTATATAGTAGCTTGCATCTGTGTTGGTCTTCTATCCTGAAAGATGTCTCTTCTATTTTCCAAGGTTACCTTGTTAACTTTCTTTCTTGACTACTGCTGTGTATTCCAACACAGCAACAGTAATAAAGTGCATAACTCTGACCTCTCTAGATGCATGCTTTAAAGTCTTAGTGCTCTTACCATTCCATCGATCCTTCAGCTCACCCTCCCAAAGCATCTGGTCCGATGGTTTATGGTCATTTTCACCTGTCCAGAGTCCCAAGGTATACCCTCATCTTAACAGTCAATAAACATTTGTGGATTGATTGCAGAATTTGTATTCTAGTTGGGGAGAGAATATGCCCTCATGAAATGAAGAGCCATGTAACCACCAGCACAAAATGAAAGAATACAGAGTTCATAGAGGCTTGGGAGGTGTAGAGTTGTTAAGTAATCTGTCAGGTTGGGTTAGTTGGGGAAAGTTTCCAAGGCATGTAAGTTTTTAGATTTGAATTTGAAATTTAAGGTGATGGACATGAGTTGGTGGAGAGGTGGACATTTTCAAACAAATGCACAAAGGGAGATAATGCAAGATATAACTCAAGCCAGGACAAGTGCCTGCCCCACCTTGCCATTTCCCTATCTCAGCAGCTCTGCATGGTCTGCCACCACACCTGTTTCAGTTAGAAGAGAGCTCCTTGTGACCTAGTGCCCAAAAGGCTCCCCCCTCTACCAAATTCACTGTTTGTGCAGCCCTTACCAAATATCCCAGGCGTGGACAGGAAATGTCTGCAGTCATTGTGAGCAACTGTCTCCTATCTCTAGTCTGGACCTCAGGTGTGAATACACTGTCTTCTGTTTACCCCTTACATGACAAATGCATGTTGGAGTAAAAGAAGGTGGAAATATGTAGAACCAAATGGTTATGTTACCATGAGCAGACTAATATCACTTTGAAGGTCCAATGTGCTGTGGCCTCTGAGAAATTCTGGCTTGTATGGCTCTACAACCTTGATGGGAGGTAGGACTAGTCATCACAGTGCATGTATCAAGCCACACTGCCAATGGTGTAATTCTAGGCACTATATAGATAAGTTACATTACAGTCCCTATCCCTAGGAACTTTATGTCTAAGGAAAAATGGGACACGGCTAGGCGGTAAATAAATATGATACACTTATTAAAACGTTCTTAAATGTACAAGTGCAATGTGATTTGATTCCTTATCTCATTCATTCGACCAACATTTATTGAATGTCTACTATGTGGGGTCGCAGAGATACATAAAACTTGTCTCTGCCTTCAAGGAGTTCACAGTTTAGTGGAAGAGATACCTAAAAGCAAGGAATTACAGTATGATACAGTTTATGGTGTATAACATAAGCCTGCAAAAAATGCTTGGGAATGCTTCCAGAAAAGGGAGAACTAATTGTACCTAAGGGAGACCAGGAAGGCTGAATAGGAGTTTTCCAGAATAAGAGACTTGGGGAAAGGATAATGAGAAGGAAAACATTCCAGGATGAGGAGGGAAAGGTATAAAAGGGTATGTATGATATTTCCAAGAAACAGTGCAAAACTCGGACTGATTGGAACTTAATGTGCCCAGTGAAAGAGAAAGCAGGAAAGGTAGCCTGAATCTGAAGAGCCCTGTATGCCTTGCTAAGGAGTTTGAACTTTATCACATAGGGAATAGGGAAAATCAAAGGAAGTTTTAAGCAGGGAAGTGCTAAGATCACATATAAGTGATACTTCAGTTCTCCTGCCTGCTAACTGTGTGACTTTGGGCAAGTCACTAAATCTCTGAGCATTAGTGTCCTTGTCTGTAAAATGGGTATAACAGGGGTACCTACCTCAGGGATGATTTGAGGAGTAAAGGAGCTAATGTACATAAAGCAATCAGCACACTGCCTGGCACATAATAAGTGCTCCATAAATTTTAGTTGTTATTACCAGGAGTGTTTCTTAGAAAAGTTATTTTGTTGACAGCAAAGAACATAAACAGCAGTTGGGAAAAACTTCATGGTAGGAGGTCGGCTTAAGGCGATACTGCAATTTAATCCACTGATAAATAAGATTTTGAACTGGGATTTGGATGTGGGAGGTTAGGGAGATGAAAAGACGAAGGGTAAGTCTAGCTTAGGAGACCGGGTACATTAGGACAACCATTAACCAAATTCAGAGATAAGAGTATCCAGAGGATAGGAGTGTGGGCGCAAGAACAGATAATGAGTTCTGTTTGGAACCTGTTGAATGAGAAGCGAAGCCGCTGAGGATGGGAACCTGGAGAATATCAATATTTGAGAAGAGGCCAGAAGAGTCAGTGGAGAAAACTGATTGGTCAGCAACCGCACTATCGGTGGGAACTGCGTATGCCGAGTGGAGGGCGGTAGGGGAGACACTACGATCAGCTAACCACTCGTTTATGTTCCCCAAGCCCTCTGACCAACTCTTCAACACTAAAACAACTCTATTTCCTCGTTAGTTCTTTGCTTCTTGCTTTTCGGTTTTCTGCTTCTTACAGAGACCGCATTTTTTTTTTTTCCTTTTGCCCTCTTCTGACGGAAAGAGGGAACGGTCTAGCATCTCTCCACACGCTCATCTAGCGATCCTGAATCACTAGGGAGGAGGGGGGGGGAGGAAAATGATTTTTAACGAAAAGAAAAAGTCCGAGACCACCTCTAATAATAATAATTAATGTTCCCCCTCTCTATATCCTGCCACGCCGCTCTCCTGCCACCCTGATCGGGCTGACCGCGAAGTAGGACGGGAGATGTAGTCCCCATGCCGGACCAGGGTGGCACGACTAGAGAACTCGGTTTCCCAACCCGCTCTTCAGGCGCGTGCGCAGATGGCTGCCCTGGCGAGTGGTAAACAGAGACGTCAGGCGGGGGCCGCTGCTTGGAGCAAAACAAAAGGGAAACCCGGGGGGCGGGGGGTGGGGGGTTTGATAGGGGGATTGGTGCGGGAATTTGAGAGGCTGGGGCCGCGGAGACCTGGACCCGATAAAGAGGGGGGGAGGGGAAAGGCGGGGGGAGAGGGAGTCAGGGGAGGGGCAAGTGACGCGAGGGAGCGGGGCGTGGGGGAGGGCAGTGATCCGGGTGGAGGAAATTCAGGAGGAGTGTCCGGGGGGCAGCAACTTAAAAGGGGGAGGGAACTGCGGCTAAAGAGGCGTTCTGTGATGGGAGAAAGATTTGTGAGGGGATACGGAGCCTCAGGTTTAAAAGAGCAGGAAGCTGAGAGGTTAGGAGAAAAGTGCCTTCGCTAGGCGGAGGTTACAGGTGGTGTCTCAGAAAGAGCTCCGAGGCTGCAGCCTGTAGCAGAGAAGAAACGGAGAACTGTGTGCAAGGGACAGCTTAGGATCAAGCATCCAGGGGTGAGGGGAAGTTCGAGACTTTCTGAGGACTGGCAGGAATGTGCCCCCTGGCCCTCGTTGCTTCCCCCCTGAGGGGAGGCATCGCTAGGGACTGTGGCAGGCTCCTCTGAACGCTGAGCGGCGGAGGTCCAACTTCACGTATGGATCCAGTAAATGAGAATTCAGCCAGAGAGGCTGCCGCGATCGTAGACCTCGATCCCGACTTCGAACCCCAGAGCCGTCCCCGCTCCTGCACCTGGCCCCTTCCCCGACCAGAGCTCGCTCCCGAGCCGTCCGAGGCGTCCGAGGTGGAGTCAGGTCTGGGAGAGAAGGTACACCCGGAGGGGCGCTCGGACGGGCGCACCCAGCCGACCCTGTTGCCCGCCAGGCTCCCAGACTCGGCAGGGGGTCCCCAGCCCGGGATCCTGGGGGCTGTAACAGGTCCTCGGAAGGGAGGCTCCCGCCGAAATGCCTGGGGAAATCAGTCATATGCAGAACTCATCAGCCAGGCCATTGAAAGCGCCCCCGAGAAGCGACTGACACTGGCCCAGATCTATGAGTGGATGGTCCGCACGGTGCCCTACTTCAAGGACAAGGGTGACAGCAACAGCTCAGCAGGATGGAAGGTAACTATGATCCCCCTCAATACCTATCTGCCCCTGGTTCCCACCCGTCTCCTTACTTCTACTCTGCCTCCCCTTTTATACCCCTACCCCAGAGATCCACCTTCCGCGGTCAATTAGACAAGCGTTTACTTAGGACATAGTATATGCTGCTAGGTGCTTGATGCTGAAGGATCACAATGAATAAGACATTGTCCTTGCCCTGGAGAAAACTGAATTCTCTGCTCACTGCTCAACACTCCCAGCACTTTGGCTTGGGCTGCCCAAAACACTTATCCCCACAGAGAAGTCTTTATCCTATGTACAGCGGGAACTGTGTGGATTCCCTGCAGGAACCTAGCCTTCCCTCCTCCCCCACCTCCCACCCCAACACCTTTTCTCCCATTCCTGTGGGATTACTTGGATTCCCTGCTTGCCTCCCAGTACCTCAGGGTAGAAGTACTGTTCTAGGATTCTGCTACCCAAGAAGATGGAATGAATTGGCGAAAGGTAAAGAGTGATACCCCCGTGGGAAGGAAATGGATCTGACACACTAAGAGAAAAAAAAAAAAGGAGGGGCTGCCTCAGTTTACCCTATATAATGCTAAGAAACTCTCCCTAGTCAGGAGCTATCCAAGTTGTGGGGGGAAGTTTTCATTTGCTGTTGAGGAATATTCATGGGAAAAAAATAGGGCTCTGACTTTAGAACACAAGGTCGGGGGTTCCCTTGGCCTCCCATGAGGAAACTTCGAGGAGGGATTGCACTAGATGCTCCGAAAGATTGTCCTGAGAAATATGGGACTCGAAAAGTTAGGGAGCTTCAACTCCTACTGACGCCTTGTACTCCAGTAGGTGGTGAGACCAGCGTGCAAGGAAATACGGAAGGTTGAGTGAGCAGAGGGTCTTCTTCTAGGTATAAGAGATCGAGGGATTGAGTCTGCAGTATCCCTTGGGGTTGGGCAGAAAAGAAAGCAAGACAGCTGACTGAGACCCTTGGCACTATTTCTGGGTAGACTGCCACGCCACAGTCGCAGCTCATAAAGAGCTCCCCTCCTTGGACCCAGCCTGCACAGCTGTTTTTCTTTTCCCTTAGGTTCATTTTCCAGGGTAGAAGAAATAATCATGAGTTGTTAGTTATGCTGTGGGAGTGTAGTCCCTCCTTAGAATTTACACTTATATTGGGTTTTCTTCATTTACAAAGTAGTTAAAAATTTTAATCTTCACAGCAGTTCTGAGATTCCACATGTTACATATTAGGAAACTAAGGTATAGAATGGTTGGGAAACTTGCCAAAATCGGTAGAATGAGGACTTGAACTCAGGTCTAACTATAAATCATATGCTCTATCTGCTAATCCACGCTGCCATGGAATGATGGCAAAGCCAAATCAGGCCGAGTCTGGAGCCTACAAGGCTCGCACCCCTCACTCCCTACCCCCAAGCCTGAGCTGGCTTCCCTGGTGATATGCCAAGGTTACCACCACCCCACCAGGGGGCGGCACTCACTTAGAACAAGAAGGCTTAATTTAGGTGGCTTGGGGAGCAACCAGCAGGTGCCCTCCTTCCAAGAGGTAAAAACGGTAGGCTTCTAGGGAGCCAACCTCTCCAAGTAAGAGCCTGTAGGAGGTAGTAATTCCAAGGGCTAAAGAAGAAGGGATGAGCAAATGGCACTCATGGGTACCGAGTATAGGGAAGGGAATGAACCTTCTCAGTAGACGCAGAGTTAGAAATTGGAAAAGCAGGGGGGAAGTGGGGAGGGGGTAGAAATCACAGTGCCAGAAGTAACTGTGGCTCTTAGTTACTAAGAGCCCAGGCTGGATGGACAAGTGTGATTCCCTGAAGGAACCCAAAACATTAGTGCGGCTAGAGTAGTTGGAGTGCTGTTACTGCAGGGTCCCAGGGAGACAAGGAGTTCTTCGCTAGAGAGCCCTGGAGCAAGAGGCCACTTAAGAATATTTTCCCAGGCAAAGGCTCTCCTTATCTAGAGCATCTGGCTGAAACACATGAAGTGATTTCTGACTGTCCATAGCCTTAGCCTCCTAGTTGCTCCAAGGCCTCTGGGCTCTTCCCAAGTTTCTAAACACTAAAGAGCTTCATGTGGGAGGTCAAATGCCCCTAAGTTTAGAGTTCCTATGCAGAAGTTCCTGACGAGAAGTGGGGAAAAGGAGGTAAGAAAGAGAAGGGAGGTTCCTGAGGGGTGGGGGTGGGGTGGGGGTGGGGTGCGGGGGTGGTGGAGTGGGGGGTGGGGGGGTTGGGGAGGCCCTGCGGATACAAAGGGATGGTGCAACTAGCCTGGAGCAGCCAGTAGAAATAAGCTGCTCTAGGGGTTCAAGAAGCTGCCAATCTCAGCTCCCTGGGCCCCTGGGAAAAAAACTTATCTCTAGCAGAATATCAGCAGCGAGGGAGGAAGGAAAAACAGAGCTTCTAGTACCCAAGGCACTCAAGAGCTGACGGAGCTTCAAGGGGAGATTCGCCATTCTTCACCCAAGGGCCACCTGTCGATCAGGCAACAGATATTGATTATGTACTGGGAGCTTGGCACTCTGAGGGGGCCACTGCAGGAGGGCTGCCTACCTGGACAACATGTCCTGGCATTTACAATTGATAATACAAATTACTTGAAACTATAAACAACATAATATAGATTTGGGGAAATTTTGTGTGGAACAGATGAAAAATACTGAACAAGAAATCTGGCTGCAGAAGTCAAGCAACCACTTTAGGAAAGCAAGAGGACTGAAGGTTGATCTTGACAAGCTAGTAGAATTGAGAGAGGGGAGCTCCTCCGGACAAGGAGGGAGGGAGGGGCCTGGTGTATTTGAGGCACAGGGAGAAGCCTGGCCAGAATGTAGTTGAGGGTGTGTGTCAAGGAATCTGGAGAGGGGGGCGGCGGTGGAGGGACTCAGAAAAAAAAAAAAAAAAGGAATCTACAAATCCTGTAGAGTGCCAGGGCCCAAATGCCCTGTGTAGAGTGGAGCACCAGCCAGGCTAAGGTTCTAGCCCCTCAGCCTGTTCAGAAGACTGACTCAGGACAGGGTGGGTCTGTCCTGGGCTGCTGCTGTGCCACTGTCCTGTAAACTCCACCCAAGCTTGCACTCAAGGAAAGGGGTGGAGCTGTGGAATGCTCTTTCCCACTGGAGCCTAATTCTTGATGAACTAGGAGTGCGTCTTTCCAATGCTTACAAGCCCCAGGCAGCCCCCAGAGACTTGGGTCGGGTAGAGGGCTGTGAGCTTTTCAGGGGGAAGTGGGTGCAGCGCCCTGTGAATAGGTCGAGGCTCTGGTTGTCTCCCCGCCCTCTGTGCAAAGAGGTCTGGCCAAGAAGCTTGTCTTCAGGTGGGAATTGTGTGTGGTCGCCTCCCCTGCCACTACTTCCCACCCCTACTGTTGCCTGTTTTCCCCTCAAATTTGACTAACTTTGCATTTCCAGGACTGCCCCCCCCGGCCACGCCCCAGTGTCCTTTTTGACTGGACTGCTGACCACTGACCTCCCTTTCTTGTTGCCTCTGCCCCCTCCAGAATTCGATCCGCCACAACCTATCCCTGCATAGCAAGTTCATCAAGGTTCACAACGAGGCTACTGGCAAGAGCTCCTGGTGGATGCTGAATCCGGAGGGAGGCAAGAGCGGCAAGGCACCCCGCCGCCGGGCAGCTTCCATGGATAGCAGCAGCAGGCTGCTCCGGGGCCGCAGCAAAACCCCCAAGAAGAAACCAGCTGTGCTGCCCGCTCCACGTGAAGGTGCCACTCCAAGGAGCCCTGCTGGCCACTTTGCCAAGTGGTCAGGCAGCCCTTGCTCTCGAAACCGAGAGGAAGCCGATGCATGGAGCACCTTCCGTCCACGAAGCAGTTCGAATGCCAGCACTGTCAGCACCCGGCCCTCCCCCAGGGAGCCGGAGCCTGAGGTGCTGGCAGAAGAGGAAATGCCAGCCTCAGCCAGTGGCTATGCAGGGGGTGTCCCTCCCACCCTGAAAGAAGATCTGGAGCTGTTAGATGGGCTCAATCTCACATCTCCCCACTCGCTGCTGTCTCGGAGCAGCCTCTCTGGCTTCTCTTTGCAGCATCCTGGGGTTCCGGGCCCCTTACACACCTACAGCACCTCTCTCTTCAGCCCAGCAGAGGGGCCCCTGTCAGCAGGAGAAGGGTGCTTCTCAAGCTCCCAGTCTTTGGAGGCTCTGCTCACCTCTGATACACCACCACCTCCTGCCGATGTCCTCATGACCCAGGTAGATCCCATTCTGTCCCAGGCTCCAACACTTCTGCTGCTGGGGGGGATACCTTCCTCCAGTAAGCTAGGCACGGGGGGTGGCCTGTGTCCTAAACCCCTAGAGGCTGCAGGCCCCAGCGGTCTGGTTCCCACCCTCCCGATGATAGCACCAGCACCACCTCCAGTCATGGGGGGGGCCCCGGTCCCCAAGCCCCTGGGGGCTCCTGTGCTCACACCTCCTACTGAAGCTCCAAGCCAAGACCGAATGCCTCAGGATCTTGATCTCGACATATACATGGAGAACCTGGAGTGTGACATGGATAACATCATCAATGACCTCATGGATGGGGACGAAGGACTGGACTTCAACTTTGAGCCAGGTATGGCCCATCTTAGTCATGGCAGCATCTCACAACCTATTCCTGTTCCTAGGTGTCCAGCTAGTCCTGTGATCTAGCAAGGGGGAGATTGAGAACAAGGGGTAGCTGGAGGTCCCAGGGAATTAGAGGGAGGACGTCCCTTTAGAGTGGCATAGTTTCCAGATGGGACCCCCAAGGCCCCTCAGCAGTGCTCACCGCTACACGGAAGCGCGGGAGAGATGGGGGAGGGGCTGTCTGTTTTCCTTAATGTGGTTCTTGCTGATGGAAAGTTGTCATGCCCCCAGATGAGCCTCTGACCTTGTCCTCTATTTTTTCTTCCCACAGATCCCTGAGCCATGGCTGGAAGCTTCATTCCCTGCTTCAGAGACAGAACCAGGCGTGCCCATATCCACTCTTTACCCTTGACCCCTCCCAGGGAATTTGGGACCCTGCTTTAGAGCTAGAGTAGGGTCTGCTCACCTGGGTACTGAGAAAATTATAAAGATATAGCTGGGGGGTGGGGAGGGAGAGGGGAGGGGAAGGGGAGAGGGTTTATTCTCACTGTGCCAATTAGGGAGCCATCCTCGGCTCCCCACCCCACGCATTCCCACCCCATAGATTTTGTAGCATGGGCGGGCAATACTGTTGGAAATGTGAAGTCACCAGTGGCCTTACCCCTGCCTTTGGGAGCAGGATTTTTTTGTAGAGTCTTATCTGAGCTGGTCCAGGCTGGATTGAGCTTGAGATTTTTATTCAGTGGCCTCTTGGGCCAGTGGTGTGGGATTGGGGGTGTAACAGGGATCTGGAAGGGCCAAGGTATGAAGCCTGGAGTGGCTGTGGCTCACCAAGGCAAATCACCCTTGGAAGACTACAGATAACAGAAAGGCTTTTTGTAAACCTTTAAAGAAATATAAACACGTAATAGGGAGATGTTTAACAGTGGCAAGGTGTTAGTGATGGGGAGAATGATTTTTTTCTTTTTGGAAGGCTTTGCCATAGTCACCTGATGCAAACACTACAGATATTATTCCTGGAAACACGGGGGAGACAAGGGAGAGAACCCTAGGCCTGCAGAGAGCAGGGGGCAAGGGGAAGAGCTCCCATGAGGACCAGGTCTAGAACATGGTCTGCGCTGAACTAGCTTGGAGTTTCCCTGAGGAAAAGCTAAGCCAGGTGCCTTCATCCTGTCACCTTGTGCCTGGGAGTGTGTGGTGGTGGGGTGCAGCCACACTCTCTCATGACCCCTTGTGGGTTAGTGCTATGGTGGGAGAGTGCAGTTTAGGGCCTGGAATGAGTCTGTGGCCTGGGAAGGGGATGGGAGGGGGGAGAAGAGAAGGAGGGAAGGATTTAGGGTGGTAAAGTTAGGCACAGAGACCTCCCTGTTCCAGGCCCCAGACAGCTGTCCCTGCCCTTCTTCCCCTTGCCTGACTGCAGGGGTTATGGGGAAGTGTGTGTGGTGGCAGGCAGGGGGAGGGGCGGAACAGGGCAGGGGGAGCTGGGGAGCTTGGCTGAGGGTCTGGGAAATGAGCAGGGATGGAGGAGAATGTAGATCAGGTTTACTAGCACCTGCTAGGGAAGGCCATCTGGGGCTCATTCTCCACCCTAGCCCCCAAAGCAGTCCCTCCCCCAGTCCTCTTTGCATTGTCCCCTCCCCCGCCCCTGCTGTGGGTTCCCATCATTTCCTGTGTCAGCGCCTGGCCTACCCAGATTGTTTCGTGTGCTAGATTGGAGTGGGGAAGTGTGTCAAATCAATAAATGAATTAATTCAATAAATGCCTATAACCAGCTCTGGTTTCTGCTGCCTCTCTGTTCCCCTGTGGATAAGGAAGGAGCCGGGATAGGGACTGCCCAGAGGCAGACTGGTGGGGGGCAGGGGAATTTCAGCCGGGGACTTGGTGGAGTACGGTGGGGGAGGGAAGATGCCCATCCCATCACCTAACCCCAGCAGGAGTAGGCGGGCTGTGATAGGCCTCCCAAGGGGAGGTTGTCTGGTCGGAAAAGACCCCACCCCCTACTCTGTCCCTCAAAGGCTTATTGTACTACACTTCGCTGCCTTTCCTCACCCCCCACCCATGTGCTTGCCCCTGCCCTCTCCTGCTCCTACGGATCCTGAGAGCCTCCACAATGCCTGGGGCAGATTTAAGCCTTGGTGTCGATATTGGGAGAAGTCTTTCTTGAAAAAAGGAACCTCACATTAAATGCCAGTGATTTCATTGCAGCTCTCACTTGGTCACTTTATTTTGTTAGCGATGTTTATCCTTCCTACTGACAAAGTCCGCTCTGGTCTTCAAGACGGGAGCCCTGCGAGTGGTCCCCTCTTCATCTGATCGTCCTGATGATTTGGACTGGAAAAGGAAAGGGTCAGTAAGTAAAAAGGCCCCTGCAGAGAAGTTTTCTACAAACTAGGGCCAAAGGCAGGACCAAAGAGGTGAGAGGCAGATCTTGGGCATGAATGTTGGATTTGGGAAGGAAATTCACCCCAGAGAGCTGGGGCAGAGGAGCCTTCAGTAGACAGGTGGGGAAAGGAGGCTCCTGGGACAGACCATGTTTGGTAAGGCTTACTGTGAGGTTCACAGAGGATTCAATTGGAACGACTTTCTTGGCTTCTTGGATTCTAAGCATTTTCACTCGACTCCTCTCCAGGAGGTCACATTGTGTACGCAAGGCATCTAGGAACCAGGGAAAGTCACCCCCCCACCACACACACACCTCTGAGTACTAGAGACCTTCCCTACCCATCCTGGCCCTTCCATCATTCACAGGATCACTTGGAGTAACCGGGCCTAAAGCTAGGCTGAGAAGTAACCCAAAGGTGCCTAAGCTTTACTCTTTTCAGTGGGAAGCAGGACACCAAGATTCCAAAAGCAGAAGATGAAGGGAAAGATGGAAATGAGATGGTGGGGATAGGGAGATGTACTGAGAAGATGGCTGAGAAATGGCAAGGAGGGGTGAGTGAGACACACACATCCACGTGGTTTAAGCCAAGCACCACTCCTGAAGTGGACCTAGATGCTAGACCCCTTTACCTAGGATCCTGTGATCCTACCTGACAGACTACACCAGCCCCAGCCTATATTCTCAATCACCCAGCTGAGTCCAGTACCCTCCACGTTCCTCCTTCCTCCATCATGCTGCTTACCAATAAGCTCGGGTTCTGGGTTCTTCAGGAGGGGCACAAATGCTTTGTAGGCACTCTCAACTCTAGTTCCTGTGAATACAGTAGTGCAATACACCCAGGCCCATCACCCAGCCTCTCCCTTCCAAAGCCCAAAGTTTCAGGACCCTAATACTCCATACTACCTTGGGCTGGTGTAACTTATTTCCTCCCTTCGGGTCCATCCCTCAGCCAGGTCGGGGTGGGGGTTGGGGGCACAGAATGTGCTAACTTAACCACTGTCACGGAGGCAATGCTCTTAGGCTTGACTAGAGAGTCAATTTGGATCTGGTCGATGGGGCCCTTATTTGAAGGATTGGATTCACAGTCCAACTGTGGGGCCTTGCTCTACCTCTGGGGAATGCTCCCAAGTCTCTACCTGGTGCCCCACGCTCCACCTTACAAACGTAGTAGGTGTTTCGAGCTGTAAGGAATTTGTTGGCATAGTCTCCAGGAGTCTTCATCAGAAAAAACAACTTCATTGTCCCCGTTTCATCACATAAATCGATGGTTTCTGGAGGGAGGCCACAGAGTAATTAAGGCAGCTAAGGAAGGGGAGCAGGAGTGAAAGGCGCCAGTGATCCTATCCAGAACAGGCTGAGGAAGCTGCAGGGATTCAAGGAGCTCTCTTCTTGCCACCAGGAAGACTCGGGGGCTCAAAGTAGTAGGCTTGATGACCCTACTACTTCAGACCCTTGGCCATGAGTTCCCTCCCCACGCTCCTCACCTGTTTTAGGCAGCCCCACTTTACGGCGGGCATAATGCAGCAGCAGCAGGACAGAACAGTTAATATTGGCCAGAAACTGCTGATTATCTGAGAAGAGACGGGATGGGGCATGTGGCCCTTCCCCAGTTACACCATCCCTGTGCCCTCCACTGCCCCTCCAACACCCCCAACCCTACACATAGACTCCAGCTCTGTGATACCCCTCACCTCCATGTTTGATAAAGATGAACATGCTCTCAAGATCTTCTCACTCTTCAAAGAGAGTCTTGAGATGTCATGGCAGAAGGAGGGTGTCCTAGAGGCCTTGAGGGGCCAAGTGGGCCCATAAGATCAGGGGGCTGGAGAGGCAGATGGATTACATTGACTGAGGAGGCCCAGACTGGGCAGACAGGAGAGAGCTATGGGCAGTTGTGGATAACCAACATCCCCAGGGGTGGGGCCTGAGGCTGCAGCTGAGGCATTATGAGGTCAGAAGTGCTATGTGTGGCAGAAGGTGGAGGAAGGCTAAGGGGAGAAGAACCTGGGTAGGGTCTACAAAAATGTGTTGAAAATGGGGGCAATGACAATAACCAAAGAAAATCAGGGCAGCATGGTAAATCTTACTCTAAAATGGGCCCCAGAAAGAGTGTAGGACACCTAGAGTGAAGTCTGTTTCTGGAGCAGCACTCCTTCCCAGGGAATTTGTGGAGCCGTTGCTGCTGTGGCAGAGCCCATGGCTCCTGTTTTGTGCCCTCAGTACTGTGCCTCCCACCCTCATTGGATCCCACGTTTCCCTTGTTCCCCACCCCAACAATAGACATCCTTGATGATTATCAACAGAAATTTTATTTCTCATTAGAACAATTGAAGAGTAGATGGAAATTGGGAGGGAGGGACAGCAGAAGCAATACGGTGAGAAGGAAGGGCTGGACTGGGGGAGATGAGAAACATGGATCGGCCCAAGGGGCATTTCTCAAGTAGGAGATATTGAATGAGGGGGCAGTGATAGGGGGAACAAAATTCAAAATCAGCCATGGGCGGCGAGGTGAGCATTGGACCCAGGTCGGTTGGACAAGGGCAAGTTAGCACAGTTTAGGGCTCCAGGACCCTGGGTTCTTGCCAGGGCCTCAGGGCTCAGGTTTCAGGGTATAACATGGAGGAGCCCAGTAGGGGCTGTGCTGGCTGCAGGGGGAGCCCCCAGGCCCTTCCCCTCCTTTGGGGGGGATCTCACTGACGTGGCAGAGCCGTTCACTGTAGTCTGGCTGCAGACTCTCGGCCAGTCCCTTAGATACACCACTCCAGGCCTAAAGACAAATATCTCCAGGTCAGGGGTCTGTGCCAAGGGAACTCTCCTGATTTGCAACCACTGTGATTACAGAAGGGACACACATACTCCTGGCCCCCCAATACCACTGTTTCCATCTGCCTCAACCAATCTAGGATCAGTTCTTCTCGGTGTCTCTCTGTGTCGAGCCCATCCCCCAAATGGTCGGCCACATCCTGACTGTTAGTGCGGGCCCCTCTCCCCTCCCTTCCTTCCCCCATGCTCTGTCTAGCTGGCAGGCAGTTGGTGGCAGTTGACACACTGAAGTCTGCGTATGACAGTGTTCTCACCGAGAAGTTTCCTTGGTATTCAGTAACCAGATCCTCTAGGTTCTTGAGAGTAGGAATTCGGGGCATTGTCCTGAGCAGGGAGAAAGAGGGAGTAGGACCACATCAGTCACACTCTTTTATTATCCTTCTCCCCCTTCTCCCACATGGAATGAAATGATTCTGTGTTGCCTGTGCCTGCATCTTCCTTTCATCCTCATGCCCTCTTGGGTGATCCTCTTGGGTGATTCCTTACTGTCCGCCTTCTACTTCTGGAGACCCTGTAATAACCCTCCTCTACTATTCCCAGCACCACCACCCCCCCACCTCATTTTCCTGGGATTCTGAATTCTCACCGTTCCAGCCAGCAGTACACACAGATGAGGCTCACAATCAATCCCATGGAGCCAAGAGGGATCAGCACAGCTTCCAATGCAAACAAGGAAGGATTTTCTGGATTCTCAATATTCTCTGTCAAAAAGAGGAAAGGAAAAGAGACCTAACGTTTATAGTACCCCTACTACGTGCCAACATTTAGAGTGCCAACTTGGTGCCAGACACTGTGCTAAACACTATCTGTGTGTGTATTCAATCCTCACAACTCCTGAGGGGCCAGGGAGCAATTATTATGTCCATTTTACAAACAAAGAAACAATCAAAATGTGAGTGATGTGCCCAAGGTCAAAGAGGTAGGAAGTGGCAGAGGCAGATTTAAACCTTACATTTGCCTGGTTCCAAAAGCCATCTTTACCATGCAGGCTTTTGGGGAATGCTGCAGGGAAATCTTACACATTCTGTATCCCCTTTGAATACCCCCTCAGCCTCCTTCTCAACCCACTCCTCCTACTCTAACAACACACTGATCCAACACTACACAGAAAAATCCTGCTTCCTGGGAGTTGGAGTTGAACAGTGAGGGGAGATGGGCCACCAAGTTTGGGGTCTTAGTGGTAGGGAGGCAGGGCAAAAGACAATGGTGCAAGAAATGTTGGGGTACTCGGCTCATGGGTCAGGGTGATGCGTTAGGTCCATTTTACCTTTTGAAGTATTGCTGCCCCAGTGAATTGGGTAGCTCCAGTCACTCCAGTGCTGAGCACTTCCGCAAAGTGGGTTATAACGGCTCCGAACACGGAACGTGTAGAGTTTCTGTGCATCCACGCTAGGCAGAGAGAAGCTATGCCTGTGGTCCACGGATTGTTCCTTGAGGAGAAAGAGAGTGAGGGAAAGATGGGTGTTTATAGAAGAAGGGAGAATGAAAACTGCTGCACCCACTCCCATCTCACATCATCTTCTGGTTCTTCTCAGTTTCTCCCTCCTCTCTTGACTATTCAAGTCACACTGCTACCTTCACTGACCAGAACTGAATGCTTTTGTTTACTTGTCTTTCTGGTATTGGGAAGAGTATGGGTAGGGAAACCTTAAAGAAAACTCAAAGATGAGGAGAGAGAAAGGAGTCAGAGGAGGAGGGTGGAAGGTGGGCAAGGGAACTGAGAGACAGAGAGCAGGAGCTGGGGACCAGCATTCCTATTGGCTAATTGAATCCTTTAACCCTACTTGCTGGGCCTGGGCTGCTATCCCCACTCACTCACCGTCCAGCTTCGGTCCCGGTCACTCCGGTACTGCACCAGGTGCTCCAGACAGTGGTCCAAGTATCTGTTGCTCCAGCTCAGTTCTAGCTGGAATTCACTCAGGTTGCGAAGCGTCAGGTTCTCCGGAGCCCAGGGGATTACTGGAGATATGTGTGCATGTGTGGTCATTTCCCTGGCCTAGATAAGTCAGGATCCTGAAGGTAGTGCCCCTGAGCCCTCCTCCCTTCCCCATTCTATCCCTCACCTCCTCTTTTCTGCCACATACACTGATGGTGAAAGAACACCACTTTAAATACTCCAATATCCCACAATATCCTTTGACCTTCCTTTCCAACTTACCCAGATCCTGCAGTTTTAGCATCTGTTTGGGCTGCTTCCGGTGTTCCCGTGGGTCCTGGAGCTGGACAACAAACGTTTCGTAGAGACGGATCTCCTTTTTTCCAAACCAACAGCCAGAAGTGATTCCTTCAGAGAATAGATAGTGGCCACACTCCTGGAGTTTATCATCACCATTAAAGTTCCTGTACCTAGAGAAGGTTTTCAAGGGAGCATAACAGTGAGGTAAATAAACCTGGGTACTCCAGATTTCCACAGCCCAGCCTCGGCTCCTCTAAACTGATTTATGACTTACCCCACGAGAAAATAGTGGAGAGCTTAGGGTGCTGGCTACTCTCTTTCTTGGTCCCCACACAGTCTTTTCACATCTAGTCTTTCACATCACCTCCTCCTCCCCCCCCACCCCCCGCCCCGCCCGTCTCCTCTCCCCTTCTCATACCCATAATGCAGAGTCAGGTTGTTGGGCTGGGGCTCAGAGCTGCTGTTCCAAGTGCAATTCATATACTCCACATTGAACACAAAACACTGAACCTTTGGGAGGGGCAGAGTAGAAACATCGAGGGTCCCAGCGGGTGTTGAAGTCAGGAAGAAGTCTAGGTTGGAGAGAAAGTAAAGTGGGGGAGGGGAAGAGAAGACAACATGGTAAGAAGCAGAAGCAGAGTGAAGCAAGGAACCCTTCCCTTGCCCTCCCTACAGTACTTTTAAATTCTGCCCGCATCCTTCTAATGCCCGGTGGCAGGTTTCAGGATTCTGTGCGACCCCCTTCCCACAGCTTCCCTTCTCACCAACCTCCTCCAGTCCCAGGTTTCCCACCAATGTCTTCATTGCCACTGGGCGTGAGGAACTTTGGGTTCAGCCCCACCCCCAGCAGAGGTAGCTGGAGAAATAAGAGGGATCTGAGTGGCAACGGTGGCTTCAACATGGCGCTTACTCTTCGTTCCCTGGGTGTTGACTGTGTCAGGAACCTGGGCCCCTTACCCACTACCCCTCCCCACCCACACATTTCCTTCTGTCATAACTTCCGGTGGAAAGAACCTTAGAAACCAGGGCTTTACGGAGGGTGTGGTGAATGTCTGCTATGACACAGGCTAAATCCTCCAGGAGATTAGGTGTTAATCTAATCTGTAGGTATAACACCACCACTGTAATGTGGTGTTAAGTAGAGACTAAAGCTGGGTATCCACTATTGTCACAGACTCAAGGATCCTCAGACTACCTAGATCCTGGGAAGGATCTGTTCACTACCACCACCATTCCCCATCACCTTCTCATCTAAATTGTTTCATCCCATAGAGTGGAGGGTCTGAACCTCCCCTCATTTGATGCTAAGCTTCTTCCTTGACTCAGTTACCCTGAAACTGCTATCAAAGCTCTACTGTCTTAGGCTGGACAGAAAATGCAGTCTTGGCTCCCATGAGCACATCTATAGCTATCTTTCCTCTGACCTAATCCAAATCAGAATATCCATCCTTAGCTGTTTCTAGAGCTGGGTCCCTGTGAAGACTGGCAAGGAGGTCTGACTTACAAGAAGATTTCGGAAATGAAAGAACAACAATGCTACCTTCAAACTCCTCGTCTTGCCCTGCATCTGCTTCTCTTCCTGTGTCTGTATCTCATTTAATGGTATCATCACCCTTTCAATCACCCAAACTTGAAACCTCAAAGTCATTATCAGTTTCTCCACCTCCCTCATCCTGAGAATCCAATCAGCTCTCCTGTTGTGTGTCTCCTAGGCATGTCCTCCTTTCTGTGACCACAGCCACTGTGCTAAATCAGCCTTTTATTCCCTCTAGTCACCATTAGTACTAGAACCCACGAACTGGCCTCCCTTTCTGAAGGCCCCCTGCTCTCAAAGCCATTCTTCATTCTGTTGCCAGATGCACCTTCCCCCAAACACAGATCTAACTGGAGACTCATTTACATAAATTGATTATTTAGTAAATATTTATTGAGGCTTTCATATGTGCCAGGCACTGTGCTTATTTTCTAAACCATGTTAATTTTCCGTGGATCAAAATTCCTCAGGGTTAGCTCAAATGTTACCTTCTCCAATATGTCTTCATCTCCCCAACCAGAATTAGTCTTCCCATTGATTCAACAGCATTTTGTTATTGTTACTTTTATTTGTTATTTGCTAGTTTTATTATTTTCTATTTATTGTTGACGGACTGAGATCAAATCAGTCAATCCTAAAGGAAATCAGTCCTGAATATTCATTGGAAGGACTTAGGCTGAAGCTGAAATTCCAATACTTTGGCCACCTGATGTGAAGAAGTGACTCATTAGAAAAGACCCCGAAGCTGGAAAAGATTGAAGGCAGGAGAAGGGGATGACAGAGGATGAGATGGTTGGATGACATCACGGACACGATGGACATGAGTTTGAGTAAGCTTTGGGAGTTGGTGATGGACAGGGAAGCCTGGCGTGCTGCAGTCCACAGGGCTGCAAAGAGCTGGATACCACTGACTGAACTGAACTGAACTGAACTGATTTATTGTCATCTGTTACTTTTATTACAGCACTCTATCTTTTCTCTAAAAGGCAATATCATTATAGAAAGAATGTCAAGAGTCAAAAAAAGTACAATATCATTTATATGTGAAATCTAAAAAAATACAATAGAAAATTACCTGGCAGTCCACTGGTTAGGGCTCAGGACTTCCTCTGCAGGGGGGCACAGGTTTGATCCCTGGTCTGGTCGGGGAACTAAGATCCTGCAAGCTGCTTGGTACGGTCAAAAAAGAAAGAAAGCAAAAAATACAACCAACTAGTGAATTGTTGGTTCAATTTATTTATTTAAAAAATAAATTCAACTCATTAAAAAAAGAAGCAGATTCATAGATACAGAGAACATACTAGGGGTTACCAGTTGGGAGAGGGAAAGAAGAAAGAAAGAAAGAAAGAAAAAAAGAAAGAAAATGAAGTCACTCGGTTGTGTACTGACTCTTTGCGATCCCATGGACTGTAGCCTACCAGGTTCCTCTGTCTATGGGATTTTCCAGGCAAGAATACTGGAGTGGGTTGCCATTTCCTTCTCCAGGAGATCTTCCCAACCCAGGGATTGAAACCGGGTCTCCCGCATTGTAGGCAGGCGCTTTACCACCTGAGCCACCAGGGAAGTCCTGGGAGAGGGAAAGGAGAAGGGAAATATAGGGTAAGGGAGTAAGAGACACAAACTTATGTATAAAATGAGCTACAAGGATATATTGTACAATATGGGGAATATAGCCAATATTTTATAATAACTAAACTTTAAAATTGTCAATCACTATATTATACGTCTGTAACTTATATAATATAGTGCAGGTCAACTTTAAAAAGCAAGGGAAAAAGAATAGCAATGAGATGATACACTACTTAAAAAAGAGAGAGGAAGAGAGAGTTGAGAAAAAAAAATCCTAATCTCAAATGTTACTCAGTAGCCTAGTTTCAAATGTTACTCAGTAGCCTAGTCTCAATTGTTACTCAGTAGCCATATAACACAGGGCAAGTGAACTTCCACTCTGAAAATCAGCTTCCTCAACCACAAAATGGATACAATAATATCCCTAACTTTGTTTTTTTTTTTTTTGGAGGGGGGGTGGATTAGAGACAATGTCTGAAAAGCATCTGACACTTAGTAGGTGCCTCTCTTCGATAGAGCAAGGATTCTTAACCTGAAGTTCATGGACCCTTAGAGGATATGTGAATAAACTTCAGGAGAGGGCCTAAGAATCTCCCTACAAAGTATCTAGTCTGTATCAGTTCAGTTCAGTTCAGCTCAGTCCTGTCTGACTCTTGGGGAACCCATGAACCGCAGCATGCCAGGCCTCGCTGTCCACCACCAACTCCCGGAGTTTACCCAAACTCATGTCCATTGAGTCGGTGATGCCATCCAACCATCTCATCCTCTGTCGTCCCCTTCTCCTCCTACCCTCAATCCTTCCCAGCACCAGGGTCTTTTCAAATGAGTCAGTTCTTCCCATCAGGTGGCCAAAGTATTGGAGTTTCAGCTTCAACATCAGTCCTTCCAAAGAACACCCAGGACTGATCTCCTTTAGGATGGACTGGTTGGATCTCCTTGTAGTCCAAAGGACTCTCAAGAGTCTTCTCCAACACCACAATTCAAAAGCATCAATTCTTCAGCGTTCAGCTTTCTTTATAGTCCAACTCTCACATCCATACATGACTACTGGAAAAATCATAGCCTTGACTAGACTGACCTTTGTTGACAAAGTAATGTCTCTGCTTTTTAATATGCTGTCTAGGTTGGTCATAACTTTCCTTCCAAGGAGTAAGCGTCTCTTAATTTCATGGCTGCAATCACCATCTGCAGTGATTTTGGAGCCCCCCAAAATAAAGTCAGACACTGTTTCCACTGTTTCCCCATCTATTTGCCATGAAGTGCCATGATCTTCGTTTTCTGAATGTTGAGCTTTAAGCCAACTTTTTCACTCTCCTCTTTGACTTTCATCATGAGGCTCTTTAGTTCTTCACTTTCTGCCATAAGGGTGGTGTCATCTGCATATGTGAGGTTATTGGTATTTCTCCCGGCAATCTTAACTCCAGCTTGTGCTTCTTCCAGCCCAGCGTTTCTCATGATGTACTCTGCATATAAGTTAAATAAGCAGGGTGACAATATACAGCCTTGACATACTCCTTTTCTTAGAAAGTATCTATTTTGTATATCTCTATGCGCATTTTTTTCTGGAAAGAAGGGCCTTAGCTTCCATCAGCATTTTAATGGGATTGTGAAACACAAGAGGTTAAGAACCTCAGTGATGTACCATAAAGACCTTGAGGGATTAGAGCCGACCTTTCAGGGTTTAACACGTGCTTTCTCATGCATATATAGTTTCTAATCTTCGCAACAGTCCCTTAAAAGAGGTGTTAGTAGTATACCTATTTTTCAGATGCGAAAACGAAGAAACGGTTGAAAAAGGCAAGAGTTCCTACAGACGATCTAGCCCTTATTCGAGGCCGAGAACTGAGAGAGGCTCCGAGAACCCAGTTCCAGTACGAGCTCATTGCCTCGGCCGCCTCCCACCTCGCAGGTTCGTATCCCCAGTACAGCACACGACTGGTGGTCGCTGCAGGAATCTTGACTGAGTGAAACCCACCTCCTGCGGCGGGCGCCGAAAAGCTCCGGGGGCGCGGAGCTCCGCCCTACGCCGGGCTGGGCCCGCCCCTGCTGCGGTCGGTATTGTCAGACGGTTCCCGGCGTCCCTCGGTTTCCCTCGGTAGTTTCCGGCAAAGATCGGGAGTTTCTAACGTGCCCCTTGTAGTCTCTCGGCTGCCGTCCTCGCCACCGCCGCCCCTCTTTTCGGCTCCCTCTCCCCTACCCTCCCCACTCCCCCCCCCCGCCGCGATCGGGCCCGGCTGGCGCCTCTGTCGTTACGGGCTGAGCAAGATGGCGGCCTTCGGGATCTTGAGCTACGAACACCGGCCCCTGAAGCGGCCGCGGCTGGGGCCTCCTGATGTGTACCCTCAAGATCCCAAACAGAAGGAGGTGAGTTCAGAAATTCGGGCTCCCAGGGGGCCAGGGGCCAGCAATCGGCATAGGAGGAAGCACTGATGGCTCGGGGAAGCGGGGGCGGGGCGGCTCTGTGGGAGCGCAAGTCCCGAAAGGGGGAAGAGTAAAGTGGACTGGTGTCGGAGAGTAAGAACTGGGGGAGGTGGGGGCTGGTTTCTGAGCTAGAACCGGGAGTGATGTTGGGGCCACGCTGGAGGCGCCCCCTCTACACACACAGATCTCAGAAAGTTGTCTGAGGCGGCTGGGTGAACTAAGGCTGCTTGTAAACTCACAGGGGAAGAGTGCTGTTGAGCGAGCTCTGGGGATTGGGAATCTTAGTACTGTGGGGGTGAGGGTGGGGTCCAAATGAATATGAGATTATTTTTAAATAATAATGTGTTATCTACTCCCCAATCATTTTCCTATTTTTTTCCACCCTTGTTCCCTTCTCTTCTGCCCTCTTCCACCACCACCACCATCTCCCCCAAGGAAGAAAAAAGCTAAAATGTTGTTTTCCTGCCTCAGGATGAATTAACGGCCTTGAATGTAAAACAAGGTTTCAATAACCAGCCCGCTGTCTCTGGGGATGAACATGGCACTGCCAAGAATGTCAACTTTAATCCTGCCAAGGTGAGACAACCCCATCAGGCTGAAGGAAAAGGCTGGAAGAATCTGAGAGGGAGCAAAGGCCCTAGGCTGGGAAGACGTAAAGGGATGACCTAACTGGCAGTGTTTTCCTTTGTAACCTAATGCTACCACATTGGCATTTGCCCATCAAAGGCACAGCCACCTTTCTGCCCCTTCTTCCCACCCTGAGGTGTAGTTTTCTTCCCTCAGATCAGTTCCAACTTCAACAGCATCATTACAGAGAAGTTACGTTGTAACACCCTCCCTGACATTGGGCGAAGGAAGCCCCAAGTGAACCAGAAGGACAACTTCTGGCTGGTGACTGCACGATCCCAGAGTGCCATTAACACTTGGTTTACTGATCTGGCTGGTACCAAGCCACTCACACAACTAGCCAAAAAGGTGAGGTACTGTTTCCTGTTCTTCAGGCCAAAGAGGGGAACGTGAGTACCAAGTACCCTCTGATTCTCAGATTGAAGTACACGGGTGTCAGCTCACTGGGGTGAGAGAAGTCTCACTGTTTGCAATGTCCATTCAGGTCCCCATTTTCAGTAAGAAGGAAGAAGTGTTTGGGTATTTAGCCAAATACACAGTGCCTGTGATGCGGGCCGCCTGGCTCATTAAGATGACCTGTGCCTACTATGCAGCAATCTCAGAGACCAAGGTTAAGAAGAGACATATTGACCCCTTCACAGGTGAGTAACTCCTAATACCAGGGATCCTTCCACTGATCACTTCAAAGAGTGGTGGAGAAACCTTGAAATTACTCTCCTTCCTCATCTATATTCCTTGCTTCTGCTTGTATCTTGCATTCACTCAGTTAGTAAACATCAAGTGTCTTGAGTATCTACTGTATGTGTGCTGCTGCTGCTGCTAAGTCGCTTCAGTCGTGTCCGACTCTGTGCGACCCCATAGATGGCAGCCCACCAGGCTCCGCCATCCCTGGGATTCTCCAGGCAAGAACACTGGAGTGGGTACTGGGCTATAAAGATAATCACTACCTAATCCCTACACTTAGGATGCTTATAGTCTAGTAGGGATGCTAAGGCCACTGTATAAATCCCATAATTAAATATAGAAACATAATGTCAAAAATGGAGGCAGGGGCTTCCTTGGTGGCTCAGTGGTAAAGAATCCACCTGCCAGTGCAGGAGACATGGGTTCGATCCCTGATCTGGGAAGATCCCACATGCCTTGGAGCAGCTAAGTCTGTGAGCCACAACTATTGAGCCTGTGCTCTGGAGCCCATGTGCCCCAACTACTGAAGCCTGCACACCCTAGAGCCTGTGCTCTACAAGAGAAGCCACTACAACGAGAAGCCTATACTCCACAACTAGAGACTAGCCCCACTTACACAACTAGAGAAGCCTGTGTGCAGCAATGAAGACCCAGAGCAGCCAAAAATAAATAAATAATATTATGTAATATTAAAAAAATGGAGGCAGAAGTTTCTTTGAGAATTCTGTGAACATAAAGGTTATTTTCTTTTGGGGATACCTGGAAAGGCTTTAGGAAGGTGATATTTGTTTTTGTTTTGTTTTAATTTATTTTGTTGAAGTATAGTAGATTTATACTGTTGTGTTAGTTTCTAGTGTACACCAAAGTGATTCAGTTATACATGTGTGTGTGTGTGTGTTTATCTACATTCTTATTTGTATTCTTTTCCGTTATAGCTTATTATAGAATATCGAATGTAGTTCCTTGTGCTATACAGTAGGACCTGTTGTTGAAGGTGGCATTTGACTAGAGCCTATATGGGGATGAATAGGATTTAGAAACATGGTGACTGGGAGTGGAGGTGGGAGACAGAAGGTGTTCTAAGCAGAGGGACATTGTAAAATAGCCATCTCCCCATCTTTTTTTAGAATGGACTCAGATCATCACCAAGTGCTTATGGGAGCAGCTTCAAAAGATGGCTGAATACTACCGGCCAGGGCCTGCTGGAAGTGGGGGCTGTGGCTCCACTATAGGCCCCTTGCCCCATGATGTTGAGATGGCAATCCGGCAGTGGGACTACAACGAGAAGCTGGCCATGTTCATGTTTCAGGTAGGAAGGAGAGTGTGTCGTGTGGCATGGAAATGAGCCTGACCTCATACTCTGCCAACATGGAGCAGAGTCCACCTGCCACCTTGCCCCACTCGTGGTTTTCCTCATCCTTTCATTTACTTTCTCTGCCTCATCTCTAATAGTCCCTGTTTGAAACTCATCCCCTTCCCACCCCTGGTGTCCATAGGACGGAATGCTGGACAGACATGAGTTTCTGACCTGGGTACTTGAGTGTTTTGAGAAAATCCGCCCTGGAGAGGATGAATTGCTTAAACTGCTGCTGCCCCTGCTGCTTCGAGTAAGGCCTAGGATTTGGTGTGTGTGTGGGGGGGGGGGGTGTCTCAGGAGGATTTGAGGAGATATGAGGCACAAGAGCTGTGTCCCTCGGAGAGAACTGGGGGGTTTGATTGTCATGTCTTCACAGTACTCTGGAGAGTTTGTTCAGTCTGCGTACCTCTCCCGCCGCCTCGCCTACTTCTGTACACGGAGACTGGCCCTGCAGCTGGATGGTGTGAGCAGTCACTCATCTCATGTGATGTCTGCTCAGTCGACAAGCACACTGCCCACCACCCCTGCTCCTCAGCCCCCAAGTAGCAGCACACCCTCTACACCCTTTAGTGACCTGCTTATGTGCCCTCAGCACCGGCCCCTAGTTTTTGGCCTCAGCTGTATCCTTCAGGTAGGTACTGGGTGGTCGCATGAAAGTATTAGTATTAAGAGGCATCTTGAGAAGAGTCAGGTGCTTGTCCTAGAAAATGGGAGTGATTCTAACTTGGGGCCAAAAGTAGGCACTGAGAATTTGCTTGGAAATTGTTGGCTTCTCATTCATGGGGTGTTAGTTCCTTTTCAGTTAATACCCATCCAGACCTAAATAGTAGACCCAAAGCCTTTAGGAGGGTAGATGAGGAGAGGGGCTCAGAGATGGAGTGGTGCCACCCCAGGGACTCAGAATGACTTTGGATCAGAAGCCAAAGGGTAGGGTCTTACAGTGGGCTTCTAGAAGGTAGCCATGGAAACCGAGTTTGACTTAGCTATTTCTGTCTGGCAGACCATCCTGCTGTGTTGTCCTAGTGCCCTGGTTTGGCACTATTCACTGACTGATAGTCGAATCAAGACTGGCTCACCACTTGACCACCTGCCTATTGCCCCCTCCAACCTGCCCATGCCAGAGGGCAACAGTGCCTTCACTCAGCAGGTAAGTCTGACCAATAGCCTGGTACCTCCAGGGGACTGGGATGTGAGAAGTTACCAGTTCAGAAATAGTGACCTAGTGCCTGCTACTGTTCTTTTAGCCTGAAGCCCTGGCCTTTTTCTTTATGCTTTACTACATCCTTAAAGCCCTCCTTTTTGCAGGTCCGTGCAAAGTTGCGGGAGATCGAGCAACAGATCAAGGAGCGAGGACAGGCCGTTGAGGTTCGCTGGTCTTTTGATAAGTGCCAGGAAGCTACTGCAGGTGGGTGCCAGAAGACAGACAATAGGAAGAATGTTTGGGGAAAGGATCAGGATGGTAAGGACATACAGATCTGAGAGTTGGCGTAGACCAGGCCTCTAGTTAAGTCCCCTTTACCACTTTTCCTCCTTAGGCTTCACCATTGGACGAGTACTCCATACTTTGGAGGTGTTGGACAGCCATAGTTTTGAACGCTCTGACTTCAGCAACTCTCTTGATTCCCTCTGTAATCGAATCTTTGGATTGGGGCCTAGCAAGGATGGGCACGAGGTAATAAGCAAGAAGGGGAAGAAAAGTGAAAAACAGAGCAAAAGCAACAGTATATATGAGGGGAAAGTGTGGTGAGGCATTGAAGCCAGAGGATGTCTGAAGAGACAACCCATCTTACTGAGCCTAGGATATTTTAAGATGGAGTCTGCTGCAGCTGCTAAGTTGCTTTAGTCGTGTCTGACTCTGTGTGGCCCCATGGACTGCAGCCTACTAGGCTCCTCTGTCCATAGGATTTTCCAGGCAAGAGTACTGGAGTGGGGTGCCATTACTGTCTCCAAAAATGGAGTCTAGTTACTAGGAAATTGGAACTTGTTTCTTTGTCCTCAACTCTACCTTACTTACCCTATCTTCCTTTGGTCTCCAGATCTCCTCAGATGATGATGCAGTGGTATCGTTACTGTGTGAATGGGCTGTCAGCTGCAAGCGTTCTGGTCGGCATCGTGCGATGGTGGTAGCCAAGCTGCTGGAGAAGAGACAGGCAGAGATTGAGGCTGAGGTTAGGGGCAGCCCATGGGGCAGTGGCAGTTGGGATCGAAGCCAGATTGAGCTGGTAGTGGGACCAAAGTTGAAATTGTGAGAGTGAAGAAGTGGTAGAAAATGTACAGGGAAATTTGAGGACATAAGGCAAAAGTAGAAAGGAGCGGAACCATGTCAGAGTTAAGAGAAGCGACCAAGGTGCAATTGGGAGATGGTAAAGAAAATGGGAGTCAGGGGAGGGGAGTGGAAGTAAAAACCTTGGGAATGGAGGCAGAACAGTCAGTAGTTCAAGGATTGCACATGGGCGAGTGAAGAAATAGTTGAAACCCAATCTTATAGTCTGTTCTTTCATCTTACAGCGTTGTGGAGAATCGGAAGCTGCAGATGAGAAGGGTTCCATTGCCTCTGGCTCCCTTTCTGCTCCCAGTGCTCCCATTTTCCAAGATGTCCTCTTACAGTTTCTGGATACACAGGCTCCCATGCTGAGTATGGACCTGCCACTCTCTGGTTCCCTCTGCCTAGACTCAGCCATCCTGTCATCAGAAAGCATAGTGAAGGGCCTTCTGGAATATATTTCAGTCTTGAGCTCTAAGCATAATGACTTATGGACATAATTCTAGTCTTTGATCATCTTACAATTCAACAGGGTCGAAAAATAAAGATAAGAATAAGAATGAGAGCATGCAGTTGACGCATTTTCACGTATAAATAGCAGAGATGCTGTATTCCTTTAGGAGATGGTGTGTGGGGCAGAAGGTGGGGTAGGATAACCAACCACACTTTGTCCCTCCAGAGCTTTGGTTTTGTTGTTTTTTTTTTCTTTTGAGTCATTCCTATTCTTGTCTACTTCAGGTACCTAGGAGCACCATGCCTTCGGTGTATTTCTTTCTTTCTGCCTGTCTCTTTTGTGCTCCTCTAATTCATCTTTTCTCCTTCCCTCTCTCCAGCGGACCCCCGAAGTGAGAGTGAGCGAGTGGAATTCTTTAACTTGGTACTGCTGTTCTGTGAACTGATTCGACATGATGTTTTCTCCCACAACATGTACACTTGCACCCTCATCTCCCGAGGGGACCTTGCCTTCGGAGCCCCTGGTCCCCGGCCTCCCTCTCCCTTTGATGACCCAGCTGATGACCCAGAGCGCAAGGAGGCTGAGGGCAGCAGCAGCAGCAAGCTGGAGGTGAGTGAGCTTTTCCTTGTCCTAGATTGTTTCTTCTTGACAGCCCCATCTTCCTGGCTCCAGGAGTCCTCTGAGAATCCTTTACCAAATAAGGAGGGTAGGATTTGCTTAGTGCTTTGCAGTTTAGCAAGCACTCTCAAGTTATTTATTTTTTTTTCATTTGATTCTCACAACAGACCTGTGAGGTATTGTTTTTCTTTTTTCACGGGGGCTGTGTCACACAGCTTGTGGGATCTTAGTTGCCCAACCAGGGACCATGGCAGTAAATGTGCCGAGTCTTTGCCACTGGACCACTAGGGAATTCCCCGCCACCCCCTGCCCGCCACCCCCATGAGATATCCTTATCCTCATTTTAAAGCTGAGAGAAACCAAGGCCTGCAGAGGTTAAGGGACCAGTCAAGGCTTGGATCTGGAACCAATGCTTTTCCCAGTATGGGCTCCTCTCTTCAACTCCAGTCAACCTTTCGAGATGGTGAGGAGCAGCTCCTCAGGGCTAAAGCAGCTTCACTTCTGTTCTCTACACTCAGGATCCAGGGCTCTCAGAGTCTATGGACATTGACCCTAGCTCCAGTGTGCTCTTTGAGGACATGGAAAAGCCTGATTTCTCAGTAAGTTAAGTTACATACTGGTGTGGAAGCATCTAGCTCCTGAGGTCCTTCCGTTATGCCACTTTGGGGAGTTTCTTTATGCGCCCTCCTCAATCCTTTTGTCTTCCTCTAAACGTTCTGCCCTTTCGCCTTTCTCTTAGTTGTTCTCCCCTACTATGCCCTGTGAGGGGAAGGGCAGTCCATCCCCTGAGAAACCAGATGTTGAGAAGGAGGTGAAGCCCCCACCCAAGGAGAAGCTAGAAGGAACCCTTGGGGTTCTTTATGACCAGCCACGGCATGTGCAGTATGCCACACACTTTCCCATCCCCCAGGTACCGTTCGCCAACACCTTCCGACCCTCTGTTCTGAGCCCAGGTTTCTGTCCAAGGACTTTGCCGAGGGGTTGGAGCTGTTCTTAAGGGTGTGGTATGCTGGGAAGGGTTGGAGTGCTGGGGTGCTGAGGGGCATGGAGCATGCTTTTGAGAGGAGGGAGAGTGATCCCTGCTGGAGTCTGATGGTGCTGCTGGGATGCAGGAGGAGTCATGCAGCCATGAGTGCAACCAGCGGTTGGTCGTACTGTTTGGGGTGGGAAAGCAGCGAGATGATGCCCGCCATGCCATCAAGAAAATTACCAAGGATATCCTGAAGGTTCTGAACCGCAAGGGGACAGCAGAAACTGGTGGGTTTGAGGCACCTGAAATAGATCTCCCCCAAAGAGCACCTTAGTCAGTCTTCCCTTCCCCAGCATAGGGAACTCCCAGTCATGTCCCAATGTCCTGTCTCTTGGAGTCTCCTGAGAGCTCTAGTCCTTTTGAAACTTCCCCCCTCATTCCCCCCCTCTGCAGACCAGCTTGCTCCTATTGTGCCTCTGAATCCTGGAGACCTGACATTCTTAGGTACCTCACAGTAAGCCCCATACTACCCGCCCTCCCTCTCCCTTCCCTCCCTCAACCTAGCACTTCCCTGTACGTACTCCTCTAAGGTCCACATAGTCTGTGGTCCTCCAAACCTTTGCTTCACTGTTCCCTTCCCTTCATCCCTCCCCCACCCCTTCCTTGACCCTCCCTTCCCGTCTTCCCTCTTCCTTCCTTCCCTTCCTCCCTCCCTCCCTCCCTTCCTTCCCCTTTCCCTCCCCACCATAGCCTTCTCTCCATACCCCCCCACCCCCAGTTGCCTGGTTATCTTCCCTGTCCTGACTCGTCCCTTTCAACTGTCCCCTCAGGTGGGGAGGATGGACAGAAGCGGCGACGAAACCGACCTGAAGCTTTTCCCACTGCCGAGGATATCTTTGCTAAGTTCCAGCACCTTTCACATTATGACCAACATCAGGTCACGGCTCAGGTGTGGGCCTAAGTCCAGCCCCCTTCCCACATTCTGGCCTCCTTGTCCTGTTTTCCTTCTCTCCTTATCTTTTTTCTCCCCCAGGCAGGCTAAGCCTCCTGTTCTCACCCCTTTTCCCCATCATCCTTTCCTGCTGCCCTGGTTCTTCTCACCTCTCTCCACTCCCATCTCACTCCCACTGCCCTTATTAGGTCTCCCGGAATGTTCTGGAGCAGATCACGAGCTTTGCCCTTGGCATGTCATACCACTTGCCTCTGGTGCAGCATGTGCAGTTTATCTTCGACCTCATGGAATATTCACTCAGCATCAGTGGCCTCATCGACTTTGCCATTCAGGTGGGGGAGTTGGGGAGATGAAGGAGAGGGCGTTTGTGCAGTACAGGGTCACAAGGACAAGAGCAGAGGCTCAAGCCAGTGTCCCATGTTATTTGGAGGGACCAAAAGGCTAGTGTCAGGGGAGTGGCCCATGAGCTAAGCCAGCAGGAATAGAGACTCAAGTACTCCCTGGGGAGGCCTGAGAGATGGATTAGAGCACTGGGCACAGACTGTCCTTCCACTGTGGACTTCATAGGATTATATCCTGGACACTGGGTAGATCATTTATGTGGCTTGTTGTTAATAGAATAAAGGGCAGTGGAATATGCCACTGGAGTCCTTCCAGGCTGAGGCATCTCTAGCAGGAAAGGGCTCCAGTTTTCTCACAGGAAAAGGAATGATGTATAACATTTGAGGCCTCTTCTTGTTTCTCAACCCCCACTCACTCTGCTAGCTGCTGAATGAACTGAGTGTAGTCGAGGCCGAACTGCTTCTCAAATCCTCAGATCTGGTGGGCAGCTACACCACCAGCCTGTGCCTGTGCATCGTGGCTGTCCTGCGCCACTATCATGCCTGCCTCATCCTCAACCAGGACCAGATGGCACAGGTCTTTGAGGGGTAAGTGGAGCTTCAGAATAACCAAAACCCACGGGGCCCTGGTGAAGGCCGTTGGAAATGACTTGCAGAGAACACATAAGGCTCTTGCAATGCAGAATTGCATGCCTTCCTGGTAGGGAGGGGACAGAACATTGCGGAGGGACAGGAATCTTGGCGCCCAGACCCGCCATTGCTCCAGGTGCGACCTTGTCCCTTCTCGACAGGCTGTGTGGCGTAGTTAAGCATGGGATGAACCGATCTGATGGTTCCTCTGCAGAACGCTGTATCCTTGCATATCTCTATGATCTGTACACCTCCTGTAGCCATTTAAAGAGCAAATTTGGGGAACTCTTCAGGTAAGAGAGGTAGAAGGTAAGGGGTAGAGAGTGGGACCTCATCCCATCTCCTCGCTATCACCCAACTCAGGAGCAGAGCACAGCCTACCACCCTGCTGTGTCTGCAGGGTCATTTGGGGACAGTGTCCTCTAAGTGTTCTTGGTCCCCAGAGTGGGCCTCCTTCCTCATCAGCCTTGCTTCCAGCCCACGCCTGCAGGGCCCACGCTCCTCCTCCCTGCCTCCTGGGGCCCCTGTGCCTTACCCTCACTGGGTTTCTCTCCCGCCCAGTTGGTCTGCTTTGTCCCATTTCCCCTCTTCTTGCCTTAAGGCCCTTGGTCCCTCATTTTCTCCTTTTTGTTCTTTTCTCCTCTTTCCTGACCATCCCTCTGGCTCACTAGCACTTCCTCAATACTGCTCTCTCCTCTCCCCTACCCCTGCAGTGACTTCTGCTCCAAGGTGAAGAACACCATCTACTGCAACGTGGAGCCGTCAGAGTCCAACATGCGCTGGGCACCCGAGTTCATGATCGACACTTTAGAGAACCCCGCCGCTCACACCTTCACCTACACGGGGCTAGGCAAGAGTCTTAGTGAGAACCCTGCTAACCGCTACAGCTTTGTCTGCAATGCCCTTATGCACGTCTGTGTGGGGCACCATGATTCGGATAGGTATGGGGCGTACTGAGTGAGGCATGGGCACCACGCTCCCGCCTGATGTTGGGAGGGATGACTTGCCCGGGAGGTACCACAACCTTGGTTATAGCTGGGGTGGCGATGAAAAGTTAATGAGTCTGAGGTTTTGCTGGAACAAGGTTTTTGCTGAGGGCATTTGTACTTTTCCCCAGGGTGAATGACATCGCCATCCTGTGTGCAGAGCTGACCGGCTATTGCAAGTCACTGAGTGCAGAGTGGCTGGGAGTGCTTAAGGCCTTGTGCTGCTCCTCTAACAATGGCACTTGTGGTTTCAACGACCTCCTCTGCAATGTAGATGTGAGACTGGGGGTGGGGGCACACCGGGCAGTCCCCAGGGCAGGAGTCTGCTCCCAGCGACTGTGAGAGTGGAGGGACAGCTTTATGCAGAATGGAGGCCCAGCACTCAGAGTAGGAGAACTCTTTCCACACTGAGTCCTGGTGTGTGTCTGCTTTTTTCCTCCAGGTCAGTGACCTGTCTTTTCACGACTCCCTGGCCACTTTTGTTGCCATCCTCATCGCTCGGCAGTGTTTGCTCCTGGAGGATCTGATTCGCTGTGCGGCCATCCCTTCACTCCTTAATGCTGGTGAACTACCAATTTGTGACCCCTAGAAAGTCTAGACCCCCAATGTCAATACACACTCAATGGCCATACTCTCCTTGTTCACTGTGGGCCTCCTGGTGGCACCAGAAGCCAGTTCTGTTGTGTGCCTCAGGCTGGGAGGGGCCTGTTTCTGACCCTGCACCTGTATCCCCAGTCGTTCCTGTTCCTGACCCTTCCAGGTTCTCCCCTCTACACTATAGAACAGTTGGCTCCCTCACCTCTTCTCCAATGTGTTATCTCCTTTTGCCTGACCTCAGCCACCGTTTTAGTGCCTCAGCACCCACAAACCCACATATAGCCCACCTTCATCCTTTCCCCGCCTCTGTGTCTTCTCTGTAGCTTGCAGTGAACAGGACTCTGAGCCAGGGGCCCGGCTTACCTGCCGCATCCTCCTCCACCTTTTCAAGACACCTCAACTCAATCCTTGCCAATCGGATGGAAGTAAGTGACTCCATCCAAGCCAGGCTGCCAAGGATAGTGTGGCTACCCTACCCCTACTGTTTCTACTTTGGCTTCCCCTGACTTCAGCTCTCTCCACCAGACAAGCCTACTGTAGGAATCCGCTCCTCCTGTGACCGCCACCTGCTGGCTGCCTCCCAGAACCGCATCGTGGATGGAGCTGTGTTTGCTGTTCTCAAGGCTGTGTTTGTACTTGGTATGGGGGTAGAAAGAGTGGTGCCAAAAGTGTGTATAGGGTGGAGCGCCAGCTAAACTACAAAGGACAGTCTTTCTCCCTCCTAAAGGTGGTCTCTCTGACCTTTCTGGAGGATAGGAAGGAGGGAAGTATGTCTCTGTCCCATACGGCAGGATTTGGGGAGTGCTGCTTCTGTGGCTCTGGGGCAGGTCTCCACACAGCATTGGGATCTCACTTTGCACTCCATATCTCCCGCCCGTGAACCGCAGGGGATGCGGAACTGAAGGGTTCGGGCTTCACTGTGACAGGAGGAACAGAAGAGCTTCCAGAGGAGGAAGGAGGAGGTGGCAGTGGCAGTCGGAGGCAGGGTGGCCGCAACATCTCTGTGGAGACAGCCAGTCTGGATGTCTATGCCAAGTACGTGCTACGCAGCATCTGCCAGCAGGTCAGTCTCACCTTCTCCCGCAGACCTCTTAAATGCTGCTATATAATATAGTCTCGTTTCCTGTCATGATCACACCACCTCCCCGCCATACATTTTATCCCTCACCAACCTCTGGTCCATCCCCCTTATTCCTAAGCCCCTCACTGGTTGGCCCAGTCCCCTGATTCTTGGCTTCCTCAGGAATGGGTAGGAGAACGTTGCCTTAAATCGCTGTGTGAGGACAGCAATGACCTGCAAGACCCAGTGTTGAGCAGTGCCCAGGCCCAGCGCCTCATGCAGCTTATCTGCTACCCACATCGGCTGCTGGACAACGAGGATGGGGAAAACCCACAGCGGCAACGCATTAAGCGTATTCTCCAGGTAGGCCAAGGTGACGAGGGTCTTGGAGGAAGTGGTGGGGCCTGAACCTGGGGTGAAATGATGGGAACCTTGAGAGAAAAAGAGAGGGAGAATTAAGTAGGAAGATGAATGAGGATATGGACAAAAGGTGGTGAGAGAAACAGCTCCAGCATGGGTTTTGAAGTCAAGCCAATATGGTCTAGACGCAAGAGTGAACCATTGGGTGAGGGCACACAAGTGGCTGGAGTAGGGCTTTGGCTTATCAGTGGGAGACAGAGCATCTGGGAGGTCTAGGTTTTGGTCTTATGTGTCTAGCATGTCGGTCGTAGCTCAGTGATGAGTAGTAATGCTGTTGGAAAGCTACTGCTTATTGAATGGCTGCTTCATGCTGGGTACCATGCTCAGTACTCTATGTAGATTTCCTCAGTTAGTCTTAACAACCCTGTGAAGTAGGTATGAATATCCTTGTTTTAGCATCAATGAAACTGAGGCTTGAAGAGGTTAAGTAACTTGACTGAGGTTCAGTAACTCACGCAGCTGGTAAGTTTAGAGTCAGTATAGGAGCCCAGGTCTCCCTGCACCCTTCCTGCCTCACCACACTGCTGCAGACATTCATGTGACTGGGGGGTGGAAAAATAAAGCTGTTGAGGAGAACCTAAAGGAATGAGGCCTCTTCAGCTGAGAGAAGATAATGCCTCAGAGAGATTAACTAAGACTAGCCCTCGGGTCTGTAAAGGACTTTGAAAACAGGAGTGGCGAGCTTCAACTTCAACATCAAAGATTTAAGTTAAGCGTTAAGCAGAACTTCCTGATACGGAGGAATGTGAGGCTCTGGAGCAGGAAACTGGGGAAGATGTGAAATTTTTTCCAAACCACTTTTGAAATAGGATAGTTTTATTTTCAGCCATTTTGGATTATTTAAGTGTGATCTTTCCTAAAGAGGGGAAGTCAAGGGCCCTTTCAGACCTCCAGGCATATGTGATTCAAGGTTGTGAGAGATCAGGGGCTGGCATCAGGGTACTAAGTGGCTGGGATGACACAATGTTGACTAGCTTGCTGATGGGGTCTCTGTCACAGAACTTGGACCAGTGGACCAT
The DNA here is from genome assembly GCF_002263795.3 of Bos taurus. Classification (NCBI taxonomy): domain Eukaryota; kingdom Metazoa; phylum Chordata; class Mammalia; order Artiodactyla; family Bovidae; genus Bos; species Bos taurus. The sequence continues at coordinate 79,504,076 of NC_037357.1, read as the reverse complement.
GCGCCAGTCTTCATTGGAACTGCAGCTCATGATCAAGCAGACCCCTAACAATGTGAGTGGTTCCCAGACCCTCTCTCATGCTCACTTCCAACAATATGTGTCAGAGAAGGGGGCTGCCATAGAGGAGCCTAGGTTCTCTCTTTGGGTTCTGGAGATAAGAGAGGATGGGAAGATGGCGGATGTGTGGAACCGATGATAAGGGACATGGGTTGAGAGTGTTGGGGCTCTGAGCTGTGGGGAAGGTTCACAGCTGTGGTAGTAGAGGCTGTTTCTGTGGCCACAGCTGTAAGGGGGTATGTAAAGGAGAAGACAGTGGGGCACTGGAGAAGTACTGCAAGGTGGTGGAGGGCATGATGCCCAACAGAGTTGTGTTCCTACCCTCCCATCAGCCTCCACAGGTGCCTTCCTCTGTCTTCATCTCCTATCTCTCCTACTATCTCTTTGCCTTTGCCACCAGCTAACCTATTTACCTCCCCTGTGCCTTTCATCCTCCTTAGGAGATGAACTCCCTCTTAGAGAACATCGCCAAGGCCACAATCGAGGTTTTCCAACAGTCTGCAGAGACAGGGTCATCTTCTGGAAATGCTGCAAGCAACATGCCCAGCAGCAGCAAGACCAAGCCTGTGCTCAGGTTGAATAGAAATGTGTTAGGACCCATCCCCTTTTGAGTTTTCTCTTCCAGTAGTGTAAATGATTTCAGCTGCCCAGAGATGTCAGGCATGTCCATCTAGAAAAGAGAGGAGGGATTGTTCCAGCCTTGCCTGGCTCCTCTGTAACCCTGCGCGTGCCATCTCTCCAGCTCTCTAGAACGCTCGGGTGTATGGCTAGTGGCTCCTCTCATTGCCAAACTGCCCACCTCAGTCCAGGGGCATGTGTTAAAGGCTGCTGGGGAAGAATTGGAGAACGGCCAGCACCTGGACTCCTCTTCCCGCAAAGAACGTGATCGACAAAAGCAAAAGAGGTAAAGTGGCTGTTGTGGGGCTGGGATTGCGGAGTGGAATGGAGAGGAGGCCCAGGGAGGAAGAGAAGTTGGGTCAAAGAGGTGAGGGTCAAAATCAGAAAAAGGTACAATTGGAGGAGAAGAAAGATGGTCAAACAAGAGGCTACATGTTAAAAGAGTAGAGTCGGGGGCTTGGAGGAATGAAGTTGGAAGTCGCCTGACCTGGTCCTGCTCTTTTTCTTGTCCCGTCTCTAGCATGTCCCTGTTGAGCCAGCAGCCCTTCTTATCCCTGGTGCTGACATGTCTGAAGGGGCAGGATGAGCAGCGTGAGGGACTCCTTACCTCGCTCTACAGCCAGGTCCACCAGGTATGGGTCTTTCGGCCTGGAGCTAGGCAGGAGGGCAGAGGAGGATGCAGCCAAGAGGCTACTTATGTACTCTTAATCTTCAGTATTTTCTGACAAGAACACCCTGGGTGCTTTGGCATGGACACGACGAAATCCCTGAGCTGTGTGTTGTACTTGTTTCTGTCTTAGATTGTGACTAATTGGAGAGATGACCAGTATTTAGACGATTGCAAACCAAAGCAGCTAATGCATGAGGCACTCAAACTGCGGCTCAACCTGGTGAGAGAGGGAGCCGGGAAGAAGGAGGAAAGGGGTGGAGCTAGGACCGCAGACAAAGAAGCCCCAGCCTGGGGAGGCGAGGATGCAGATGAGGGCCCAGGTTCGCCTGGATCTTCACGTATTAACCCATCTCTCCTAAAGGACGTGGGACCTGGAAGTGGTTAAGGAGACTGTATCCTTGCAGGGACCCTGCCTCAGTATTGTAGATTTTGGCTGGGCCTGAGAAGCCCTAGACACCTATTGTGGAGTGTTCAATGAGATCCTGGACATCCTTTGGTCTAACTTCATCATTACATAAGTAAGGAAACCAAGGCCCAGAGAGGTCGAGAATTAAGTCGTTGGCCTGAGATCATGTAGCCCAGGTTCTAATCTGAGCTTCCAAAGGCTGGCCTCCGCCCCTGAGCCATCTGACTGACTTGATGTGGCCCTGGCAGGTGGGGGGCATGTTTGACACAGTGCAGCGCAGCACCCAGCAGACCACGGAGTGGGCTGTGCTCCTCCTGGAGATCATCATCAGCGGCACTGTCGACATGCAGTCCAACAAGTAAAGCATCCCCCTCCCCTCCCTCCACTTTCGCCCCCAAGAGGAGCCCCTCCCCCAAACCAGGTGCATGACCCTGGCAGTAGATGTGGCTGACACTTTGGGCTCTGAGGTCCAGGGTCTGGGGTTTCTCACACGGTTTGGGTGCCTGCTCCCTGCTCATGTCCAAGCCGGCCATCTCTGTCTGAAACTCTTTCTCCTCTGGTTTTCTCCCTGGTTTCCTGCTATAGCGAGCTCTTCACCACTGTCCTGGACATGCTAAGCGTGCTAATCAATGGGACCCTAGCTGCAGACATGTCCAGCATCTCCCAGGGCAGCATGGAGGAAAACAAACGTGCCTACATGAACCTGGTGAAGAAGCTGCGGGTGAGCGGAGGGAGCGAGGCCTAGAGGCCTCCTCCCTCTTCCTTGAGGGAGTCCAGCCTCAGTGACATCATCCTGCCCCTCTACCCTTCCCTCACACATCTGTGTCTTCTTTGTTACTTGTTTAGTGAGGATTTACTGAGGGTTTTCTTCGGGCCAGCTTCTGTGCTGGCCCCTGAGAGGTCCCATTCCTTGTTTCCTGTGTTCTGAAACTCTTGTCCCATCTTCTTGTGCCTGCAGAAAGAGTTGGCGGAACGCCAGTCGGATAGTCTGGAGAAAGTTTACCAGCTGCTGCCACTGCCCAAGCCGACTCGAGATGTGATCACGTGTGAGCCGCAGGGCTCACTTATTGACACCAAGGGCAACAAGATTGCTGGCTTCGACTCCATCTTCAAGAAGGAGGCACGTTCCATTATCTTCCCACCCCCTGCTTCCTGCTTCCCACCTTTGTTCCCCTTTGGGCCAGAGCCTCCCTGCTTTAAACCTTATAGCTGCAACAAGTTCATTGGGCTCCATGAGGAAGCAAGAACCATCCCTGGGGTGTGAGATAATCACTTATTTTCCTCAAGTATCTTCTCCCTGTCTTGGGAATCTCATTCTCTTTCCTTGGTCTCTCCTTTTACCCCTCCCCACTACCCATCATCCCCACCACCTTTGTACCTGCCACCCATTTCTCAGCACCCCAACCTCTTTCCTCTGCCCCACCCACAGCCCATCCTGCTCCAGCCCAGCCTGCACCCCACCTATCTGCCTGGCCGATGGCCCGCATCTCTTTAATCCCTGCATCTCTTTCCTCCCATCCACCTATCTCAGCATGGTTTTCTCTGTCCCCTCTTTCTGTGAGTTGCAGTATTTATTGAGTAATCATAATCATTGTGTGTAGTAGAGGGAGAGGAGAATAAGGATGTGGGGTTCCAAATCAGAAGCCCAATCCTTTCCTATAGGCGTTCTCTTCATTGTTTTCCTGCTTATTTGTCTCTATCTTTCTGTGTATCTCTCTCTCTTTCAGCCTGTCTCTCTCTTCCTGTTTTTCTCTCTCTCCCTTTCTCTGTCTGTCTCTCTGGCTCCCTTCAGTCTCTCACTGCCTTTTCTTTCTCTGCCTTCCTGTTTCTATATCTGTCTTCCTCTGACTGTCAGTGTCTGTCTCTGTCTCCCTCTGCTCCCTACCGTCCCCTCTTCATTCTCCCTCCCCTGTGTGTATATCCGTGTCTGTCTGTCTTCCTCTCACCATCTTCCCTGAATCTACCCATGAACTTTTTTTTCTTTTGTTGCCAACAGATACTTTTCCCTCTCCTGCAAGCCTTCAAGGTCTGTGTTGTATTTTCCAAGTTTCAGCAGCTCACTATTTCTCATTTTCTGGAGCAGGGTCTTCAGGTTTCCACCAAACAAAAGATCTCTCCCTGGGATCTTTTTGAGGGCTTGAAGCCATCAGCGCCACTGTCTTGGGGCTGGTTTGGAACAGTCCGGGTGGACCGGCGCGTGGCCCGTGGAGAGGAGCAGCAGCGGCTGCTGCTGTACCACACACACCTGAGGCCCCGGCCCCGCGCCTACTACCTGGAGCCACTGCCACTGCCTCCAGAAGACGAGGAACCCCCTGCCCCCACCCTGCTAGAGCCTGAAAAAAAGGCTCCAGAGCCCCCCAAAACTGACAAACCTGGAGCTGCTCCACCCAGCACTGAGGAACGCAAGAAGAAGTCCACCAAGGGCAAGAAGCGCAGCCAGCCTGCCGCCAAGACGGAAGTGAGCACTGCTGCTGCCATCCCCGTGCATGCCATCCCTGTGCACGTCTTTCCCAGCCCCACTCTCTTCCTGATCCTGGTTGTGGGAGGGCTAGGGGCATTTGAGGAAGGAGTACTTTTAGAATTAAAACAATGAGCCACATAGCTCCACCTCCTGTTCTGCCCTCCTTTCCCACTTGACCCCAGCCCTCTCACCTTCCTCCCCTGCCGTTCATATAGGACTATGGAATGGGCCCAGGCCGAAGTGGCCCCTACGGAGTGACAGTGCCTCCAGACCTCCTGCACCATGCCAACCCTAGCTCCATCTCCCACCTTAGCTACAGGCAGAGCTCCATAGGCCTCTACACCCAGAACCAGCCACTGCCAGCAGGTGGGTACCAGCCACTGGGTGCGAGGGACTGACCCGAATATTCCTTCCATCTGAAGGGCAATGCCACTTCTCCCAGGAGCTATGGATGCACAGGGTGCTGAGCAGGGGATGGAGGGACAAAGAGCCTAAAGAGGTCAGTTGGCTCCCCTTTCCAGGTGGCCCCCGTGTGGATCCATACCGCCCTGTGCGGTTACCGATGCAGAAGCTGCCTACCCGCCCACCTTACCCTGGAGTGCTGCCCACGACCATGACTGGTGTCATGGGACTGGAACCTGCCTCCTACAAGACATCTGTGTACCGACAGCAGCAGCCTGCAGTGCCCCAAGGACAGCGCCTTCGCCAACAGCTCCAGGCAAAGATAGTGAGAGGGGCCGTAGGGAGGGCCGTCAGGGAGAGGGGCTTTTGAAGGTCACAGGAATTTGGGGTCTTCACAAGTACATGGAGAGTGGGAGATGCAAGAAACGAGGCAGCAGAAAGCATTTCCAGAGTTTGAGTTTGTTTCCTTTTTCCCTCTAACAGAGTCAAGGGATGTTGGGACAGTCATCTGTCCATCAGATGACTCCCAGTTCTTCGTACGGTTTGCAGACCTCCCAGGTAAGGGTGCAAGATGGGGAGACTTGGGGAGCTCCAGGCACGCTGGTCTGCACACCCCTGGCTCTGACACCCTCTCTCCTCCTCCCCTCCAGGGCTATACTCCTTATGTTTCTCATGTGGGATTGCAGCAACACACAGGCCCTGCAGGTACCATGGTGCCCCCCAGCTACTCCAGCCAGCCTTACCAGAGCACCCACCCTTCTACCAATCCTACTCTTGTAGATCCTACTCGCCACCTGCAGCAGCGGCCCAGTGGCTATGTGCACCAGCAGGCCCCAACCTACGGACATGGGCTGACCTCCACTCAAAGGTACCCAAGTGAGCCAGGCATGGCGGAGACACTGAGGCTTTCAATTTGGGAAAACCTGGGCCTGGATGTGGTGAGACTAGTCAGAACTTTTGGAGGCATCAAGAGCACATACCTGGCCTGTCAACACAAAATGCCAGAGCTGGAAGGGGCACTGGTGGCCAGTACTCTCATGCTTGCTTCCCAAAGTTTCTTTGAGAACCAAAGAGGATAAATCACTTATATGCTTATGAGAAGGAAAGACCTGGAGTTCATAGATGCAGTGTGTGGGAAGGAGTCATCTAGCTACCATTAGAGCAGTTTAATGCTGAAGTGGACCAGCGAACACATCCTCCCATCTTACTGAATGTCAGTTAGGCCTTACTAAAGACATTGTAATCATGTCTTGAGGTTCTGCAGCTTAGGGTTGAGAACACTGTGGGGGTGGACCGGAAGAAAAGTCCCTTACTTAGAGGTACTGATTAAGTGCCCACTGTGTGGCCAGCACTGTGCTAGGACCAGGTAGGGTGAGGAAAACTATTGGAAAAAAATCCAAAGTCCTTCACCACATAGAATTTTTACTCTAGCTGGGAAGAAGAGACTTATTCAGAAAAGTACTTAGAGAATGTGGTAATGAAAGATACAATCAGCTGTGCAGTTGGGTGCTGTAAAATAAAACGGGAATTCAGGAAAAGTGGGGGATGATATTATTGTGGGCCTGAATCATCAGAGAAAGTTTCATGAAGGAGGTCAGACCTGAGTTGGCCTTTGAAGGATAGCTGTGATTTGGATTTGCGTGGAGGAGGAAAAGGAGGGGGATCCCAGGTAGAGGACATAGCATTAACAAAGACATGTAGGGTGGCTGGGAGGACAGGCAGGAGAAGAGCTTGGCTGGAATTTAAGATTCGTGACAGGGAAGGAGTAGGGATAGGTTGGGAGTGGACAGGTTGAGAGAGAGCTTGGAATGCTTGGCATGGGGTTGAGACACAATCTGAAAGCACTCTTGGTCAGGAAAATGATGTGATGATTTGGGCATGTTGAGAAATTAACATGGGTCTCGTGGAGAGGATGGGCTTCCCTTATAGCTCAGTTGGTGAAGAATCTGCCTGCCAATGCAGGAGACCTGGGTTTGATTCCTGGGTTGGGAAGATCCCCTGGAGAAGGAAATGGCAACCCACTCCGGTATTCCTGCCTAGAGAATCCCATGGACAGAAGAGCCTGGCAGGCTACTGTCCATGGGGTCACAAGAGCCGGACATGACTTAGCGACTAAACCACCACCACGTGGAGAGGATGCAAAGGGAAGGTGACAGAAGACTTGAGACAAGGACCCAGCCAGTAGCCTGTTGAGGTGAAGTACCGATTGGGGTCAGGAAAGTGTAAGGAGCAATAGAACTCAGCAGTCTTCAAGACCCTGACAATGGTAATAAGCTGAACAACCTTAGTGAGTGTTTATAGAATAGCTAGCCTATGCTCAGGCTGTGTTTCATCTTCATAAGAGAAAAACAGCTACAACAGAATTGAAAAATCCCTAACCATGAAGGTTAGGAGACACTAAAGTAGGGGGTTGTCTTTGCTTCTCATTCCCCAACTTAGTAATCTGTCACAAGCCAAAAAGGCTCTTCTAGTTGGTGACAGAAGTGAATGAAATGGCCTGTTGGTATTTCTTTGGGGTCAGAGACCTGGGGCTCATCTGCCCCTCTCCCCCCACAGCCCATGCCTTGATCTCTGCCTCTCCTTGTCTTTGTAGGTTTTCCCACCAGACACTGCAGCAAACACCCATGATAGGCACCATGACCCCACTGGGCCCCCAGGGTGTCCAGGCTGGCATCCGGTCGGCTTCCATCCTGCCTGAACAGCAGCAGCAGCAGCAGCAACAGCAGCAACAGCAACAGCAGCAGCAGCAGCAGCAGCAGCAGCAGCAGCAGCAGCAACAGTACCATATCCGGCAGCAGCAGCAGCAGATCCTGCGGGTAAGGCCCTGGGATTTCATCTGGGACCTGGGAGACCTAGGAGGAGGAGGAGAGGAAGAGGGCAAGGAGAGGCACAGGCTCTTCTGGGTGGTTCTCCTATTATATAGAGTGAAGTAAGTCAGAAAGAGAAAAACAAATGTCATATATTAATGCGTATATGTGGAATCTAGAAAGATGATACTGATGAACCTTTTTTCAGGGCAGCAGTAGAGATGCAGGCATGGAGAATAAACTTGTGGACACAAGCAGAGGGATTGAGAGGGTGGGATGAATTGAGAGAGTAGCACTGAAAAACATACATTACCACATGTAAAATTAGAGCCAGTGGAAATTTGCTGTATGACTCATGGAGCTCAAACCTGGTGCTCTGTGACAACCTAGAGGGGTGGGAAGGGGGTGGAAGGGAAGTTCAAGAGGGAGGGGACATATGTACACCTATGGCTAATTCATGTTGATGTATGGCAGAAATCAAACAAATATTATAAAGCAATTATCCTTTAATTAAATAGATTTAAAAAAAAGACAAAAAGATAGAATGAGGCAGTGCAAGTACCTTAAGTACCCGCAGGGGAGTTGGCATGTAGTGGGGCCTTGAGAAGCTAGTTCCTTCCCTCCCCACTTTTCCAGGGGTCCCGGTTGGAGAGAGTTGGGGGTCATCTGCTGGGTGCTCCAGATTAGATTTTCTCTGCAGCTCCCTGAGCAGGGAAGGCAGCAGACCCAGAGTTCCCTGTGCTTCCTCTGCTCTCCCTGTCCCTCCACCACTGAGGTTCAGCCCCTTGCTCTCCTTACATGGATCTCTTCTGTCTTCATGGCAGCAGCAGCAACAGCAGCAGCAGCAGCAACAGCAGCAACAGCAGCAGCAGCAGCAACAGCAGCAGCAACAAGCACACCAGCAGCAGCAGCAGCAGGCGGCTCCTCCTCAGCCCCAGCCCCAGTCCCAGCCCCAGGTAGCTGCTGGATTCCAGCCCCTGCCCCCCGCCCCCACTGGGGCGGCAGCATGTGCAGCTAGGGAGAGGCAGGAGGCAAGCCCAGGCCCTCTACAGATGGGTGGGGACGTGAGGATGGAGAAGGATGGGGAACATTCAAGTTCCATCTTCCATGTCCTGTTTTCACCTCAGTTCCAGCGCCAGGGGCTTCAGCAGACACAGCAACAACAACAGACAGCAGCTTTGGTCCGGCAGCTCCAACAACAGCTCTCTAGTAAGCCTGCCTTCCTGCCCAAGGAGTGCCTCCGCAGAATAACTAGGGGGGGAGGGGGAGGGGGGAGGGTAGAGGTCAAAGTGGCTGAGGTGATTGCTTCAAGCCCAGCTTGTGGGGGGAAGCATTGCCTTCTACCCCTTTCCCTTGGTGCCTGAGTGGCTCTCCTCTTGCAGACCCTCGCCCCTGCTCAGCTGCCCATTCCTGATAGTCTCTGGTTTTTCACAGACACCCAGCCACAGCCCAGTACCAACATATTTGGACGCTACTGAGCCACCTGGAGGAACTGCTTGTACACTGGATGTGGCCCCACCATTTCCTCTTAATTCCCAGTCCTCTTCCTGGGCTAGCACCAGTAGTGGTTGGGGCTCTTCCCTTAGGCTCCATTTTTAATGAGTTTTTAGTATTTTTGTTAATGTGAGGCATTGAGCTGTTGGGTTTTGTATATTATTTATATAGAGACCCCAGAGCTGTTGCACCCAATACACAGAGCTTCTTTGCAAAGAAAGTGTGTGAATCTGCGTGTCCTGGAAGGGTGGGCTCTTGGAAGGGTGTCGGGGCTGGACCAGCAAGTCGACACCTTCATTCTCTTCAGATCATCTCTCCTGTTCACCTTCCACCCCCTACATTTCTGAATTCTAATTGGGTTGCTACCATCTCTTCCTTTTTCTAACCTGGTAATACGTTAAGACTTGGAGCCTTAGTCTCTCAATAAGGGCAGCTCATATTCTCATCTAGATGGTGTGGCTTCTGTATAGCTTGTCTCCATGGAGGAAACACTGCTGGGATTGGGGAGGAGCCACTGGACCAGGGGAAAAATCACTGGAACCTGATTCTTCTTCTACCCACCCCACACGCTGGGTTTTGAATAAGCTTCAGGGTGGGGGGTGGGGGTGACAGACACTGCCTATCCTTTGGGCCACCTTGTATGGTCCCCATCATGCACCAAGTGATGTCCTAGATAGAGAAGTTCCCTGAGTCACATTTCTGGGACAAAACATTGTCCTCCATTGGTAAGTGTTGCCATCACATAGGTGGTGGAAGGGCAGAATGGTTCCAAGAGGAAAAGAAACCAGTGAAGGGAAGCACCCTTTTCTCTCTCTGCTGTGTTACTGGAACTGTTTGTTTTCATACGACCCATCTTCACAGTTACCCAGAGTGACCTCCTCACTCCCATCTTATAGTAGAGAAAACTCAAAAATGTTGCTCCAGAGACATTTGGAACTGTGGCAGGGCCATTTTCAGTACCCTTGCCTTCAGGTTTGGGGCTCAAGATCTAAGACTATCCATGAGAGGCAACTGATTTACTATCATGGAGCCCTCTGGTGGGGCTGGAAGAGGCCAGTCCCAACCTCATAGGTGGGTGGTACCTGATGATTGGACAACTTCAGGATACCATCCAGGCCACAGTTGCACTCTAGCACTGGGAACTGTCAGTTGTGCTGGTAAAACCAGGAGCACCAATCAATACCCAAGTTACAAAAAAAAGTCCCTCTGAGGTCCATGAAGCCCTTGCTCAGATGGGACTTAACTAAATTTAAGGGTAGTGTGCACAAGGAGAGGAACTGTCCAACAGGATAAAGTTGAACATAATTGACTGAAGCTTTCTTCTGCCCTGTGTTATCCTGACAGAAACGTTCTGAGGAACTATACGGGTAGAGGCTTGGCTGGGATAAGGGACACTCAGAGGGGCTTTGGATGGGGGGCTAATGAAACTGGACAGGTGCCCTACACACAGAACACAAGACACTGAGACAGCCGGGTCTGGAGTGGGAGAGACTGACATGGTTGGACAACTGGCATGCTGACAGCCAGAGTCTGACATGCCCCAACAGAAAGGAACAATGCTGACCTTTTTGAGAGTGACAGGATGAGGGCAAAGTGCACCCCACACTACACACCTATTGTTGGTGCTTGAGTGGTGCTGGTGCTGAGGAGAGGTGAGGGATACCAAGTGGGCTGGAGGCTGGTCTTCATGGAGTGTGACTGAGGACTCCTGCAGGCAGTGCCTCAGTTTCTCCCTTTGTTTTGAGGTCTCAAGCTTTGAAGGTAAAGTTTGAACTAGCTGCCCTGGAAGATCGTCTATCTGTGATTTGAGGGGTGTGTGAGAGAGAGGATGGGGAGAGTGTGTTTGAGCCTGGGAGGAATTGGGCCATGCCCCAGGACTTGAGCCATCTCTGGCGCAAAAGGAGTTAATGGAAGGGACCGCGCCCCCCCTTGTCTGGGTACGCGCAGCGCGCCCCCTCGGTGCGCGGGCACAGCAGCCAGGCTGCCGGAGAGCAGATCTCGGGGATTCGGGTGCGGAGCCCTTGGCCTGGAAGCGATATGGGTGGTCCGTGGCCCGGTTCAGTCGCTCGCAACAGCCCGGGGAACAGGTGAGGCCGCCTGCTCCGGTCTCTCATCCTCTAGCTGCCCATACCTTGCCCCGATCCTATCCCTTCCCAATCCTGGGGTGCTCCACTTCCCAGCCAATGCACCCCATCCTCAATCCCATGTTCTCCATCGGCACCCCTGACCCCCCCCCTCCAATCCTCCCCCGCATTTTCCCTCCACCTCCTTCCTCCCTGAATCCCGCATCCTTATCATCCTCCCGCCCATGGTCCCTCTATTTCCACTGCCCTGCCCGCATGCTCATCAAAATACCCCTCTTGAGGGCCCCCTGCCCCGTTTCTGTTTTGCACATTGCCAGTCCCCCCTCCCCCGCAGTGCAGCCCCATCCTTCTTCCATCATAGCATCTCACAGCCAGACTCCCTCCCCCACTCTCTGCAGCCCCCCCCCCAACGGAGGCCTTTATCCTATTCTCCCCCGTTCCATTGCAGCTCCATCCCCCAATACCATTCAGAACCCGCAAAGCCCCCAGTACTGCAGTTCTAGACACCAGTCCATTCCTGCACAATGCCCCCCGCCCAATACTGCTCCAGCCCAGAATACCCCCCAGATGCTTTCTGAATCCCCGGCTTTGCCACCTCCCCTTGTCTTCTCCCAAATTGCAAGTTGGACCAGGATGGAGATCTTGGCCTTGGGGACTCACAGTGGGTCCTAGGGTACAGAGGGCGTTTGGGGGTCGGTTGATTTGTCTAGGTGTTCATGGGGAAGGGCTGCAGGAAATTGACTCACAGGAGAACAGCATTTGGTGCTCAAGGGTTACTGGAGAGGGAGGCATCTCAAAAGGGTTAATGGAATTTGCGGGGAGGGGCAGCACCGAGGGGGTTAATGGTGTGGGGTGGGGGGGTTGCTGGCGGGGAAGCCGTGTGAATGAGCGGTCTGTACCCCGGAGTTGCCATGGAGACGGTGAATGGGGGGATTGTGTGAACTCAGCTGCGGACTAGCCCCCCCATACACACACGCACACCCACTCCCTCCTGCCCCACCTCCCTACTCCTACCCCTTCCCCTCCTCCCCCCACCCGGGTGCATTCTGGGCAGTGTCTGGGATCTAACCACCCATACTTTTCTCCCCATTTCCTCTGAGCCCCCCCTTTAGTCTCTTTGCCCGCCCTCCCTCCTCCTCCTTTTTCTCTTTCCCTCTTCCTTTCTCTCTCTCTTCCTTTCTCCTTCTCTCTCTCTCTCTCTCTCTCTCTCTCTCTCTCTCTCTCTCTCTCTCACACACACACACACACACACACACACACACAGACACACACGCTCTCATTCCCCTCTCTCGGTGGCGGTGGCCGGGCGTTCCCATTCTCCCTCCCCCACCCCTTCAGCCAGTTCTTAAAGGAGCAGGCCTACAATCTTGGAAGGCGGGAGAAATAGGGGGAAACTCAATTGTGTGTGTGTGTGTGTGTGTCCATGCGGGAGTGTCTGTGTGTGCCTATGTATGTGTGTTGACTGTACAGCTGTTGTATCGGAAGGCCTGTGTGCCTCGAGTGTGTTGCTATTTCTGCTTCTGTCTCCACCTGTGTGTCACCATTATGCTGCCTGTGTCCCTGGATATTTACCTATGTGGTATGTGTGATTAGGTTTCAGTGAGTCTATGTGTGTGTCTCTGAATGTATCTCTCTCTGAGTCTCTGGCTCTGTGAAGCTCTCTGTCTCAGAAGGTGGGACTATATGAGGGGGTCTCTGTGGGTTTGAAATGTATGTCCCTGAGTGAATATCACAGTGTCTGTGATTCAGGCTTTCTCTCTCTCACTCCCTCTTGAGTCTTTGTGAGTTTATTTCTGTGAGTCTCTGAGTGTGTGTCCCCCGCCCTCCGTTGTTTATTTTACACTGGCTGAGCATCAACAATGCCTAGGGTGCTAGGCAGACTTCTTTCTGCCTCAGTTTCTGGCACCCCGTGTGAATTAGAGATAACTACCAGAAAGGACTGATGTTTAAGTATTCGGAAGCAGTGAGGGCTGTGGAGAAATGTACAGGAGGGCCTGGGGACTCTTGTGAATGTCTGTCCTGCCCCCTTCCCTGCCAGAGAGAGAGGGGATCTCTCTAGAGGCCCCTTTGCTTATGTGATGCATATTCCCTTATTCTGCCTTAGTCCTGGAGTGAGGTGCACAATCCTACCCTCTCCTGACGTGGAGGACCCTATGGGGGTTATGGGTCTTGGAGGCTAGGAGCTCAGTGTCCAGGAAGAGTACCCAGGAACTTGAGCTCCACTTCCTGTTCCCCCACATGCTACTCTGGCTCCAGTTGACCCCGATGAACTCCATTGGCTGAGAAGTTGAAGTTGGGGACTGGCAACTTACAGTGGCAACAACTGTCAATCTCTCCATCCCCTTGGCTTTTCTAACCACTTCCCTGGGTGCAGCGAATGGCTCTGAATGGCAGTCTGAGGGTCCTTGGAATCCCGGGTGTGAAGAAACCTTTCTTAACTATAAGAGAACAGCCCGAGAACGGTAGGGCCCCAAAGACCCACTCCACGATCCTCCCAACCATCTTGGATGACGCATACTTCCCTCTTTCCACAGGCCTGTCTGGCCCTGAGGGAGTCCCCTTTCTGAAGCTGTGGTGCTCGGACGACCTGCTCTGTACGTTGCCGGGCACCTGTAGGTGTCCCTCGGGAGTTCAGTTTTGAGGTTCAAGTCAGTGTGGCCATGAAGGGGCTGCCTGTTGGGCTGATGCTGTGACCCTGGAGTCTGCCTCTCCTGCCAGTCCCCCGGCCCGGAACATGTGGCTGTGGCTTGGCCCACCTTCGCTGTCCCTGAGCCCCAAGCCCACAGTTGGCCGGAGCCTGTGCCTCACCTTGTGGTTCCTGAGCTTGGTGCTGAGGGCCAGTACCCAGGCCCCAGCACCCACAGTCAACACTCACTTTGGGAAGCTAAGGGGTGCCCGGGTACCATTGCCCAGTGAGATCCTGGGGCCTGTGGACCAGTACCTTGGGGTGCCCTACGCAGCTCCCCCGATCGGCGAGAAACGTTTCCTGCCCCCTGAACCGCCCCCATCCTGGTCAGGCATCCGGAACGCCACACAGTTTCCCCCAGTGTGCCCCCAGAACATCCACACAGCTGTGCCCGAAGTCATGCTTCCTGTCTGGTTCACCGCCAACTTGGATATCGTCGCTACTTACATCCAGGAGCCTAACGAGGACTGCCTCTACCTGAACGTCTATGTGCCAACGGAGGATGGTGAGTGTGGCCAGGCGCTGTGCCCTCCCTGCTTCCCACCCGCCCCACCGTGTTTGTGGCTGGCATGTGGTCGTGTGCCCTGAAGCATGCATCTGTCTGTCTGTGAAAAGGCTTTTAACCATCACTTGGCTTGGCCTCCCTCTTCCTCCTCCCTGTTCTTTCCTCTCCCAGCATTGTCTGAGCTCCCATGTGTGAGTGACACTGTTACCACAGGATGGGCCTGGCCAGGCCTGAGAGCTTTGACAGGTCTAGGGCCAGATGCTGGATGGGGGTTCCCCGGGGGAGTATGGGTCACTGCTGGCAGCTTCCCCGCGGGAGGATGCTGGCTCCACCGGGCCCCTCTGTTGCCATTCCACCTGTGTGTGTGTGGCCAAGGGAGCTGGGTGTGTGTGGGGGGAAGGGGGCAAGCCTGGTGGGCAGTGCTTAGGTGCCTCCTCTTTCACTAGCTGATGCCTCCTCCCGCGGGGGTCACACTAAGGTAAGTGACAGAAATAAGGAGATGGTGGGACAGGCTCTCTGCCATGTGCCGCCTGCAGAGCAGCTATTGGGGCCTGGGGGGTGGGGGGTGCATGCCCCTGGGCAGAGGCCTCCTGTTATTTTTTAGTTTTTTATTCATTTTACAGTAAAGCGGATTTCCAAGGAATGCGCCCGAAAGCCCAACAAGAAAATTTGTAGGAAAGGAGGTAGGTAGCCAGCCGGCGGGGAGGGAGAGAGAGAGAGAGGGAGGGCTACCTGCCCACCTGCCCTTGCCCCTGAGGACCCAGCCTTCCTTCAAATAGCCCAGGCTCAGGGGGCGGTCAGTGAGCAGGCATAAGTTCCACCTCGTCCAAGGGCCCCGGCTCCCCTCAGGGAGGCTCTGGTGGCCTAAGGCAGGTTCAGAGCAGAAGCAGCAAAACCCCGTTTCTTTCAAACTTCCTGGCCCCCAATTCCACCCTAAAGTGTGTGCCGAAGACCAAGCCAGTGCTTTCCTCCAGGTCACCTCAGGAGAAACTCTAAGCCACCAAAATGGAGCCAGAGGCTCTGCCATTTTCCTGGTGAGGGAGCTGCCAACTCATCCTTCCGTGCTCTTTCCCAGGTTGAAAGTTGAGATTCAACTCTCCAGCCCTGGAGCTTAGACCAAACTGTACCCAGGCGTAGCAACCCTGCCACCCTGTCTACCGCCTCTGGCCAGGGCATAGCTGAGTGCCCCCGGCTGGCCTGATGGCAGACCTTGGGAGGTCTCTGGAAACTGTGGACTCTAAAGGAGGCACAAGATCTCAAATTTCAAATTGGCACTCTTGCCAGGAGGAATTTGTCCCCCCACCACCTGTATAATAACTTCCTGTTCCAACACCACTTTGTGTTTTTTGCAAAGTATTTGCATACTTACCTCAGAAAATCCACCCCCCCTCCCTTCTCTGGAAGCTTATAAGGCACGAGTTGGCTTCCCAATTTTACAGATGTGGAAACAGGCCCAGGGGAGTGACTTGCTGCTGCTCAAGGCCCCTTCCTTGTTCTGTGGCAGGGCCTGGACCAAAACCTGGGTCTCTTGACCCTCAGGGAAGTGTTCTTTCCACTGTAGCATGTGAGGCAACTCCCATCTGGTCATTCCCACCTCCCCTCTGAAACAAATGGTGAAATACAGATGGGGTGAATCAATTGGAAGCAGTAACAGACTAAGGAACAGGTGGAAAATCACAGCCTGGTCCCTACAACCCTTTGGCAAGCTTGGAGTTTGTTTTCCTTTGAAATCATAGGGCAGGATTCCCCCAGGTGGGGTCATTAGGGACTGGATATTCCCTACTGAGTAAGAATCTCCTGGGAGAAGAGCCCAGAAATGTATATATTGTGCTTTTGATGCACACTGAAGCTCTGAGGGAGGTCCCCTGCCCCAGAGATAAGCTTTCCACCACCTCCCCACACCCAGCTCAGGGCTTCAGTAAAGAGCTCAGAAGGCAATCAGTAAAAACGCTTTTGCATGAATGAAGATAGGAGATGGAGGTACTGCATAAAGAGTATGGGTCTGGGAGCCACAAGCCTGGGTCCCATATCAGCTGCTAACTCACAGTGAAACCTTAGACAAGTCTTTTCCTTTGAGAACCTCCGTTTCTGCATCTGAAGGTGGTAGAGGACTATTCCAGTCTTAACATTCCTTTTAACATTCCTTTAACCTGTAAAAGAATTCATGAAGAGGGTCTGTTAAACCTGCTTCTAGTAGTTAGTTGCTTGCTTGGGTGTGGGGATGGAGGGGGAGGCAATGACATTAACCATTTCCTAGGAGCAGTTGATCCCCCAGAGCACCAGTAAGAGCCTAGGGCAGTCCAGTCCAGTCCTAAGAATCCAGACCTGGAAGCACCAGTCAAGTTCGAACATTTACCAATCATGATTGTTGACTATGGGCAAGGCCATGTGCTAGGTGCTGTTGGGATGTGGAGGGATATGAGGTAGAGGAAAGATTTAGAAATAACTAAAGACTTGATCGCTATTCTGAAGCTCATAGGCTAGTGTTGAAACTCAGCTGGTTTAGTGAAGCCCCACAGGCCAAGCTGGGAAGTGGGTTCCAGACAGCATGGGAGAGGGCATCTGGTCATTTAGCTGCTCAAATTAGTTCCCTATCCAGGGCCTGTTGGCCATTTGAAACAGATTTTAAAAGCCTGCCTCTTAGGGGAGACCCGTCCCCAGAGATGGTTATGGGGGTGGTGTGTTCAGAGCAGGCAGGGCTGGTTGAGCACCTGCAGCAGCACAGTACTGGACTCGGGGATGGTGGTCTAGCTAGTCCCTGGAGGGGCGGGGACAGGCATGGCAGTGAGGAGTTGCTCAGTGAGTGCTATGCAGAGGGAGCAAAGCATCTGCACAAAGGAGGCTGGGACTGTGCAGCAAGCCAGGGACATTCCCAGAAGGGGACAAAAGGGATGCATCTTTTAAGTCAGGGTCCAGAGTAAGTGAAGAAATTCCTGGGGAAGGTGTGCCCTGTCCCCCCACCTCCACCTTCATCAAATTGGAGGGAATTCATGTTTAAGGATGAGTGATTTCTTGCTGTTTGAGGACGGGGTGGGGCTTTCTGCTGCGTGGGTGATGATGCCCCAGGCCCCACAGGGTTTCTGAGGGCAGTGCTGTCGTCAGGTGTTAAGACGGTAGGCACCACTAGAGGTTCAGAAAGCCAGAGGCAGTTTCTGCCCCTCAGGCTGGGCTCTTGCCCTAGTTGAAAAGTTATTTTATAATTTGAGGGCGGCTCCTGTTTTGATTAATAGCTGTAAGGGAACCCAGACCAGCTGAGAAAGAAAGCTATTTGCTGCCTCCGGGCCAAGAGTATCTGATGTCTTAGACAAGAGGATAAGCCCTGGGGTACTGTAGAATGACCTCTGTTTCCACACACTGATCAGCACCCGGGTGGTGGGTCTTCTTTCTCAAAGCCATTTTCAAGATGAACTTCTTGTCTCCTTAGAATGGGAAGGAGAGTTGGTGCCAGCTCAGCCAGGTCCTAAACTTCTGTCCTCTAGTTTCTTCTTTTCTCTTATTCCCTCCCTTCCCCCTTCCCCATGATCCACCTCTTTTCCTGACTTATTTTTTCCCTTCCCTTTCCCCATCCCAGAAAGGTGGCATGGTGCAGTGGAAAGACCATTGACTTTGGAATCAAGCAGACCTGGGTTTGGATCTCACCTCTAGCACTTCCTAACTGTGTGATCTTAAGCAAGTCACTTTGCTTCTCTGATCCTCAGTTTCCCCATCAGTGAAACAGGAATAAAGATAGTCCCTCCCTCACTGGGGTGTAAGGATCAAACAGTATGGCAGAAGTAGAGTGTCTGGCACATGGTAACCATTCGGTACATGGTAGGAGCTGCTACCATCATTCCTATCTCTGTTTCTCTCTCTCTCATGTCCCTTTCTCCTTTTCCCCTTCCTTCTCTTCCCTTCCTCCCTCTCTGGCTGTCTTTTGATCTCAGAGCAATGCTTGCTGCTCTCAGGCCTGGTTCCTGTGGGCAGGAACCCCATTTGCCATTACTCAGAGCAGGTCCCAGCGAGGGAAAGCTTCATCTCCCATTTTCTCCTGTGGGAATCAGGATCAGTTGAGACCCAGCTTGAGGCTGCCCACTGGGCCCAAATAGCTTAGGACTAGGGTCCCTGGCTCTGCCCTGGCAGCTCACGTCTGTAGCTACATGGTGGTGATGCCACCTCTCACCCTTGGCGCCTGCCCCCACGCTCCAGCTCAGCTGGCCTGTGTACGCATGTGCAGCCCCTTCCACCTGGGAGAAGGCCTTCCCCTGAGATGGTCTCCAGCTCCATGCCCTGGCCCACCTGCTGCTGCCTCCTTCCTAACTGGGAAGGTGGTTGGCTGAGACAGGCTGTTGGGGACAGAGAGGCAGGTAGGGAGGTGCAGTGAGGCCAGCACAGCAGGGGCCTGCAACACCATCATCCTGATGAAGGTCTGGGCCTCAGCCCACCCATTCCCTCAGTTCTTGCCATCCCTCCTGCCTGTCCTGGGCCCAGGCCCAGAGCTGGCTTGCTGGGCCACACTGCAGTCATGCTGTTTTTGAATTCTCTCTCTGTTTTGTTCTCTGTTCTGTGCTGTTGTGTCTCCCCGTGTCTGGTCCCCAGGATCCGGCGCTAAGAAACAGGGCGAGGACTTAGCGGATAATGACGGGGATGAAGATGAAGGTATTTGGGGGCTGCAGGGCGTGGCGGCTGGTGCATGGCACAGAGCCCCTCCCCCTCTCAATGGGGAGAAGCCCCGTCTGTCTGTCTGTCTGTCCGTTGGTGTGTTTCTGTTCCTGTACAAGGCCGTTGGGCTGTTCATCCATCTTTGGCCTGGTCAGCCACTGGGAGTTCCAGGGTGATGGACACGGCTGGCAGGAGCAGGGGACCACGAGCAGAGCTACCGGGTCCCCCACTGCCCGGAGACAGCTTCCTTCCCCATCTTCTGTGGTTCCTGGGCACCTGCCCTGACTGAGCAGCAGGGAGAGTGGAGAGAAAGCAGGACTGAGGAGGGCGGGGGGTGAGGAGAGGCACAGAGAAACCTGAATGGCAGGAGCCCCTGTGTTTTTGTGGGGAGGTTGGCTCCTGGGAGAGGGAAGTGAGGAGTGAGGCAGTGATGACCCCAGGGGCTGGGGAACAGCGCCACCTAGAACCTCCTTGGCCTTCGCCCAGAAAGAGAGAGATGGCCTGGGGTCAGGGGCTGTATTAGGTTCAGGACGGCCACAAGAACCAGGCTGAAACACCAGGCTGAGGCCAATACGCCACAGACCAGGCAGTGGATGGCATAAGATCTTTGGGTGACGGTTGAACCAGTCTTCCTTCCTCCTCAGGAAAACAGGTTGTGTTTGCAGCAGCAGAGAGCATTCCCTTCTACCTCCATGCCTTGGCCCCCACCCCTGGGGGCCACACAGCTCAAGGGGGCCCACTGGTGGCTGGTAGGGTATTCTGGGGCAGTGGGGTGCAGCCCAGCTCCCAGGCCGGGGGTGGGGGTTGTGCTGCAGGTCTAGGAGATCAGCCCTGTCCCCACTTGGGACAGTCACGGCTTGGGAGCAACCACTTAAAAATCCCTTGCTGAGTGGCCTCTGTGGAGGCTCCATCTTCATCTCAGAGCTGACTCGGGGTGGGCTCTCTCATTCTTAGTTCTGCCCCACCTCTTCCTCATCCCCAGTGTTTGCAGCTAAGTCTGCCTGATGTCCAGGGGGAATGGGGTAAATGAGCACATGGTTGAGAAACCATGTCAGTAAGGTCCCCCCAACCCCATCTCTGCCATTCTCTCCCCTGTCCCCACATTTTCCCTTGTTCTCTTCCTGTGCCGCCCCTTATCCCCACACCTCTTGTCTCTGTCTGCACTGGGGGGCCAGCTGCTGCCAATGGCCGTATTTCCATGTAACTGGTCTAGCCTTGGGGGTTTCAGGGCTCCCCAGCTCCTGCTCTCTAAAGCCATGTCAGGTCCCAGGACTCCTGGGTGCCCAGGGCAGGGACTCACTGATCCAGCTAAGGGACCAGCCCTTTCTCTTCCTCCTGCCCTCTGTCCCCCAGGGCTCAGCCACAGCCTCTGTAGAACTCACTGTATCAGGCACACCTGGCTGCCTTCAGCTGGGAGGCACTTGAAACCAGTCTTTAAAAACATCACCAGAATCTGACTTTCTCTGGCCGATGGCCCAAGCTCTGGGCTGAACAGCCCCCTGAGTCCTGCCCTCAGAGATGGCAGTGGTGTCCTGGAACCTGGGATAGCTTTGCTGCCCGCACCCCACCCCAGGGCTGGCGGGGGTGGGGGAGGAAGGGCAGCCTACCCAGCCTGTGTCTCAACCCTTCTCCTTGCAGACATCCGGGACAGTGGCGCTAAGCCTGTCATGGTCTACATCCATGGAGGCTCTTACATGGAAGGGACAGGCAACATGATTGACGGCAGTGTCCTGGCCAGTTATGGCAACGTCATCGTCATCACCCTCAACTATCGGGTTGGAGTGCTAGGTATGGTTCCCTGTTGGATGCCTAGAAGGAAGCCTGAGCTCTCAAAGGAAGGATAGAAGGCTGAGGAGTTGAGAACAAGCCCCTCGGTTCTCTAGCCGGTGCTAATGACGGTGGTCACAAGGTTGTTATCCCATGGTTTTACCCAACTGCTCGGAGCTTACGCACATCCCTAGGTCCTTTCCTGGAATGTTGAGATGCCATTTGAAATTCAGTTCAAACTTCACACCTTCTCTTAGGCCTCAAGCCAGGTCTCTGCTTCCAGATTTTTGCATGGCTGAGTTTTGTAAAATCAATTTATTTTCTGGTGTCCTGTCCTTATCTCTATTCTCCCACCCTCACATCCCTAAACACCCTACACATACACAGGATATTCCTTTTAGTCAGTCACACATCTGCACACCCATATACCCTCACATGTCCACATGGCCCACATCCATCCCCATGTGTCCAACTATTTCTCACCTCCACAAACATACACACACACATCCCTACATCTACATCTACAGACCCCCTCACATATATGCACCTTCTCCCACCACTCCATACACACTCCACACATATGTTTTCCCCAGCGCACATATCCAGATACCCGCATACCTCTCTATACTCCATATCCATACCCCACATCTACACAGATTTTTCTCACCTTCCATGCATACACACACACACACACAGGTTCCCTCCACATCACTATATCTACGTCTATGCCCATATACACCACACATGCCCACCTCATGCTTCCCTCTACCCCCATAATGCACTCTACACAAAGACCCACACCCTGGGTCCATGCTGCTACTGCTGCTGCTGCTGCTGCTGCTAAATCACTTCAGTTGTGTCCGACTCTGTGTGACCCCATAGACGGCAGCCCACCAGGCTCCTCTGTCTATGGGATTCTCCAGGCAAGAGTACTGGAGTGGTACCCACACCCAAACACCACACATATGTATATGGGCACAGATGTAGATATAGCAATGGGGAGGGAACCTCTGTGTGTGTGTATGTGTTTGTGTGTGTGTACACATGGGAGGTGAGAGAAATCTGTGTAGATGTGGGGTATGGATAAGATGCGGGGTATGGGTAAGGAGTGTAGAAAGGTGTGGGGTATCTAGATATGTGTGTTGGGGAGACTATATGTGTGGAGTGTGTATGGAGTGGTGGGGGAATCTTCTACACATACACAGATCTATGTCTCCCTACATACCCCACTTCTGTATCCACTCTCCTCTAACATTCACACACACGCATATGTCCCTCAGCTTCCCTACATAAGCATGAACCACTGTTCCCCTCCCTACACATATAGGAGCCATACCTGCAAGTCCACACCTCCCCACCCCAAAGTACACAAATACTACATATATCCCTCATATCCCTGCTTCCACGTGTACATACACATTCCATGCTCTACATATAATATATGTTCCCCCCCTTATGCTACTGCTGCTGCTGCTAAGTCACTTCAGTCGTGTCCGACTCTGTGTGATCCCATAGACGGCAGCCCACCAGGCTCCCCGTGTCCCTGGGATTCTCCAGGCAAGAACACTGGAGTGGGTTGCCATTTCCTTCTCCAATGCAGGAAAGTGAAAAGTGAAAGTGAAGTCGCTCAGTCATGTCTGACTCTTAGCGACCCCATGGACTGCAGCCTACCAGGCTCCTCCGTCCATGGGATTTTCCAGGCAAGAGTACTGGAGTGGGGTGCCATTGCCTTCTCCGGTTCCCCCTTATACATCCCCCCTTATACACAAACCCACAGACCCCCATGCACATACCCACATGTATACATGTACATATGCACACATACTCTTCCTATACACATCTAGCGTATGTATGTCCAATACATACATGTATACATATTCCTACCCTACAAATATACATGCATCCATATACCCACACCTGGTCATCCATATCCATACAAACTCATGCACACCCCACACTTACATACCCCATATACATACACTACACATTTCTTCTACTCTCTCCACACATATATCTCCATATACTCCTATCCCTTACACCACTGTGCTCCCAGACATACACACTTAGTTCTCAAATACCTCCTCATACACACCCTTATCCCCTTCCCACACATACTTTGTTGCCTACGTGCTTATTTTGGAGATTTAGGCTGCCCCTCTGCCCTGTGCCTTCCTTGATAACTGGTAATGCCTAACTGTGGCCAAGGTCTTGAGGTAAACAAGTGCCTCAGAGAGGGCAACCAAGCACACAGGCCTCTGAGGGCGCATGCAGCCCCATACCCTTGGAGTGGCACAAAGAAGCCAACTTCCTGCTTGGAGGGCTGGTGTCCTCAGAGTCCCAGTGTGGGTCAGGGCTCTTTGTCAGGTCTGCAGGCCTGGGTGCTGAACCAACAGTAGGCCTGGCTTCTTCTGGGCTGGTTGGCTGATGGGACCTTATTTTCATATACTTGTGAATATGTGGCTTTGCCTGTTCGAACCTCAGAGACCCCAGAGCTGCATTTCACTTGTGGGTGCAGTTCCATACACAGAAAGGCCACCTCCTGTTGACTTCCCCTTAATACTACATGGGATAGCAAGACATCTTTTGGAGGTTCAGGCTGGAGAAATTATATTCTCTGAAAAAAGTGGAGCCTGCGTCCCCTTCAGCAGATCCAGATACTAGATGTGACCTGTGTGGGGCATCTCCCTGGTCTCTCCACAGACTAGTGGGCTTCGGGTTTTATAGTTCTGCCACTGCTCCTGTGGCTCTCGGAGTTGCTCCAGACATTATGGCAAGGCTCTCGTAAGCTGTTCTGTCCCATTGAGAAAGAGGATTGGAGTCTCTGACAGTAAAAATGGTACCATGCAGGTGGCTGTAAACCCACACACTTGGGCTGCCCAGTGCCTGAAGAGTAATGAATATACAAATGTAATCACATACAGATATGCAGGCACACATGCATGGTTGTTGAAGGCCAGACGTAATTTTGTTACTTTATTTTCTAAATGAGAGTGATAGAAAATGTTCAACTCAGCTGCTTTTAAAAATGATCAACACAAAGCTCCATTCTCTAAGGACCAATGGAAAGCACAGAGAATACTAAGAATATGCTTCAGTTCCAAATTATCTGACCAGCTGGAATGAAGGCAAAGAGAGAGTGGAGAATTGGGGAAATGAGGGGAGAAAAGTAAGAAAGGGAAGGAAAGGATGGTAAAGAGAAAAGAGGATGAGAATGACACAGAGAAAGGAGGCAGAGGAGAGACTCAGGATTTGAAGTGTCACTTGGGAGCTGTGGGCTGCAAGCTCCCTGTGATATCCTGGTTTGATGATTACTTCACAGCCCTTCAGTTGCTCTAATCCTTAAGCTTGTATATCAGAAATTTTTAACCTTTTGGGGAGTCTTGGACCCCTTTGAAATGATGGCCCCTTATCCCAGAAAATCCTTGCATGCATACATACATACACACACACACACACCACACACACACACACAAACTTACAGAAATTATTTCATGGATCCCACTGAAACTCATCCATGAAATTCAGGTTAAGACCCCGACCACCACCTTACAACCTCCTCTTTTTTGCATAACCAGAACAGCACATCTTGGGGTTAAAAAAAACAGCACATTTTAAAAAATATTTATTTTAAAAAAATAAACATTTGTATTCTTTGGACTTAAATAGTTAATGATCAAAATAATACTACTCAAACCTCAGAAGGAGCCATAAAGTAAGATTTGGCCAGAAGTTTCCCACCACCTCCTGTGTGCCCTTCAGTGCCTGCTCTGGAACACAAATGTAATCAATAAGCCACTGATTGGACTCTGGATACATACGAGTTGTTTTTGTCTCTTGGGGCCAGATATAGAAAATGGGTTTGTCCCTGTTTCTTGGGGATTTTGTTGTATAGCTGAGGCTTTGTTGTTTTGTTTCCCAAAACATGTGACCAGTTTTGGACCTCAATTATATGCATTCACTCACTCTCCTTCCATCAGCTTCTCCGAGCCCTGAGCCCAAACAGACGGTTCCCTCCAAGGTGCTTCTTTAGACATCTTAGGTGATGCACATATTTTATTAGACAATGTCACAGGCGAGTCCATGGATCCCATCCAAGGCAGAGAGGTATCTATAATTTGAAAAGCCCCCACTGGGCTTGAGACCAACAAAAGAAAGGGACCCCAGCAGGATATAGGATGTGGATATCCCTAGGGCTGAGGAAGTAAGGGCTTGCTGAGTTTTCTTTCAGGTTTCAGAACTGAATCCTACATCCTTGCTCAGGTACCTTCAGGCAAACTGAAAACCTGGTAAATGTCAAGCCTTGGGTGACATGCTATCTGGTTTTGATACAGTGTACCAGATTCCCTTGTCTTCTGTTGACAAGCAGCTTACCATGTACTGCAGTATAAACTCGGGCCCAGGGAGACTGGCTCAGATTTGCTCTAGCAGTTTATGGAGTTTGGTGTCTCAGCCCTCATTCTCACATGGTTTCACTGGATGACTGAGTTACTGGGGAACCAGCAGCAAAATGCCTGCTCTTCCAAACTGCCAGGTTTTTTGTGTTTGTGGTCAGTGACATTTACTGTATCATCTACCTGAGCCTGTTGGATAGAGCACTTCAAGCAGGATGCTTGCAGTAGGATGGTTGACATGACGTCATCCACAAGCTTCAGTGCCTCTTATCCTGAGGTTCATGGGACCCAAGGGAGAAGACAGTGATGCTCAAATCCTCCACTCAGCCCTTTCAGGCCTTTGTTCCCAACCCAGGAAATTGGTACATTTTGGAGAAATCTACTTTACTACATCCAAATGCAGGCTCTCCCTGCTGATTAGGACAGGTGTATTTGACACATTTCACTGAATGATACCTTGGCAAAGACCAAAGCCAAGTCTGCTATTGCCTAAATAAAAGACAAGGCAGAGAGAAAATGGGGGAAAGAGAGAGGAGGGAGGGAGGACAGGCAGGCTAAGAGAAACACAATGATTTTTGCTGGAGGGTCTCAAGGCTTGGACAGCCAGGTTGGATCTTGGTCAGCATACTTTTCAAGACTTGCAGGAGCAACTTCAGCTTGTGAATGGGCCAGACAAGAAGCTGGTTCCCTTGTCTAGAGGCACAAGAGCTCCTCCATTCATCCTCATTCAGGCTTTCTCTAATTCCTTCTCATTTCCTCATTGGGAACCTGGGGCTAAAGAGGGCTTGTGACTAGATCCTGAGAGGAATAACTAAGTACTTTACATACTTAATTGCACCAAAGGTAAATTAATAACATACTTGAAGAGGGTGAAATGAGCTCTTTCACAGTAGCTAGATTCAGAAGGACTCAAGAAAGACAGTGATGAGGTCTTCTGCCTGCTTGAGTCTGTTTGAATTCAGCTTTTGCTCGTGGTCTACCAGGCCCATTGGAGAACTCTCTGTGAGCTGAGGGAGCCTCCTCAAACATGGCCTCCCACAAAGTTCATCCCAGGGGCTGTGGATGAGCTTTTAACTGTGGAGTTAAAAAATACTGACCCAGGTATAGGTTTTCAGTGTGTAAGAGCACCACAGCTATCCACCTGGAAAGAACCTTTCCAAAAGCCTAGGGCAGGAGATGATAGCCTTCCAAGGAGCCTAAATATCAGGGAAAAGGATGAAATGAAGCAGCAAGATCAGACTAAAATGGAAGCAGGGTGGAGTAGGGGGAATATAGGACATCTCTGTGGGATAGCCAGCAGGTGGGTGGGAAGGTAGTCGCCATGGCAACAAGTCTCCATAGCAGCAAATCCCAGCAGGTGGGTGGGAAGGTAGTCTCCATGGTGACATGTCTCCTCAGCAGCAAATCCCAGTGGGTGGGCGGGAAGACCTGTTTCTGTGGTAATGAGCTGCACTGACTTCCCCATTTCTCCACCAGACGAAAAAGATGGTCTAACCCAGTGGTTTTCCAACTTTAGCAGGCATCAGAATTACCTGGAGAGCTTGTTAAACATAGAGATTGCTGGGCCCCACCCCCAGAGTTTCTGATTCATTAGGTCTTGGAGGATGGGGAAATGAGGACTTGCCCTGAGAATGAGGAGAAGGGGGCATCTGAGGCCCTGGAAGGAAGTGGAAATGGACAAGCTTGGACAGGGGGTGCCAGGAGGGCTTAGGGATTATAGTCTCTTCGAATCTTAACTTCCTCCAGAGACAGAACAAAGCGAAAAGAGAAGTAGCTATTGATGTATAGTGTGCTGAGCATATCTGATACGCCTATGCTCATTTTATCCTTGATACAACCCTTTGAAGTATTTTATCCCCATTTTACAGGAGAGGAAGCTAGATCCCAGGGATTTTCAATAAGTTGCCTAAAACTACATGGCCAGTAAATGGTAGAGCCAAGGTCCCTGCTCTTTCTACTCTATCTTGACAGGTGCTAGAGTAATGTATCAGTTAGCACATCAAGGCAAAGGATGCTGGATACTGGCCATTTACAATTCCTGCAGTTTAAGTCTCCCAACTGGAGGCATCCCTTTCAGACAGTCTGGAGACCCCGCCTTCCAAACTGGGGAATGAGTAGGAAGTAGGAAACTGATCTTTCCCAGAGTGATGGTGCTGGACCTTGCAGAAAAGAGCAATGGTTAATGCTAACTGGGTGAAAAGAGCTACACTGCATGCTCATCCTCCATCCTTATGCCCCTGACAGTCATCGCCATCCAAATGCTCCATCCCTCCACCTTCACTGTCCTTATGCCCTTTATTGAATTCAGGTTTCCTGAGCACTGGCGATCAGGCTGCCAAGGGAAACTATGGGCTCCTTGACCAAATCCAGGCCCTCCGCTGGGTGAGCGAGAATATCGCCTTCTTTGGTGGTGATCCCCGCCGTATCACCGTCTTTGGCTCAGGCATTGGTGCATCCTGTGTCAGCCTCCTCACACTGTCGCATCATTCTGAAGGTGAGTAGCTCTTGGAACAGCACAAGAACTAGCCAAGTGCTGGCTGCCAACCCTGACCCCAGGCCCTCCAGGCTCCAGGATGCCCAGCTTCATGTCCCAAGAGCACCCAGGGGAATCAGCAACCCTCGCCTACCAGCTCAGTGTCCCTTTGGGGAGAAAGTGAAAGTGAATGTCATGTCTGACTCTTTGCGACCCCATGGACTATACAGTCCATGGGATTCTCCAGGCCAGAACACTGGAGTGGGTAGCCGTTCCCTTCTCCAAGGGATCTTCCCAACCCAGGGATCAAACCCAGGTCTCCCACATTGCAGGCAGATTCTCTACCAGCTGAGCTACAAGGGACGCCTTCTTTGGGGAGAAGTGGAAAGGAAGTGTTTCTCTAGGGGAAGATGTATATCTCCCAGTGTGAGAGAGGAAAGGAGAGAATCCCATTTATATCTTGAGAAAGGAAGGTTCTCCTTGTGATGTGGGAGTCTTATTGAGGAGTGTGGGAGTAGGATGTCTCTCTCTCTTTCTGAAGGGACACTGGCTCTTTTTGGGCCGGGGAAATCTTTCTGTGTGGGAAGGACACGTGACTTCGGGTAGAGCTCTAGAGTGGAAATTAGTTTTTAGGTGTAAGAAACACTCATTCTCGGCCTTCATCTCTGAAGAGCAAGTCTGTGTAAGACAGGAACTGCCCTTGACGGGGGAGACAGGACCAAAGCCAGCATTAAAAACCTGTGGATGAGCTTTGTTTGAGGGGTGGCAAGTTCTTATCACAGTCCAGACCAAACCTCTCCCACCCCCAAGCTGTATGACCCCAGCTAAGGGAGACTTTAATTTTTAGCCTGATGGGAAGCCTCTGCCAGTGACCCTTCCAAGAGGGCCAAATGGACCCTTTTTTGTGTTCAGCAGGAAATGTTCTCTTCACCTGTGGACTATGAGTACATGCTAAGTTGCTTCAGTCATGTCCAACTCTTTGCAAACCTATGGACTGTAGCCCACCAGGCTCCTCTGTCCATGGGATTCTCCATGCAAGAATATTAGAGTGGGTTGCCATGCCCTTTTCCAGGGGATCTTCCCGACTCGGGGACAGAACCTGTGTCTCTTACATCTCCTGAATTGGCAGGCGGGTTCTTTACCACTAGCGCCACCTGGACTGTAAGAGCCCTTTCTACCTCTGAGAGGCAAAGATGAGCTTCTCAAAATAAGTGTCCTTCTCTAAAGTAAGGAAAACCATGAGAGAGAACACAGTTTTTCACTGAAATCCACCTTATGAGTTAGTGATATTCTCACAGGAAGACTTGCATTCTCTCTTTGAAGAAGGCCTGTCTCAGGGAGAAAAATCACCTTTTCTGACCTAGAAATTCTGCCTCTGTGCCTCCAGGGACTCCATGAGGGAAGACTAAGGTGGGAAGTAGGCAACTTAGAATGTGTTCCTAGGTGATGGTACAGGAAGAGGAATTCCTTTTTTCCATCAAGGAGAGTGAAGTGACGAGTGGTGAAGGTGCCTCTGTTTGGACAGAGGAACAGTGCCTCCTCTGACTGGGACTATTTCCCCGGGAGGAGAAAGCCTTTCTTGGTGTGGTGGTAATTCTCTGTGTCATAGTGGGCCTGTGTCCCTGGAAACCTGGCTGCTTTAAAGATTTATTCTCTGTTTCTGTAACTGATTAATGGAGAATAATCTTTCAAAAAATGAGGCTTTCTTATGTAGTCATCTATATTTCTCTCCCTCTCTTTTTTACCCATGCAGACTCCCTTCAACTTTCTTTCTTTCTCTCTCTCTTTTTTTTTTTTTTTTGTGGCTATGTCATATGGCATAAAGGATGTTAGTTCCCTGAGCTGGGCTCAAACCTGTGGCCCCTACATTGGGAGCACAGAGTCTTAACCACTGGAGCACCAGAGAAGTCCCATAAACTCTTTCTTTTAGAGGAATAGAACTGTGCACCTGTGGGCCAGATTTCCCCTTACTTGGGAATGTTGAGGTCAGAGAAAGAATGATACCTTTTTTCCATAGAGGGGAAGAATCATCTATGTTTTGAGTTTGGGGGACTGGCTCCTTCTTAGCAAGGGGAAAATCTGGACCTGAGGCATCAGTAGCTTCAGGAAAAGGAAAGTCCCTGTGGAGGCTACAGTTTGGGAGGGCACATGCCCTGGAGACCTTCAGACCACAGGGCCTTTGCCCTCAGGAATCCTTCCCCAAACTCCCAGAATGTGAAACTCTCTCCTGCCTGCATTTCTCATCCCTCATGAAAAAGACCCCTTTGTGGTGGAAGCGCCAGCTCCCTGGTGGTGTGCTGGCACAGAGCTGGGCCCAGCTGGGCAGGAAGCAAGAGGGGAAGAAAAGGAGAGATAAAGAGAGGGAGCCTAAGGAAACTGATGTCTGGGACCCAAGGGGTTAATTCTTCCTGGCATTTCCTTAACCCCGAAGTTACCAACCATCATCCTAGAATGAGGAGATAAGAAACAGGCGGGGGACCAGTCAGGAAAAGAGCCCAACAACCTCTCCTCTGGTCCTAACCCATCATTCCAGCAAAAGGGTTATTCCTTCTTCACAGCCCATTCAACCCAGAGGGCGACCTCAATAAAAAAGGAATGAAGAGGTGTTTGATCTGTCCCACAGGGCCAGGCCTAGGCCACGAGTGACATGATGATCTGACTTGGTGCTGTCTATTTTCTAAGGGCTTTTCCAGAGGGCCATCATCCAAAGCGGTTCTGCTCTGTCCAGCTGGGCTGTGAACTACCAACCGGTGAAGTACACCAGCCTGCTGGCAGACAAGGTGGGCTGTAATGTGCTAGACACAGTTGACATGGTGGACTGTCTTCGGCAAAAGAGTGCCAAGGAGCTGGTAGAGCAAGACATCCAGCCAGCCCGCTACCATGTGGCTTTTGGCCCAGTGATTGATGGTGATGTCATTCCTGATGACCCAGAGATTCTCATGGAACAGGGCGAGTTCCTCAACTATGACATCATGCTAGGTGTCAACCAGGGTGAGGGGCTCAAGTTTGTGGAAGGGGTGGTGGACCCTGAAGATGGTGTCTCTGGCACTGACTTTGACTATTCAGTCTCCAACTTTGTGGACAATCTGTATGGCTATCCTGAGGGTAAGGACACCCTGCGGGAGACCATCAAGTTCATGTACACAGACTGGGCAGACCGTGACAATCCTGAGACCCGCCGTAAGACATTGGTGGCACTCTTCACTGACCACCAGTGGGTGGAGCCCTCAGTGGTGACGGCTGATCTGCATGCCCGCTATGGCTCGCCTACCTACTTCTACGCCTTCTACCATCACTGCCAGAGCCTCATGAAGCCTGCTTGGTCAGACGCAGCTCATGGGGATGAAGTACCCTATGTTTTTGGTGTCCCTATGGTAGGCCCCACTGACCTCTTCCCCTGCAACTTCTCCAAGAATGACGTTATGCTCAGTGCTGTTGTGATGACCTACTGGACCAACTTTGCCAAGACTGGGTAAGGAGAAGGTGGGGGTTCTTCTACTTTGGGACCCTAGCGTGCCCTCCCCTTTGCTCCTCTACCTAAACCTCTTCCATCATCTCCCTTCCTAAAACAGTCCCCAAATCTTGATTGGTAACCCCTTCATCCTTCTCCATACATCCCCTTATCTAGTCTTTCATGCCATTTCCTTCCCTTAAAAATTTTTGTGGAGGCTCAGAACTTGGTCAGCATAAGGATCAAGCAGGAATGAGAATTACTGGCATAACTATGGGATTCGAGTTTAGATGGTAAGAAGCCAGGTGAAGTGGGAATAAAGTACATTCAGAAAGCCTTTAAAGGGCTCTTGGAAAAACTGGGCAGCTGAAAAGATGAATGGATGCTCTATAACTTGTGAGAAGAAGCATCCTATAGCTTGATCTCAGAGGATGGGTGCAGGGGAAGATGTGATGGTTTCCATGATGCCATGGGCAATAGGAGTTCAAGGTCTGGGGAAGATGAGGGGTATGGACAGGGTGAGGGACCCCAAAAAACATGGAAATGGTAGGACATTCTGGACTGGGGAAGGGGTTTAGGGCTGGGTGTTAAAGGAAGAATCTGGGCCTTTTCCTCATTACATAGAGTGGTGACCCCAGATTTCCATGTGGTATTTCAGGGATCCCAACAAGCCGGTCCCCCAGGACACCAAGTTCATTCACACCAAGGCCAACCGCTTTGAGGAAGTGGCCTGGTCCAAATACAATCCCCGAGACCAGCTGTACCTTCACATCGGGCTGAAGCCAAGGGTCCGCGATCATTACCGGGCCACTAAGGTGGCCTTTTGGAAACACTTGGTGCCCCACCTATACAACCTGCACGACATGTTCCACTACACGTCCACAACCACCAAAGTGCCGCCCCCGGATACCACCCACAGCTCCCACATCACCCGCAGGCCCAATGGCAAGACCTGGAGCACCAAGCGACCAGCCATCTCTCCCGCCTACAGCAACGAGAATGCCCAGGGGTCCTGGAACGGGGACCAGGATGCAGGGCCACTCCTGGTGGAGAACCCACGTGACTACTCCACTGAATTAAGCGTCACCATCGCTGTGGGGGCCTCCCTCCTGTTCCTTAATGTCCTGGCCTTCGCTGCTCTCTACTATCGGAAGGACAAGCGACGTCAGGAGCCCCTGCGGCAGCCCAGCCCTCAGAGGGGAGCTGGGGCTCCTGAACTGGGAGCTGCTCCTGAGGAGGAGCTGGCAGCACTGCAACTGGGTCCCACACACCACGAGTGTGAGGCAGGTCCCCCCCACGACACCCTGCGCCTCACCACGCTGCCTGACTACACGCTGACCCTGCGGCGCTCCCCTGATGACATTCCACTCATGACCCCCAACACCATCACTATGATCCCCAACTCCCTGGTGGGGCTGCAGACATTGCACCCCTATAACACCTTTGCCGCAGGGTTCAACAGTACTGGGCTGCCCCACTCACACTCCACCACCCGGGTATAGTAGCTCCAGCCCAGAGCACAGCCTATATCCTGGTTCTTCCCCTCCCAGATCCACAAAAACACACGCACACATGCACACACACACGCAGACACATGCAGACATCTATGTATACGCACGCACCCACACCCAACAGCAGACCCACGTGCACAAACATAGACAGATATGGACATGCACCCGCATGTGCAACAACACAAATAAGGAAGTAAACCTGAACAAGCCCTTCAAATGGAGACACACACGAGTCCTTGGGAAACTGAGGACCCATGGAACAGCAGCTGAAGCCGGCTCCCAGACCTGACCACAGACACTCCCAGGGAGCCTGAAGCACCAGCTGGATACCCCTTGGTGCTCGCCTTCCGCATCTCTTGGAACTGCACCACCCACCAACTCCAGACTTGGGAGCTTTAAAGAGCAGAGTAGCTCTTTCTCCCTTAGACTTGGTCTTTTTTCTGGGTCTCGTTTTTGTTGATTTTTAAAAAAAAAAAAAAATTGGAACAAATGCTTCTCCAACCCATGAGTGCAAAGAGGCTCCGGAAGGGAGGGCTCCAGGCCTAGGTCTCTCTGGCTTTGGAACTCCCATTGCTCACACAATGACTGAGGAACGTGAGCCCCAAGAAAGAAACAGATTCGAGCAAGACCATGGGGGAGAAGGAGGAAGGGGCTGTCACTGGATGGGGTTGGAAGGCCATAGGGGACAACTCACCAGCCGCCTCTATCTCTGTGGAGGGCTGTGGAGACCACAGGTGACCTGCGTTCCCCAGGAGCATTGGCCTCCCTAGACCAGGGGACCCCAGATTTGGTGAACGAGGTTTTGTGGAGGCCATGTCATTATTGGGGGCCCTGGGTGTAAGCTGGGTCCTACCTCTGCCCTTGGGGTAATGCTCTCAGAAATTCGCCCCATTTTCTTTAGAGTCTCTTTCGTGTATGTCATTTCTCTTTCAAAAAGACGGTGTTTTTTTGTTGTTGTTGGCTTTTTTTTTTTTTTAAAGAAAAGTTCTTAAAACACTAACGGAAACCCATGGAGTTTGTCCTTTGTAAAAATTTTAAACACAGTGTCTTGATATAAAAATAAAAAATCCAGTTAGCACTCCCAACCTGCCTCCCTTGCACAGGCCTTGCCCCGACAGACCTCCTGGCAGGGCACCTCTGCGGGAGAGGACTCGCAGTCTCCCTCTGCATCCTGTGCCTTTAAGCTGATACAAGTCTGGGCGGCTGGCTGCTGACCCCCTGCACGAAGGCCTCTCAAATCTTAATCAGGTTGCTGTCCCCACCCCCACCCTCACCCCCCAACGCTCTGGGTTCCTGCTGCTGAAGCCTTCTCTCGGCACCTCCTCGGGCCTCCTAATGAAACTGCAAAAGTAACACTTCCTTCTCCACTGCACCACGGCTTCTGCTGCCACTGCCGCCGCCACCCGCTGCTGCCTCTGCCACCATCGCCACTACCCTGCCCTCGTCCTGGACGACTGGGAGCTGGGACGAGGTCCGCCCTCTAATATGCTGAAAATTCTTTTTCATGTCTGAATCCAGTGCAGCATCAGATATGTGGACTCCCTGGCCTTGGGTGACTGACAGAGCAGGGGCCCTCTCCTCCCCAGGGATACTGGTTTCCTGTTCTGTGAATTAGAGTTGGAGAAGTCACTGGGGCCCTGGGAGCATTTCTCTCCAGGACTGTGATCAGTAGCTCCCTGTCAACCCTGGGGGACAGATTCAGTGGGCTCCACAGAGTTAGCAGTATGGTATCTCGTACTACCCTCAGTGACTTGAAGGACTAAACCAGGAGTCTGCTCATCAAGTGTGACAGTTAGGTGGGGTTGCAGACACCTCAGAAACCAGGAATAGCATTCTTCCAAGTGTCCCTGATGGAATGAAGGAGATGAACCAACACAACACGATGACGTTCAGAGGGAACAAACACAAGGTAGTAAAAAGACCAAAACCAAGAACTAAATACTAATATGGTATGTGGGGACAAAAGAGATGGGCAATGATTGACTTGACCTAGGTTAGTTAAAAAAAGAAAATAGAACTGGGGGGAGGGTGTCAGGGTGGGTCTTGAGTTGGATGAATCCCTAATGTAGAACTGGTTTTCTCCTCCTTCCCTCCTTCCTCTCACCCTATTCTTTCTCTTCTTCCCCCCTCCCTTCCTTCTTTCTTTCCAAAACTAACTTGGATACTAGCACATAATAACAAAAATTCAGCATGGAGTCACTGGGAAGTAATCGCAGTCTGAGTTTTTTAGAAGTAAGCTCAAAGTCATGTAGTCCAACCCACTTATTTTATAACTGAGGAAATGGGCTCAGAAAAACACAATGTCACAGTGTTAGAAACAGACCTAAAATGTAGTCCAGTAACATATGACCTTTCTCATGGTCCTCAATTTTCTCCACTCTACCTAACATTGGTTAGGACTTTGAAAACAGTAATGGGTCTGCCCTTGGTCAACACATTTTCAGCATATGTGGAAAAGCTAGAGAGGATCTGGAGAAGAGCAAAAACAATGTGCCAAAGGACTAAGTTTTTTTTTTTTTTTTTTTTAATTTAAAAAGGAGGAAGCTGATGAAAATAACATTCAATAATTGTGGAGCACCTGCTATATGACAAGTGTGACATCAACATCATCAAAAAATTAGGAGATATATCATCCCCTAAATCAGGACAGAACTGGGTGATCTTCTGAGAGTGATAGGGGGGAAAGATTAAGTTAGACACAAGGCAAAACTTTGCTGTAGATAGGAGTTGATCATGGCATGTAGTAACTCAATAACAGTTGCCATATTGAATGAGTGACTAAGGGAAGCAATGGTGTTCATCTTTCTGAATGCAAAGGGCTAGGTTATGTGACCATTTTAGATCAGTCAGTCTTTATTATTATGATCCTTTGATTACTCCATGTCAGATATACCAAAATGAACCTCCTCTTCTGAGGGGTGTGTGTGTGCCTCCAAATTAGGAGGCTTTCTAGTTGGAAAGGATGTAGACATTGTCTCCTCTAAGAACTAAAAATGCCATAGCAAACCCAGCTCCAACCCTATTTGGGACTCATCAGTGAGAGATCATAGTTGGTCTTCACACCTAAAAAAAGATCTGCGAGACCTCTAATGCAGGCAGAGTTTCAGTCTAATTGACAGTCAGTGCTGTGCCTGGGTGGTTTGAGTGTTCTTGGCCCCCTTGCTGACTGCCAGCCCTGAGTCCAGCAAAAAAAAAAAAAAAAAAAAAGCCCAGGTTCTTGTTTAAAGGGCTGAGGGTATACTTGGATTTGATTTCACATGGCAAAAATCATTAGGGCCTAAACCGGATCCAGCCTCCATCTCTAGATTTATCTAGTTTCTATATTAGTCTTTTGAGGAGCTGGACACAGATATCTTGGGATCTGAACTCGTGGTGTGTGTGAAGGGCCAGAGGTCAGTCACTGTGGAAAATTTCCATGGGAAGCAAGGATGGTTATCAGGACTGTAAGCCAGGCCCTGTGCTGGTCTATATACAATGAGGGATAAAATATACCCACTTTGGGGTGCGTACTGTCAGGAAGACAGTTCAGACAGTATGTCTGAACTGTGATCAGATGAGTAAAATGCATAATCTCTGTGACTTCATTTGTATGGTGAAGGTAAAAAGAGCTGGAGAAATTGCAAGAAAAGCTATGGTAAGATCTGGGTGGGAGATGGAATAATGGGCATTCCAAATTGGGGGAAAGTCCTCAGCCAGAGCATGGAGGTAAGATTCTAAATGTGCTTGAGGAGCAGTGACAGAAGTGAAAGGTTCAAGTCAAATGATGGGAAATCATTTGGAAAGATTGGAAAGAAAGGTTGTGGAGGTCTTCATAACAGCAGAAGAGTTTGGGTGTTGCCAGATGAATAATGGGGGGCCCTGATTTTTCTTTAATTTGCTAATGGTTTCACAGACAAGAAACAAAATCTCCTTGGCAACTCCCGTGTTTCTTCTTTTCTGCAAGGAGAAGGATTTTCAGAGTCAAAGGGACAAAGTGAGCCCCAGAGAGAGGCTCCTCAAGGGAGTCTAGTCCCAGAGAGCCTTTAGCTGCTCTGAGCAACTCCACCTCCTAGTCTCGATCAATAACAGCCCAGCTGTGACGACCTGCAGCTCCAGTTGCAGGACAACTGGTGATGGCTTTGAAAACCCCATGGAGGGTGAAAGGGATGCACACTGCTGCATCACTGAGATCAATGAGTTAAATATTGACTGAGGGCAAGATTCTAGAACAAATGAGGGTTGGTGAGCAATTAGAAAAGGAAGAGAACACTTAGCCCCTGCATGGATTCTGGAAAAACCATTTCCCACTCAAGCTCATTTCCTTTGATAGGCTGACTCGATGGGTAGACTAGAATGTTACCCCTACAGTGTATCTGGAGCTCAAAGAAACATTCTCTCACCATACTTTTAGGACAACATGAAGAAATGTGGGAATTCTAGGCGATTTCCGGCTTTCATGTCACTAGATAAACTTTGAAAATTATACATAGCTGGGAGGAAGTGCCAAAATGTGAGATGACAGAATAAGAACTTGTACAGATGTCAAGAGGCTCGTATGATGGACTCGGTATAGCAAAATCAGAGTTTACAAAGACAAGGATGATGTCACCTTTTTAAATTTCAAAATGTAACAGTGTAACTGTTAAGAAGTGTGAGATGTGACTTAAAGGGTTTTAGAGTAAATGGAATCTCATCATGATCCACGAGTCAAAAGTGTGGTTTGGTTGTTACCAAAAGTATCATGACCTTAAGCTATATTAATAAGAGCATAATGTCCAGAATAAAGGAAGTAAGTGATCGTCTTGTGCAGTAGATCGTCTGTACTGGTCAGACCACACTTGAGGCCCTCTGTTCAATGCAGGCATCATACTTCAAGGGACATGTCAACAAAAGTACAGCCAGAGAAAGAGTGGTGAGAATAGTAAGGGAACTAGCAAATCCCCAGAGAAATTTCTCTACTGTCAGCAAATCATTACTGGGCTCATAGTGAAGAGGAAGCTGGACATTTATTCTGTGTGTGACTCCAAGGGCTCTAAGATCTAATGGGGTGGAAGTTACAGGAAAGTAGATTTGGGCTGGATAGAAGGAAGAGGCTTTTTTTTCTTTCTTTTTTATAATGAGAAAATGATAATAAAAGTTTTGGCTCATGATTCCAGCCTTTTGAAGTCCTTTTAAAATTTATTACCAACATCTTCAAAAACAGACAAGAAAAAACTTCCTAATCTCAACATCCTGATATAAACATTTTGCTATGTTTAAGAAGAACTTTATAATGATTAAAAACAATCTCTGAAATTAGAATGTACTAACTCAAATGTAGGCAGCTCGCCGTCAACAGAGATATTTAAGCAGTGACTGGATAATCACTCCTTGTGGGTGATTCAAAGGCAAAGAAAGCATCTGATAAAGGATTGAGCCCAATGACCTCTAGCGTTACTGAGATTCTATGGTGAGCTGGAAAGTCTCATGATAAAGTATTCAGAAAAATATTTTTGAAGCCTCTGTGCAGGGCAATCTGGAGGCAGAGATAATAACTAGTTGAGAGGTACCTACTTTGAGGTACAACTATGTTCACCTCTGGCCCCAACCCCTACCCCTGACTTGAATCCCCAAATTACAGTGTCAGAAGCCAACTTAATGGTTGCCTAATTCCTCACCCCTATGATCTGCTGCTTGATTCCTTTTGCGGCCTTTGCCAAGTAGTTATCTTGTCTCTGTTTAAATACCTCCAGTGATAGGAATATCTTGTCCTTTCAAAGCTGACCATTGCATAATATTTGGTCATCTTGAACCATCAAAGTTCTTCCTTAGGTTGAGTCAAAATATGTTTTCCCAGAGCACATGCCCTTTGTCCCTCTTACAGAGCAAAACAAGATGAATCCATCTTCTATATGATGATGGTTCCGACATATGAGAACTTGATCCCAAACCACAATCACCCCCTTTTTGATCCCTTCTTCAAGTTCACATACAATGATTCTGGAGTCCTCTCATACTCCTGGTCTCTGTGCTTCGTGCATGCTCCAGGTTGTTAATGCTCCTGTTCTTTTGTGGTGTCCAAGGCTAAAGACAGTCCTCCACTGTGGTCTAATGAGCAGACAAGAAGGTACAAATGTAATCTTCCACATCCTAGGCCTGAATTCATTAGCATTTCAGGCAGCTAGTGTCAAAAATAATGAACTTACAGGCACCTCACACACCCGAAACCTTTTCACAGAGTCATGTCTCTCCTACCTTACACTTAAGCATTTGGTTTCGATGAACTCGACTACGAAAACTTTACATTTCATTTTCCTGGTTCATTATGGCCTCTTGGGATCTTCCTGAAACCAGCATCATTTACAAATTTGATAAACATGCCATCAATGTCCTGATCCAAGTCGTTAGTTAAATTATTGGACAGGCCAGGGACCTCCCTTCAAGCCCCCAAAGATCCATTAGTCACTAGCTGTGAATACACCTTTACTGTCCTATCTTCACTTCACGTGTTTTCTTCTTATCCACAAGGACATCTCAAACCAGGACATTCTTAAACAAAGTAAGATTGCATTCTGAAATCCTCTTTGGAAACAAGGAAGCAAGGGAGGGGAAGGGGTACAAAGGGAGCAGAGATGAAAGGAGTTTAACCTTTAGATCTTCCCCTCCTCCCTTTCCCCCAGTCCCATGATGAATTCCATGACCTCAGTCTCCACGAAAGAATTCCCAGCCACCAGCTCAGGTAGAGAAAATTGAAAGAACTGAATT
Organism: Bos taurus; assembly: GCF_002263795.3. Classification (NCBI taxonomy): domain Eukaryota; kingdom Metazoa; phylum Chordata; class Mammalia; order Artiodactyla; family Bovidae; genus Bos; species Bos taurus. The sequence goes on along the minus strand of NC_037357.1, from coordinate 79,464,932 downwards.
TAGGGTCAGAAAACCTGCATTCAGATCCATCTCTGCTTCTTCCCAGCTGTACAACTTTGAGCAAGTTCGTTAACTTCTCTGAGTCTGTTTGCTCATCTGTAAAATAGGGATGCTCATGCAACCCTCATACACAGGGTTGTAGTTAGGATTAAATGGGAAAATAGATGTGAATGTATTTTGTAAACTATAAGCACCATACAAGGGCTTCCCAGGTGGCACTAGTGGTAAAGAACCCACCTGCGAATGCAAGAGACATAAGAGACGTGGGTTTGATCCCCGGGTTGAAAAGATCCCCTGGAGGAGAACATGGCAACCCACTCCAGTATTCTTGCCTGGAGAACCCCATGGACAGAGAAACCTGGTAGGCTACAGTCATAGGGTCGCAAAGAGTCGGACACAACTGAAGCGACTTAGCACAGTACAGTGAAAGTGAAGTCGCTCAGTCATGTCCGACTCTTAGCGATTCCATGGACTGTAGTCTACCAGGCTTCTCTGTCCATGGGATTTTCCAGGCAAGAGTACTGGAGTGGGTTGCCATTTCAAGCACTATACAAATGTAAGATATCATCATCATTGTATGTTGAGTGCCTACTGTGTTCATCAATATAAGGTGTAAAAAGATACATAGGCCATGGTCCTTGCCCTTGAGGAGGTCACAATTTCGTAGGGGAGACATGAAGTAGAAGCATAGAGCAAATGAGGAAATCAACCCTGAATATTCATTGGAAGGACTGATGCTGAAGCCAAAGCTACAATACTTTGGCCACCTGTTGTGAAGAGCCAACTCATTGGAAAAGACCCCGATGCTGGGAAAGACTGAGGGCAGGAGGAGGAGGGGGCAACAGAGAATGAGATAGTTGGATGGCATCATCGACACAATGGACATGAGTTTGAGCAAACTCTGGAAGATAGTGAAGGAGAGAAAAGTCTGGGGTGCTGCAGTATGGGGTCACAAAGAGCTGGACACGACTTAGCAACTGAACAACAAATAGAGCAAATGGCACAAGTTACTATGGTAATTTAGAAAAGCAGAGGTCCCTTCAGACTGGGGGAAATGAAGGAAGGCTTCATGGATTTCCATCTGCACCTCAACGCGTAGCTTGGATCTGACAGAAATGGCTGAAAGAGGACAGCATTCCAGGTGGAGGAACCTGGGAATGGGGACTTATGGAGTGTATTTGTGGGGGCTGGAAGTGGTCCTGTTTGGATGCAAGAGGCCATGAGGCTGGTTGGCCACATTACAACTTGTTTAGACATGGTCATTTCCTAGCACACACATGACAGAGCACTTGGCCCTTCAGAAGGGGGCCCAGGATTTGAGTAGAGCCTCTGAAGTCTGGTGTCTGCTACTTCTCAGCTTACCACCTGGGAGAAAAACAACTCTTCTGGAGGGTGGAGGCATCTGAAATGATTCCAGGAAAGTCACCATTTTCCTTATCTGCTGCTGAGAACTAGGTCTCCGGGAAGGGTGGGGACTAAGGCTGCATTTAAATCCTAGGAACCTTCCGCTGGAAGATTAAAGTGTTTTTACTGAATTAGAATTATCCACCATATCTGAAAGGTTTCTTATTTTTCAATTCCATGTGGGGAATAGGGAGGGAGAAAAATAGTTCAAGGACTCTCAAGGTCCATTTCCTGCCAGTTTTCTTTGGCGTTATGCTTGTGATTTGGTGCCACCTGGTGTCCGAGATGGAAGATAGCAGCTTCCTTCCTAAGTTGCGAGCTCCGGAGCGCCGCCCAGCATCTATAGGAGGAGGCCAGCTTCCTTCCAGTAGGGTAGAGTCGCTCTGGGGTCTGCGTTAACAGAAAAAAGAGGGAGGAAGATAAAGTGCTGCTCCAGGCACGCCTCTTGGCCATCCTTTTTTCTGTCACTAAAGCTTCTATATTTTCCTGGAGATGTGTGCTTTCCCAAGGACTATAGGTTTATGTTTGCTGTGTCCTCCTCCTTCCACCCCCCCTCCCACTCACGCTTTCTTACAATGGCTTAAATATCTGTAACAGACGCGACAAGAGCTCTCTTTCAGATCTGACCAAGAGACACTGCTGTGAGCCTCTAGGGTGGCCAAGGAAGGAACAGTGAAGAGGCCTGGTTCCCCCTTGAGCTCGGGCCTAAGGGTTTCCTCCTGCGTGAGTTATACTGGTCTAGAATGACTGAGCTCAAACTCTTCCATAAGAAATCAGCTCCCTGAGGCTACACTTTGCTTCGTGCGCATGCGTGTTTAGTCGGGTCAGACTCTGTGACCCCATGGACTGTAGCCCACCAGGTTCTTCTGTCCGTGGAGTTTTCCAGGCAAGAATACAGGAGTGGGTTGCTATTTCCTTCTCCAGAGGAACTTCCTGACCCAGGGATCGAACTGCATCTCTTGCTTTGGCAGGCGGATTCTTTACCAATGAGCCACCTGGGAAGGAGGCTCCTTAGACTTCCTACAGCCCTTCTAAATGTTTAGGGGAGGGGAAATGAGAGTAGAACAGCATGTGGTTCCCTTTGCCCTCAAACCCCATTCCTGAATAGATTCAAAGCAATCAATAAAACTAAAACTGAACTAGTCTGATGATGCCTCACAATGGGGTAATACTAGAGTGTAGTTTGAGGGGGTCACTTGAATTGGGATGGCCAGAGCTGAGTAAGGACAAGACTAAGCTAGTCAAGATGTGAACCCCTCTGCCACTGCCTGCATTCTCAGGTACCCTTGAAGTCTCGTTTTCTGTTGTGCCCATCTTCTTAGGCACAGCCTTTGTAGGCTCTTCTGAGTGTTGGGAATCTTGGGTAGCTCCCAGTTTGGAGTATGGATTGTGGGTGGGAGCGTGAAAATGGTTGAAGTGCAAATGGAAGGAATCAGCTAGATCAGAATGCTTCCATTCTGCGATCACAAAATATATACGTTCCAGCTCTTCCCTGGTCCCTACAATTCAGGGCAGCATAGTGGATGCCCCCCTAACTTGACTGGCCAAGAAGTTAACAAATCCCTTTTTATCCTGTAGTTTACTTACAACCGGGTTGCCATTTAAAAATATATAACATCTGCTAGGAAACTAACAGATAATAAATCTAACAAAAGAACATACAAATAGTTTAGGGGTTAAAGCATTTTTCGTCCTATCCTGGACCAACTAAAGGCTAACTATTGGTGAACTTATCTGGTACAATGTACAGGGCACCCAACAAAGTCCTTTTGTCGGGACAACCTTGCAAAATCAAGTGAGGTCTGACGTTAGAGCAAGCTGCCTAGACTTCAGCCTGACATAGATCTGGTGAGATTGGCAGTCCCCGGTTCAACCTGCCTCCCACGTTGCCTTCTGGCCTGGCACCCAGCTGCCTTCTGGTTCTGCAGTCCTCTTGACTCCTGGGATCCCTCACTCTTTCCAGCTCCCTGAGAGAGAAGCGCCCCAGTGAAAATCCACCTCCTTCAAATGTCGTTTTGATGGTTTTTAGGACTTATGTTTCCATGTGCTTATGAATTTAACTGACAAAAAAAAAATTGGATTCGAAACTGCTTCTGAAAATCTGAATCCTAGGTGGCTGTTCCTATCATTCTCACTAGTATCTCGTTTAGTCCCCTAAAGTGGCCATGTGACCTTGATGGCAAACGCCATCTTTCTAAGAAACCAGCTTTTGCTGCATTAGCTCCTCGGACGGCTGCTCGCGCTCTGTCTTTTCCGATTTCAAAGCCTTTAGACCGCCCACCGAGACCCTTTTTCCGGTCTGAGAAGCCTGGAAGGCTCTCAGGTCATTTGTGGAGCAGATGTGATTGACACCATCGATGCCTAATGAATGCTCATCTCCTTCCCAGCTCAGATTACTAGTTCCGCTCTCGTTCCCAGCTTCTTTTTGATGACTCATCCCTCAAAATCTTCGTTCAGTGTCCTTCCTAATACCCGCCCCGCCCGTTCTTTCTCTCTTCGCTCCTAGTTGTCCTCCACCCTTAGGGGAATGGTTTTTGTGAATCCTATCGGGTCTAGTCTTTACAGTGTACTTGAACCATATAGAAGCAAAAAACGGAATTTCCGTGCAGGAACGTGAAGGTTTTTTTCCTTATAAGGAGCTTAACCCGTCACTGTTCTTTCAGCTTTCCCTTTCTTGTGATGGGGTGGCTTTCTGCCTCTGTTTCCAGCTCAATGCCAAACCCCAGGCGGCTCTGAGTTCCAAGCAAAGGTCAAGCAGCCCCGCTCCCATGGCTGGCCTCGAAGAGGGAGGAGTCAGGGGAGACACGATTAGGGTTGGAAGTTTTCAAACATTTCTGTGAGTCTCTTGGGCATCTACATCAGGCCACATGTGACAACTGCTTGGGACTGCAGCCCCAAAGAGGAAACAGACCTTGAGTCGTTAATGGTGTGGGGAGGGGAGGGAAGTGGGCGATGGGAAGGGGGTGAGAAAAACAAGTAGGGGGCTGAAACCGAACTTAAAAGCTGTTTTGCACCCAGTCCACTTACACAGATGAATGCATGAACTTCCACCTGGGTAAGGATCCTCACAGCATGCTTTGCTGGTTAGAGTCAAGTGAAGCAAGCATTAATAGTAGATCTGTACTAGAAAGTGGGAAAGGGACTGGCTAAATGTGTCCCCTTTGGGCATTTGTAGGCTCAGTTGCTCGCTCTTGTTTACACGCTCATCACTACTTACCCCTTCTCTCTCTTATGCCACAGCTAAAACCTGTGATTGAAAGCTTCAGTTCGCCTAGGTTTAACACTGCCTGTATAGGGCTTTGTAGGTAGTGGGTGCACAACAAATTCCCTGGAGACTCAGGAACCACCCCATCTGCAAAGTGCTCTCAGCTATTCAGAGGGAGCTTATGCACTTTGGTATTGTGTCTCTGGGAAGAAAGAGTAGTTTGTCACTTGGGGAAAAGAAGTTGTTGAGAAATATGTAAGGCACCTTCCTTTTCTGTTCACTCCTCATCAGCCCCGCTGCTTTCCTTTTGGAGGACCCTTGGCTAAGTCCCATCCACAGCTCATTTGCATTGTCCAGGCTTGCCCCTCTGGCCTCTGAGAGGAATGTAACCAATGAATAAGAAAGAAGCGGCAGGCTTTCTGCCCCTGCTGGCATGAAGAACAAGTAGGGACACAAATACTATCCCTTCCTCAGCTCTGCTTCCACCTCCTCTCCTTCATCAAAAAACAATCCGGAAGTATTTCTTTACACACAGCCCTTGCCCTGACCATCAAAGGCAACAAGGGCTAAGTGACACCAAAAATGCAGAAAGCACACATGGAGATGGGAGAGAGAAGTGGGTTAATGTGGTAAAATGTGTAGTCCAGAGATATTTATGCCAATGACACATCTGGGGATAAGTGCAGTTTGTGGCTAAGAAATCAGGGTAAATGCATGTAATTGTGATGAAAAGTGGAGGTGGGCAGTTGTGAGAGTTTTAGACCTAGGTGGATTGGGACAAGCAAAGCTATTGCCTCTTAATCGTAAAAGGATTTCTAGAGGAGGTGGGATTTCAGAAATAGGTAAGTGACGACCAAATGGCCATGGGGTACTTACATCCTGCGATGGGAGTAGATTTAGATGGAGTAGACTTTGATCAGGAAAGCTTGAATAACTGCTGATTGTTATTCTTTTTCCTCTTCTCTTTTCAGTGCACATTTGTTGAGTGCCAACACTGTCCTAGATACTGGGAACATAAAAATAAGAATGATAGCAGGGACTTCCCTGGTGGTCCAGTGGTTAGGGGTCCACCTTGCAATGCATGGACACAGGTGCTATCCCTGGTTGGGGAACTAAGATCCACATTCTGCAGAGTAACTAAGTCTGAATGCTGCATCTACCAAAGCCCAGGCACTCTGGAGCCTGTGTGCCACAGCTAGAAAGTCTGTGCACCACAATAAAGGATCCTACATGACCTAATGAAGATCCCGCAAGCCACAACTAAGACGCGATGCAGCCAAATGAATAACAAATAATGTGCTTAAAAAAAAGAATGATAGCAAATAGTTATTGAGTACATACTATATGCCCCATTCTGTGTTAAGCACATTATCTTATTTATGTCTCACATTGGCCTTATGATGTAGGTATCGTTATTATGCACAGGTTGCAGATGAGCAAACTGTGGTTCAAAGAGATGAAGTGACTTGCCCCAAGATCACACATCTGGCTGCAAGTGGAAGTGGTGAGATTTGAATCTAGGTAGTTAGAATCTAGAGCCCATGAATTTAATCGACGTGCTTTACCTAATCTGCTAGTTGGATACTGATAGAAATGAAACTCCTTTGATGGCAAGGGAAGCTAGAATATGGAGGGCCAGGACTTTGAAAGCAGACCAGGTAAAGTAGAAGATCCCAGAAGCAGCAGCAGAACCCCCAGCCAGTTGTTTAGACAGGCAGGTACAGCAAGCATCAGGGTAACCAGGATGCAGCAGACACAAGGAAGAAGCCCAGACTGGCAGGTGGTTGGCAGCCAGAATTTCTAGCAGCCAGTGACAGAGGCTATGCCATGGGGTCTGGGCTTTCAGAGCATGATGCCAGATGTCAAAAGATCTGGCAAGAGCTGGATAAAGCACTATTCTAGCAAAGACTAAGTGGCCATACAGGGCACCAAGGTAAGACTGAAGAGCTGGGGGCACCTGAATGAGACTTAAAGGATGGGCCCTAGGAAACAGCCCAGTTATTAGAGCTAGGAATCAACTCCATTCATTCATCCTCCCATCTGTTCTTTCAACAACATATCTTGAGCTCTCACTATGTTTTAAGTGTTACGCTAGGCTCTGGAGTAAGGCACAGTCTTCTGGGGTGTGAGTCAGAACTATAAAACAGATAACTACAAAACAATGATTAGTTCTATATTAGAGGCATGAACAGACTCTGTGGAGGAGGAAGGAGACTAACTTTCCTTGGGAGAGTTCACAAAGAATATTAACTCTGAGCTGGGTCTTCAAAGAAGAGGGGAAATTTCCCAGACTCTGGAGTGGTAGGGAGGATTTCAGGCAGAAGGAATATCATGAGCCAAGGTATAAAATTTTGAAAGAGGAGGCTACATTTGGAGAACAATAAGCAATTCATACTGGATCATGGGGTATACAGTAGAGATGAGGGGGGATATAAATCTGAAGAAGACTTGAGGCCAGATTATGAAGGCTGTTGTGGGTGCTGCTTGATAATCTTGGACATTTTCCTACAAGTAAAGGAGACTCAGCTGCAGTCTTTATGTTGATAATTGATGGGATTGCATTGAGGTGTTTCAGGAAGACTACGGGAGAAATAGTGTCCAGATGTACTGCAGGCAGGCAGATAACTCAGGAGGTTATTGCAATTGTGCAGGTAAAAAATGATGGGAGCTTGAATTAAGGTAGTGACAGCAACTATTAGTTCAGGAAAATATTTCTGAGAGAGAACTGACAAGACGCAGTGACTGATGTGGTGAATGATTGGGGAAAAGGAGTCACGGACAGTGCCAAAGATTTCTTGATTGACAGCTGGATCTATAGTGACATCATTCACATAAAGATTGGAATATAGGGTGAGGAGTGGGCTTTACAAGAGGAGATACAAACTAGAAAGCTCATCAGTTTGAGGTATGCTGAGTTGGAGGTGCCTAGTGTTGTGCTGGTAAATGTTTAACTACCAGCTCTGAGTGCTGGAGGAGATCCTAAATTTACTGATTTCGGTGATGTAAATACACTCACCATAGCCAATTTCAAGCTACCAGTGTGGATGGAGGAGCCTGGAAGGCTGCAGTTCATGGGATCACTGAGGGTCGGACATGACTGAGCGACTTCACTTTCACTTTTCACTTTCATGCATTGGAGAAGGAAATGACAACCCACTTCAGTGTTCTTGCCTGGAGAATCCCAGGGACGGGGGAGCCTGGTGGGCTGCCGTCCATGGGGTCGCACAGAGTCAGACACGACTGAAGTGACTTAGCCTTAGCCTAGTGTGACATCAACCCACTCACAAAATTCCTGAAAATGTAACACTCAGTCTCAGGGACCCAGAAAGGACTTTGCCAGGTAACCAGGGGTACAGGATTCTGATGGCATTATTTAAATAATTTTGAGACCATACCACTGGATTTAGTTAAGATTTTCAAAACTCCAGTGGAAAAGCTAATGGGTTCATTAAACTGCTAACCCCAAATCAAGCAGAATAAGAATGAATTATATGGCACTGAATGAAGGATGATTATGGCTTTTGTTTGGAGTATTGCTGCTGGATTTAAGGAACCCCTTTCTCTTTTAAGTTAGCTATACTAACAACTAGTAAACTGTACTTTTGTAAACAGAAATGAAACCTTTCTCCCTGACTGATTTCTCCAGAATTTGAAACTCTTGAGTATTCTTATTTCCATGACAGTATAATTATTTGCATAAGTTCAATAAGAATCTGTCCTCCTTATAACAGGACATAATTAGAAACATTGCATACATAACCCAAGATGTTGATCGGAATGTCATATTTGAAAATAATGTGCTAGAATCAGATATGACTAACTAAACAGTTTTACAGAACTAAGATTGACTTTATAGAACAATGCTTACAAAGTCCTCTTGAAAAAACTGTCCTGGTACCTGGCTTATAGATTTCCCATATTTACAGGTGAATAAAGATCACTTCTTGCAAGGAAGGCCCAGGATCTTGGGCTATTTGGGGGATTTCAAGAAAGGAGGAATTCACCTACATCTATAAGTATTGCAAGTGAAATTTGGTGCCAAGTTCTTGGCTTGGCTTCAAGAAGGCCTTTGAAAGTCTAATGTGGAATTCTTTATGAAAAGTTCCAGGAAAGCAAACTTTAAAAAGTGTATGTGGTCAATTACCATTTTTTGCTGTATTTATGTAAATAATCAGGCCAAATCTAATGAGATGAGATGTAGTTTGTAAACAAGAATTGGAAAAGTTGGGGGTGACTGTAGAGAGAAATCTTGTGTTCCATAGAAAACTATAGTACACCTCTGTTGGTTATTAGATTGTAGTCCTGTTTGTTGTCTTTGAACAGTTTTTCACCTCTTAGTAAACTACATTTTATTTTCTACTTTGTTGTCTACCTGTAAATTGGACTGAATCCTGTCAGCTTGCACATTTTGTCAGTCCTTACCAGCTTCTTAATTCTTCTAGTTTCCCTCAATATCTGGCATTTCCAATTTACAAACTGGCATTTCCAATTTTTCTCTCACCCTCTTGACTTGGTGCTGCTGAGAACTAAAGCATCACTGTCCAGGTCCTTACTGGGATTCAAGGTTGTCTGGTAGCTGACCTTCCCCCATGATCTAACGAAGCTTTGTAAGCTGAAGCTGGACAACTTAATGTAAACCTCAAAGGGGCATCACCACAGCAGATCATATATAGGCAACCTTTGTGCCTACTGCTGTGTGGGTCACTCAGGAAGTTCACTGAACACTTGCATCTATCATGTTCTGCTCCAGGAAACAACCATGCAAACTTCAAGCTAGAAAACCCATCAGATTGCCAATGGTGTCCTCATTCCACTAGGGTAAGGAAATCTTCTTTGAGCCCAGTATATAGACATCTTCTTGACTGGCTACTTTCTGGACTCAGAAACTGGGTTTATAATCTGCTCCAACCACTAAGCTTTGTAGTTATTTTCTTTCCACAGAAATTCCCCTCATTAAGTGCCCAATGGCTCATATCATCCAGCAAATATCCTCTACTTCTTAGTCTTAACATATGGTTCAACTGGCATCTAATAAACAAAAGGTGACCAGATGAGAAATGGACTTAAATTGTTAAGAGAAAAGAATAATATCTTTTCTTTGTCCAGTTCAGTCTTGGCAAATAATTTTTTTTTTGGTTGCACTGGGTCTTTCCTGCAGGGTACAAGCTCTTCATTGTGGCATGTGGGCTTCTCTGGTTGCAGCACACAGGCTCTCTAGTTGTGGTTCAGTTCAGTTCAGTTCAGCCGCTCAGTAGTGTCCAATTCTTTGTGACCCCACGAACTGCAGCACGCCAGGCCTCCCTGTCCATCACCAACTCCCAGAGTTTACCCAAACTCACGTCCATTGAGTCGGTGATGCCATCCAACCATCTCATCCTCTGTCGTCCCCTTCTCCTTCTGCCCTCAATCTTTCCCATCATCAGGGTCTTTTCCAATGACTCAGCTCTTCACATCATGTGGCCAAAGTATTGGAGTTTCAGCTTCAGCATTAGTCCTTCCAATGAATATTCAGGACTGATTTCTTTTAGGATGGACTGGTTGGATCTCCTTGCAGTCCAAGGGACTCTCAAGAGTCTTCTCCAACACCACAGTTCAAAAGCATCAATTCTTCGTTGCTCGGTTTTCTTTATAGTCCAACTCTCACATCCATACATGACCACTGGAAAAACCATAGCCTTGACTAGACAGACCTTTGTTGTGATGCATGGGCTTAGTTGCCCCATGGCATGTGAGATCTTAGTTCCTTGACCAAAGATTGAGCCCATGTCCCCTGCACTGGAAGGCAAATTCTTAAGCACCGGACCACCAAGGAAGTCCCTTGGCAAAGAATTCTGCTAAGTCATCCTCCCATCTTTGATATATGATCAAGTTCTTCATCCCACACTTCAGTTGTGTAAGTGCTTGGCCTGCCATTAGTAAGACTGTTAGGTCAGTTTAGCAAGAATCCCTCATCCTTGACATGTCCTCTTAGTAATTTTCCATCCACTGACCCTTTCACTCTGGTTATTGGCTATAAAATCCCACTTGTCTTTATTGTATTCAGAGTTGAACCCAATCTCTCCTATGTCTTGTAAAATTCTTCTTTATCATTAAGTGAGGGAAAATCTGATAAAACTTCAAGGAGAAATAGATGAATCCACTATTATAATTGGAGACTTCAACACTCCTGTATTAAGAAATGGACAGATCCAATGGGCAGAAAATAAGGAAGGACATAGTTGAATTCAATAGCATTATTAATCAACTGGATGTAACTGACATACATAGATTACTTTGTCCAACAACAGTAAAATACACATTTTTCTCAAGCTCATATGGAAATTCACATAGGCCAAATTCTGGGCCATCACAAATTCAAAAGAATAAAGATCATATGATGTCTGCTTTCAGGCAACAGGGGAATTAAAATAGAAATCAATAACAGAAAGATAACTGGAAAATCCCAAAATACATGGAGATTAAACAAAACACTGCTAAATAACGCAAAGGTCAAAGAAGAAATCTCAAGACAAATTTTAAGATATTTGGAGCTAAATGAAAATGATTACACAACTTATCAAAATGTGTGGAATGCAGCAAAAACAGTGCTTAGAGGGAAATTTATAGCATTGAATCCTTATATTAAAAAAAAGAAAGATCTAAAGTCAATAATCTAAATTTCCACCTTCAGTTCAGTTCAGTCCAGTTGCTCAGTCGTGTCCGACTCTTTGCGACCCCATGAATCGCAGCACGCCAGGTCTCCCTGTCCATCACCAACTCCCGGAGTTCACCCAAACTCATATCCATTGAGTCGGTGATGCCATCCAGCCATCTCATCCTCTGTCGTCCCTTTCTCCTCCTGCCCCCAGTCCCTCCCAGCATCAGGGTCTTTTCCAATGAGTCAACTCTTCGCATGAGGTGGACAAAGTACTGGAGTTTCAGCTTCAGCATCAGTCCTTCCAATGAACACCCAGGACTGATCTCCTTCAGAATGGACTGGTTGGATCTCCTTGCAGTCCAAGGGACTCTCAAGAGTCTTCTCCAACACCTCAGTTCAAAAGCATCGATTCTTCGGCGCTCAGCCTTCTTCACAGTCCAACTCTCACATCCATACATGACCACTGGAAAAACCATAGCCTTGACTAGACGGACCTTTGTTGGCAAAGTAACGTCTCTGCTTTTGAATATGAGGAACTAAAAAGCTTCTTGATGAAAGTGAGAGTGAAAAAGTTGGCTTAAAGCTCAACATTCAGAAAACGAAGATCATGGCATCCGGTCCCATCACTTCATGGGAAATAGATGGGGAAACAGTGGAAACAGTGTCAGACTTTATTTTTCTGGGCTCCAAAATCACTACAGATGGTGACTGCAGCCATGAAATTAAAAGACGCTTACTCCTTGGAAGGAAAATTATGACTAACCTAGATAGCATCTTCAAAAGCAGAGACATTACTTTGCCAACAAAGGTTCATCTAGTCAAGGCTATGGTTTTTCCTGTGCTGAGTCTTCATTGCAGTGTGGGCTTTTCTCGAGTTGCAAGGAGTGGGGGCTACTCTTTGTTTCAGTGCACAGGCTTCTCATTGCGGTGGCTTTGCTTGTTGTGGAGCATGGGCTGTGGGGCACTCAGGCTTCAGTAGCTGCAGCACGTGGGCTCAGTAGTTTTGGTTCCCAGACTCTAGATCACAGGCTCAGTAGTTGTGGCACACCAGTTTAGTTGCTCCAAGGCATGTGGGATCCTCCCAGACTAGGGATCAAACCCATGCCTCCTGCATTAGCAGGTGGATTCTTTACCACTGAGCCACCAGGGAAGCCCAGCAATGACTTTTTATAATACCAAAGGCACAATCCATGAAAGAAAGAACTGACAAGCTTACGATTAAAATGAAAAACTTCTACTCTGTGAAATAATGTCAAGAGAATGAGAATACAAGCTACAGACTAAGAGAAAATATTTGCCAAAGACACATCTGATAAAGGACTGTTATTCAAAATATGCAAAGAAAGAAAGAAAACCTCTTAAAACTCAATGGTGAGGAAACAACCCAATTTAAAAATGGGCCAAAGACCTTAACAAACAGCTTATCAAAGAAGATAACCAAATGCCAAATAAGCATACAAAAATATACTCTACATGTATACCATCAGGGAAATGCAAATTAAAACAATGAGATACCACTACACACTTGTTAGAATGCCCCAAAGCTGAACACTAACAGTACCAAATGCTGGTGAGGATATGAAACAACAGGAACTCTCATTCATTGCTGGTGAACATGCAAAATGGAAAACACTTTGGAAGACAGTCTGGTGGTTTCTTACAAAACTAAACATACTCTTACTGTATGACCCAGCAATTGAACTCCTTGGTATCTATCCAAAAGAGTTGAAAAATTAAGTCTACTCAAAAACTTGCAATGAGATGTTCATTACAGCTTTATTCATAATTGGTGCAACTTGGAAGCAACCAAGATGTCCTTCATTAGGTGAATGGATAAATAAGTGTATATTTAAACAATAGAATATTATTCATTGCTAAAAAAGGATGCGTGATCAAACCATAAAAAGACATGGAAGAACCTTAAATGCATAGGGCTTCCCCGCTAGCTCAGTAGTAAAAAAAAATCTGCCTGTAATGCAGATCCCTGGGTTAGGAAGATCCCCTGGAGGAGGAAATGGCAACCCATCCCAGTATTCTTGCTGGGAAAATCCCATGGACTGAAGGGCCTGGTGGGCTACAGTCCACAGGGTCACAGAGTGGGACACAACTGAGTGTATGTATGTACTCACACGCAAGTCAAAGAAGCCAGCTGGAAAGGGCTATATACTTATAATTTAAATATAAAACATCCTGGAAAAGACAAAACTTTGGAGACAGTAAAAAAATTAGTGCTTGCCAGGGACTGGGGTTGGGTGAAAGATGAATAGGCAGAGTACAGAGGATTTTAATGGCACTGAAACTACTCTGTATGATACTATAATGGTGGGTATATGTCATTATGCATTTGCCCCAATACATAGAATATACAACACCAATCCTAAGGTAAACTATATATGAAGATATATTCATCTACTGACCTTGCACAGATTCCAGGAGGGGAGTATGGGAGTTTGCAAAGAAATGGATGTTCACACTAGGAATGGCTGGAATGAGCTGGAGGGGTGGAGGTGGGAAGGAACCATCAAAACCTGAAATAGAGCTCTAGGAGTCATCAACAAACAGATGGTACTTGAAAGCAAGAAAGTCAAGTAAATCACTCAGCAAGAGTCTTGGAGTAAGAAGACACTGAGGAGGACGTGGGACTGCACTGTGTCTTATTGGAGAGGCAGAACAATTTGTTACCTACCTGGAGTCTTTGGCTGAAGGCATCCCCCGCTGTTCTTTAAGTTTTTGTTTTCTTTTCAGCCACACAAAGCTGCACCCAAGCTTGTTTGACGTCTGCTCTGTCAAGTGTCCATGATGTTAGGCCCTGAGAGAGATGAAGGCTTTCTGGTCAAGCTCCATGGCCTGCCCTGGTCCTGCTCTGTTAAGGATGTGCAGAATTTCCTCTCCAACTGCATGATCCGTGATGGGGTCACATGTGTTCATTTTATCTACAGTACAGAAGGCAGGCAGAGTGGCGAACTTCAATCAGAAGTTGAACTTCAATCAACTTTTGTTGAACTTTTTGTTCAATCAACTTTTTCTTGAACTTCAATCAGATGATGTAAAAATGGCCCTTAAAAAAGACAGGGTAAGCATGGGACATTGGTACATTGAAGTGTTCAAGTCCCACAGAACCGAGATGGAATTGGTGTTGAAGCACAGTGGTCCAAACAGTGGTGACTCTTCCAGTGATGGTTTCGTTAGACTTCGAGGACTCCCGTTTGGATGCACAAGGAGGACATCATTCAGTTCTTCTCAGGGTTGGAAATCATGCCAAACAGGATCACACTGCCTGTGGACCCTGAGGGCAAGACTACAGGGGAAGCCTTTGTGCAGTTTGCTTCACAGGAGTTAGCAGAGAAGGCTCTAGGGAAGAATAAGAAGAGAATCATTTCAGTTCAGTTCAGTCGCTCAGTCATGTCTGACTCTTTGCTACCAATGAATTGCAGCACACCAGGCCTCCCTGTCCATCACCAACTCCAGTTCACTCAAACTCACGTCCATCGAGTCGGTGATACCATCCAGCCATCTCATCCTCTGTCGTCCCCTTCTCCTCCTGCTCCCAATCCCTCCCAGCATCAGAGTCTTTGCCAATAAGTCAACTCTTCTCATGAGGTGGCCAAAGTACTGAAGTTTCAGCTTTAGCATCATTCCTTCCAAAGAACACCCAGGACTGATCTCCTTTAAAATGGACTGGCTGGATCTCCTTGCAGTCCAAGGGACTCTCAAGACTCTTCTCCAACACCACAGTTCAAAAGCATCAATTCTTCAGCACTCAGCTTTCTTCACAGTCCAATTCTCACATCCATACATGATCACTGAAAAAACCATAGCCTTGACTAGACGGACCTTTGTTGGCAAAGTAATGTCTCTGCTTTTGAATATGCTACTAGGTTGATCATGACTTTCCTTCCAAGGAGTAAGCGTCTTTTAATTTCATGGCTGCAATCACCATCTGCAGTGATTTTGGAGCCCCCCAAAATAAAGTCTGACACTGTTTCCACTGTTTCGCCATTTATCTCCCACGAAGTGATGGGACCAGATGCCATGATCTTCATTTTCTGAATGTTGAGCTTTAAGCCAACTTTTTCACTCTCCACTTTCCTCTTCACTTTCTGCCATAAGGGTGGTGTCATCTGCATAAATGAGGTTATTTATATTTCTCCCGGCAATCTTGATTCCACCTTGTGCTTCTTCCAGCCCAGTGTTTCTCATGATGTACTCTGCATATAAGTTACATAAGCAGGGTGACAATATACAGTCTTGACGTACTCCTTTTCCTATTTGGAACCAGTCTGTTGTTCCATGTTCAGTTCTAACTGTTGCTTCCTGACCTGCATACAGGTTTCTCAACAGGCAGGTCAGGTGGTCTGGTATTCCCATCTCTTGAAGAATTTTCCACAGTATATTGTGATCCACACAGTCAAAGGCTTTGGCATAGTCAATAAAGCAGAAACAGATGTTTTTCTGGAACTCTCTTGCTTTTTCGATGACCCAACAGATGTTGGCAATTTGATCTCTGGTTCCTCTGCCTTTTCTAAAACCAGCTTGAACATCTGGAAGTTCATGGTTCACGTACTGCTAAAGCCTGGCTTGGAGAATTTTGAGCATTACTTTACTAGCGTGTGAGATGAGTGCAATTGTGCGGTAGTTTGAGCATTCTTTGGCATTGCCTTTCTTTGGGATTGGAATGAAATTGACCTTTTCCAGTCCTGTGGCCACTGCTGAGTTTTCCAAATTTGCTGGCATATTGAGTGCAGCACTTTCACAGCATCATCTTTCAGGATTTGAACTAGCTCAACTCGAATTTCATCACCTCTACTAGCTTTGTTCGTAGTGATGTTTTCTAAGGCCCACCTGACTTCACATTCCAGGATGTCTGGCTCTAGGTGAGTGATCAAACCATCGTGATTATCTTGGTCGTGAGGATCTTTTTTGTACAGTTCTTCTGTGTATTCTTGTCACCTCTTCTTAATATCTTCTGCTTCTCTTTGGTCTGTACCATTTCTGTCCTTTATCGAGCCCATCTTTGCATGAAATGTTCCCACGTCCGAGGTCAGGGGCAGCAGCCAAGAGGAGCTAACCCCATGCCTGAGGTCAGCGGCCGTGGCTGGGAGGAGCTACCCCATGCCTGAGGTCAGGGCAGCAGCCAGGAGGAGCGACCCTCTGCCCTAGGCCAGGGGTGGCAGCCGCGAGGAGTTACTCCACACCCAAGGTCAGGGGCGGTGGCCGAGAGGAGCTACCCCCCACCCGAGGCCAAGGGCGGCAGCTGGGAGGAGCTACCCCACATCCGAGGCCAGGGATGGCGGCCGGGATGACTACCCAACGTCCGAGGCCAGGGGCGGCAGCCGAGAGGAGCTACCCCACATTGGAGGTCCAGGGCGGCAGCTGAGAGCGCCAGGCTGCGACATCGCAGGAGTGGCTGAGAGGAGCTACCCCACGTCCGAGGCCAGGGGCGGTGGCCGGGAGGAGCTACCCCACGTCGGAGGTCCAGGGCGGGGGCCAAGAGCACCAGGCTGTGATGTCGCAGGAGCAGCCAAGAGGAGCTACCCCATGTCCCAGGCCAGGGGCAGCAGCCAAGAGGAGCTACCCCACCGCCCCGAGATTGGGGGCGGTGGCCGGGAGGACCTACCCGCCGCCCAAGGCCAGGGGCGGCGTCTGGGAGGGGTTACCGTACACCTGAGGTCAGGGGCAGCGGCCCAGAGTGCCAGGTTTCGACGGCGTAGGAGTGGCCAGGAGGAGCTACTCCACGTCCGTGGTCAGGGGCGGCGTCCGGGAGGAGCTACCCCATGTCGAGGTCAGGGGTGGTGGCCGGGAGGAGCTACCCAACGTCCGAGGTCAGGAGCGGTGGCCGCAAGGAGTTACCCCATGCCCGAGGTCAAGGGTGACGGCCGAGAGTGCCAGTCTGTGACAGGCAGGAGCAGCCGAAAGGAGCTACCCCACGTCCGAGGTCAGGGGCAGTGGCCGAGAGTGCCAGGTTGCGACGGTGCAGGAGAAGCCAAGAGGAGCTAGCCCACGTGAAGGTCATGGGCAGCGTCCAGGCGGAGCTAGCCCACTTGGAGGTCAGGGGCGGCGTCCGGGAGGAGCTACCCCCTGCCCAAGGCCAGGGGCGGCAGCGGAGAGGAGCTAGCCCACGTGAAGGTCAGGGGCGGTGTCTGGGAGGAGCTAGCCCATGTGGAGGTCAGGGGCAGCGGCTGCGAGGAATTACCCCACGCCCGAGGTTGGGGGCGGCGGCCGGGAGGAGCTACCCCCCGCCCAAGGCCAGGGGCGGCATCTTGGAGGAGTTACCCCACGCCTGAGTTCAGGGGCAGCGGCCGAGAGTGCCAGGTTTCAGCGGTGTAGGAGTGGCCGTGAGGAGCTACCCCACGTTCGTGGTCAAGGGTGGTGGCCGGGAGAAGCTACCCACGCCTGAGGTCGCGGCCGGGAGGGGCTACCTAATGTCCGAGGTCGGGGCGGTGGCCGCAAGGAGTTACCCCATGCCCGAGGTCAGGGGCGACAGCCGAGAGTGCCAGTCGGCCATAGGCAGGAGCAGCTGAGAGGAGCTACCCCATGACCGAAGTCAGGGGCAGTGGCCGAAAGTGCCAGATTGCAATGGTGCAGGAACGGCCAAGAGGAGCTAGCCCACGTGGAGGTCAGGGGGGGCGTCTGGGAGGAGCTAGCCCACGTGGAGGTCAGGGGCGGCATCCAGGAAGAGCTACCCCACATCCGAGGTCAGGGGCGGCGTCCAGGAGGAGCTACCTCACATCTGAGGTCAGGGGCGGCGGCCAAGTGCCAGTCTGCGACGGTGCAGTTGCAGCCGAGAAGAGCTAGCCCACGTCGAGGTCAGGGGCAGTGTCCGCAAGGAGCTACTCCCCGCCCGAGGCCAGAGGCGGCAGCCAAGAGGAGCTACCCACCGCCGGAGGCCACGGGCGGCGACGGAGAGGAGCAACTCCACGTCCAAGGAGCGGTGGCTGGGCAGGTGCAGGAGGCCCGAGAGGAGCTACTCCACGTTCAAGGTCAGGAGGGGTGGTGGTGAGAAGATACACTTCTTGCAAGGTAAGGTGCAGCGGCTGCACTTTGCTGGAGCAGCCGTGAAGAGATACCCCATGTCCAAAGTAAGAGAAACACAAGTAAGACCGTAGGTGTTGCGAGAGGGCATCTGAGGGCAGACACACTGAAACCATAATCACAGAAAACTAGTCAAGCTTATCACATGGACCACAGCCTTGTCTAACTCAAAGAAACTAAGCCATGCTGTGTGGGACCACCCAAGACAGGCGGGTCATGGTGGAGAAGTCTGACAGAATGTTGTCCACTGGAGAAGGGAATGACAAACCACTTCAGTATTCTTGCCTTGAGAACCCCATGAACAGTATGAAAAGGCAAAATGATAGGATACTGAAAGAGGAACTCCCCAGGTCAGTAGGTGCCCAATATGCTACTGGAGATCAGTGGAGAAATAACTCCAGAAAGAATGAAGGATTGGAGCCAAAGCAAAAACAATACCCAGTTGTGGATGTGACTGGTGATAGAAGCAAGGTCCATTGCTGTAAAGAGCAATATTGCAGAGGAACCTGGAATGTTAGGTCCATGAATCAAGGCAAATTGGAAGTGGTCAAACAGGAGATGGCAAGAGTGAACATCAATCAGCAAACTAAAATGAACTGGAATGGGTGAATTTAACTCAGATGACCATTATATCTACTACTATGGGCAGGAATCCCTTAGAAGAAATGGAGTAGCCATCATGGTCAACAAAAGAGTCTGAAATGCAGTACTTGGATGCAATCTCAAAAACGACAGAATGATCTCTGTTCGTTTCCAAGGCAAACCATTCAGTAGCACAGTAATCCAAGTCTATGCCCCAGCCAGGAACGCTGAAGAAGCTGAAGTTGAACAGTTCTATGAAGACCTACAAGACCTTTTAGAATTAACACCCCAAGAGATGTCCTTTTCAGTATAGGGGACTGGAATGCAAAAGTAGGAAGTCAGGAAACACCTGGAGTAACAGGCAAATTTGGCCTTGGAGTAAAGACTGAGGCAGGGCAAAGGCTAATAGAGTTTTGCCAAGAGAACGCACTGGTCATAGCAAACACTGTCTTCGAACAACACAAGATAAGACTCTACACATGGACATCACCAGATGGTCAACACCAAAATCAGATTGATTATATTCTTTGCAGCCAAAAATGGAGAAGCTCTATACAGTCAGCAAAAACAAGACTGGGAGCTGACTGTGGCTCAGATCGTGAACTCCTGATTGTCAAATTCAGACTTAATTGAAGAAAGTAGGGAAAACCACTAGACCATTCAGGTATGACCTAAATCAAATCCCTTATGATTATACAGTGGCAGTGAGAAATAGATTTAAGGGACTAGACCTGATAGATAGAGTGCCCAATGAACTATGGACGGAAGTTTGTGACATTGTACAGGAGACAGGGATCAAGACCATCCCCATGGAAAAGAAATGCAAAAAAGCAAAATGGCTGTCTGGGGAGGCCTTACAAATACCTGTGAAAAGAAGAGAAGCCAAAAGCAAAGGAGAAAAGGAAAGATATAAGCGTCTGAATGCAGAGTTCCAAAGAATAGCAAAGAGAGATAAGAAAGCCTTCCTCAGCGATCAATGCAAAGAAACAGAGGAAAACAACAGAATGGGAAAGACTAGAGATCTCTTCAAGAAGAGAATAGGGCACAGGTATATTGAGGTGTTCAACAGCAGTCAGGAGGGAGTTAGGTCATACTTGGATCCCCCACTGAAGTTCATGTCAGTGCAGCTGCCAGGGCCCTATGACCGCCCTGGCACAGCCAGGAGGTATACTGGCATCATCAAGCAGGCAGGCCTGGAGAGGATGAGGTCTGGTGCCTACAGTGCAGGCTATGGGGGTCATGAGGAGTACAGCAGCCTCGGTGATGGCTATGGCTTCACCACCGACCTGTTTGGGAGAGACCTCAGTTACTGTCTGTCTGAGATATACGACCACAGGTATAGAGATGGTGAGTTCACTGTCCAGAGCACCACTGGACACTGCGTCCATATGAGAGGGCTGCCTTACAAAGCCACAGAGAATGACATTTACAACTTCTCCCTGCTCAACCCTGTGAGAGTCCACATTGAGATTGGCCCTGATGGAAGAGTGACCAGTGAAGCTGATGTTGAGTTTGCCACTCATGAAGAAGCCATGGTGGCCATGTCCAAAAACAGGGCAAACATGCAACATAGATACATAGAACTTTTCTTGAATTCCACAACAGGGGCCAGCAACGGGTCATATAGCAGCCAGATGATGCAAGACATGGGAGTGTCAACCCAGTCCACTTACAGTGGTCTTGAGAGCCAGTCTGTAAGTGGCCGTTATGGGGCTGGCTATGGTGCCCAGAACAGCATGGGTAGATATGACTAGTTTTGTAGTAGCTTTTGAGTTATTTCAGTCAAGTTTTCACAGGCAGCCAACAAGCAGTGAAAAACAGTTACTACTCTAGAGCAAGCTAGGGGACCCATTTTGCACCATGAGTTTGTGAAATCTGGATTAAAAAATTACCTCTTAAGTGTTTTTTCATGCAAACTTTCTTCTAGCATGAGATATTGAGTAAACTAAAACCATTTTCAGCTTTTCTTGATTAACATTTTGGTAGTGTACTTCTGGAGTGATGTTATCTGAGTTAAAGTAGTTTTAAGTACGTTAAATGTGGATCTTTTACACCGCATCATCGTGTACACATTGGGGAGGCGTGCTTTTTTGGAAAACTCAAGGTGCTAGGTCCTTAATTCAAAGAGGACATTTCTCATGTTTGTTCATTCTAGTTTACTTTCATTTAAAATTTCTTAGGTTAAGTTTAAGCTTTTTAAAAATTTGTTTTGAAAATTGAGACACATCACTAATACTGTAGGAATTGGTGAGGCCTTGACTAACAACTTTCTTTGTACTGTGATTTCCTTTCAGGTGTATTTTGCTAAGTGAAACTTGTTAAATTTTTTTGTTAACTGAACTTTTTTCTTAAAGAGACTTTTTCACACACACACAGACACACAAAAGAAGACACCGAGGCTAGACCTCTGGGGAACATCTACAGAGGAGCCCAAGGAGGACAGTGCAGACAAAAATCATGAGCATGATATAATGGAAACCAAAGAAAGAATAATTTTCTAGAAATGAGATTTGTTCTTAGCATCACACACTACTGACAAGTTCCCTCTGAAGTATGTCTGCAGCTTTTCTAATATGGAAACCACTTATCGGCATAATGAAAGCTGATGGTTGGGGCAGAGACCAGAATGCAGAGACTGAACTATGATGTGAAGATGTCATTGTTAACTATTTTTTCTGAAAATCGGAATCTGGGTAGTTCTTTTCACAATAGCAACACTAGTTGTGTGTGTGCTAAGTCACTTCAGTCTCGCTTCAGTCGTGTCTGTGCTTAGTTGTTTCAGTCATGTCTGACTCTTTGTGACCCTATGGACTGTGGCCCACCAGGCTCCTCTATCCATGGGATTCTCCAGGCAAGAATACTAGAGTGGGCTGCCATGCCCTCCTCCAGGGGATCTTCCTGACCCAAGGATCAAACGCAGGTCTCCTGCATTGCAGGCACATTATTTACCGCTGAGCCACCAAGGAAGCCCACAATACCAGTTACCATGTGTTAAATAACAAATATACAGAAGGTGAGTATTACAATTTCTTCCAACTCCGGAGAACATATTATTGGGTGCCTTGGCTCTTGGGGATATGAAGAAGATCAAGGTGAGGTCACTGTCCCCAAGGTGCCGATAACACAATAGGAGACAGACAAAGAGGTCTAGGGGCTTAGATGAGGGAAGAATAATTTCTATCAGAAGGGGTTGGGAATCTGAGAAATCCTGACAGAGGAAATGACTTTAGAGCTGGGATTTGAAAGATGAGTGAAAATTCTCCTGGTGGAGGGTGGAGAGGGCGTTCTAAGTAGAGGGATACAAAGGCAAGAGCTTGTAGACAGAAATGTCTCTGCCATGTTTGGGGATGACTTGTGGCTCAGATAAAGGGCATGTTAGTGAGTTTGGACTTTAACAGAGATAATGGGAAGCTTCCAGAGTTATTTTCAACTAGATCAGTCACATGTCCAGAATTGAAAGAGTCCAACTGCAAGTGGGAAGAGACACTGAGAGACTTCCATAACTTTCTGAGTAAACGAGGATGAGCGCCTATTCTAAGAGGGTGGCAAAATGTTGGAGGAGAATGAAACAAACAGCAAAGCAAGGCATTTGAGCTAATTTAGGAAATAAAGATGATGACTTGGTGATTGATCATAGTGAAATTATTAATCTCTTGAGTTCTGGAATCAGGAAGAATTCTGGTTCTGCAACATTCCATTTGCGTGCTCTTAGAAACATTGGGCTTCCCAGGTGGCGCTAGTGGTAAAGAATCCTCCTGCCCATGCGGGAGGTTCAAGAGACGCGGGTTTGATCCCTGAGTCAGGAAGAGCCCCTGGAGAAGGGCAAGGCAACCCACTCCAGTATTCTTGCCTGGAGAATCCCATGGACAGAGGAGCCTCATGGGCTACAGTCCATAGGGTCGCAAAGAATCATACATGACTGAGCAAGCACAGACACATTATTTAATATTTCTGAACCTCAGTTTCCTCATCTGCATAATAGGGATAATGCCTACTGTATAGGACAAAACAAGATTAAGTACTCAATAAATGTTAGTGATTATGTTTAATACTATTATTTTTACTGCCAGCTAAATTGCAGTCACTGATGGAAGTGCCCAATAGGCAATTAGAAATGTGAACTGAAGTGCAAAAAGAAAATATGGACCAGAGATTTTTGATATACCTTATTACTTTGGAGAGTGGTTGCACTGCTGTGAAGGGCAGAGAATGGAACTTTGCAGAATATTTGCGCTTAGAAGTGGTAGGAGAAAGTGTACAGAAAAGTAGTGGTGTGTGTGAGAGAGAGAAGTCTTACCTTTGAGAGGATCGTTTTAAACTGCTAAATGCAGTGGCTTCATCTAAATCCTTAATTCCTGACACCTCTGCACCATTAGATGCAAGTGACCTCTTCAAACCTTCTTTTAGAAACTCTCTTCTTCAGTTTCCATGGCATTCTGTTCTCTTCTGTCTTCTCTGATTATGCATAGAACGTCTCAGCCTTATCGCTTACTTGTGCCAACTCCTTCATTTTACAAATGAGGAGACAAAAGAGCCAGGAAATGGAAGTAGCTTGTTCAAGGTTCACAGTCAGTTGTTCCTTCCTTGTCTTTATTTCCACCCTTTTCTCATTTCCCACAGTTCTTTGCTCTTTGCCCTCCTATACTCACTTTCTCTTTCTAAAAACTCATCTTTTTGCACAGTTTCTAGGATTGCTTTTAGGTTTTTTGATTGCCAGCTTGAAATCTCCCATCCTTGCCTCTCTCCAGAGCTGCTATCCCACCCTTTCAATAGTTAGTCAGATGTTCCACCAATACCTCATACTTAGCATGTCTGAAATATCATCTTTCCCTACAACGCTAGCTTCCCTCTGACTCCATTACCATATCAATGCTGCCTTCATTCTCCTAGTCAGCTAATTCCTTATCAAATCTGGTCAATTGGTCCTATATAAATGTCCATGTAGTGCAGGAGTTAAGCACACTGCCTGTAGGGACAAGACTGCCTGGGACCAAATAATGGTTCTGTGATATTGGACAAGTGACTTATTTTGAACCAGAGGCCATTAGAGCTGGAAGAGAACTTAAAGATAATTATTTCCCAAAGCTTCACCTTTTTCAGAAAAGAAATCTGAATCCCTGAAAGGTAAATCCCCACAGCCTGTAAATATGAGTCAGGACTGGAACCCAGGACTACTGGAGCTCCAAGTCAATGTGCTTTGTCCTGCACCATGTTGCCTCTTGCTGTCGTATTGGACCTGTCACCACAGCCACTTCCCAAGACTGAATATTTATAACTTTGTGCCTGGATTATTGACACAGCCTTCTACCTACTCTTGCAACCTTTCCTTTACCCCATTCCCAGTTCATCCTGCCAAGTTAATCTCCCTAAAGCTTCATTTCCATCTTGTCATTCCCCTCATTGGAAAGTTTTTGGTGGTTCCTCCTCGCCTACTATATAAAATTCAAATGTCCGAAAGTGAAGTCGCTCAGTCGTGTCCGACTCTTTGTGATCCCATGGACTATAGCCTACCAGGCTCCTCTGTCCATGGGATTTTCCAGGCAATAATACTGGAGTGGGTTGCCATTTCCTTCTCTAGGGGATCTTCCCAACCCAGGGATCGAACCTGGGTCTCCTGCATTGTAGGCAGACGCTTTTACCATCTGAGCCACCAGGGAAGTCTCAGATGTCCAAGCTAGGTATCAAAACTCCTCCAAAATGTGCTGCCAGCCCACCTTTCCATGCTTCATTACCCATACTACCCTTATTATACTTCATGACCCAGCCGTGCCCAAAACTCTGTGTTCTTTGAACAACTCATGCACTTTCATGCCCTACTGCCTTTTTACATAGTGTTCTCTCAACTTTGAATGTCTTTGATTTTCTTCCTGTCAAATTCTTACTCATTTTTCAGGGCCCAATTAAATGTCCTAGTGCATGAATACTTTTCAGATTCCCCCAGTCAGAATTAATCTTTATGATAACGTATGTTACAGGAATTGACAACATAGCTGAGTGTTTAGTGAGTTCCTGTCTCCCTTTTTTTCACCTGTGTTCCCACAACATATTGCTTATACTTCGGTTTAACACTTATTTCACTTACCTTATATTCAAGCTGATTATTTAACCTACTAATGAGACTTGTCTCATTCATCTTTGCATCCTCCATGGACCCAAGAGAGTTCTTGGCACACAATAGGTACTTAACAGATATTTATTGAAAGGAAAGGAAAGGAGAGGAAAACTGTGGAGCCAAGTCTTGAGACATCCCCTCATTAGTAATTCAGCAAGACCAACTCCTGTTGCTGAACATGGAGTGACATGTTGAGAGAAGAAAAATCTGGGAAACCCTACTGGCCGATCTTCAACAAAGTGCTTCAGGAAGCCTTGGTTCAACCTGACAGTTTGCTTGAGGGTGATAAGGTAGGAGAGGTGAGACAACTCAGATAAAATTCTTAACCACACATTCTTTAAAATAAGCTGAGATCAATGCAGGTCCATTGTTCCTTGCCAGCTGGTTTACAAATAGCTAGAGAGAGCAGTGACTGGTGCTAAAGAGGGGAGAAGGTAGAAGTAGAATGTCTTTGGAGCCATTTGCATAGGGAGGTTCCCATGATCCATGAGTTAATCTTTCCCTGGAAAAGGATTCTTTCTGTCAATTGAAGTATAGTTGATGTATAATGTTGTGCTAATTACTATTGTACAGCAAAGTGATTCAGATATATATATATTCTTTTTATATTATTTTCCATTAAGGTTTATCATAGGATATTGAATATAGTTCTCTGTGCTGTAGAGTAGGACCTTGTTGTTTATCCATTCTGTATATAAAAACTATATCTGCTAACCCCAGTCTCTCACTCCATCCCTCCCACGGTCCCCTCTGCCTTGGCAACCACCAGTCTGTTCTCTACATCCGTGATTCTGTTTCTGTCTCATACATATGATTGTTTGTGTCATATTTCAGATCCCACACATATGTAATATCATATGGTATTTATCTTTCTCTTTTTGATTTCAGTTCAGTTCAGTCTCTCAGTCGTGTCCGACTCTTTGTGACTCCATGAACCGCAGCACACCAGGCCTCCCTGTCCACCACCAACTCCCGGAGTTCATCCAAACTCATGTCCATTGAGTCCATGATGCCATCCAACCATCTCATCCTCTGTCATCCCCTTCTCCTCCTGCCTTCAATCTTTCCCACCATCAGGGTCTTTTCAAATGAGTCAGTTCTTCGCATCAGGTGGCCAAAATATTGGAGTTTCAGCTTCAATATCAGTCTTCCAATGAATATTCAGGACTGATTTCCTTTAGGATGGACTGATTGGATCTCCTTGCAGTCCAAGGGACTCTGAAGAGTCTTCTCCAACACCACAGTTCAAAAGCATCCTTTCTTCAGTGCTCAGCTTTCTTTATAGTCCAGCTCTCACATCCATACATGACTACTGGAAAAACCATAGCTTTGACTAGATGGACCTTTGTTGGCAAAGTAATGTCTCTGCTTTTTAATACACTGTCTAGGTTGGTCATAGTTTTACTTCCAAGGAGCAAGGGTCTTTTAATTTCATGGCTGCAATCACCATCTGCAGTGATTTTGGAACCCCCCCAAAATAAAGTCTGTCACTGTTTCCACTGTTTCCCCATCTATTTGTCATGAAGTGATGGGACCAGATGCCATGATCTTAGTTTTCTGAATGTTGAGTTTTAAGCCAACTTTTTCATTCTCCTCTTTCACTTTCATCAAGAGGTTCTTTAGTTCTTCTTCGCTTTCTGCCATAAGGGTGGTGTCATCTGCATATGTGAGGTTATTGGTATTTCTCCCGGCAATCTTGACTCCAGCTTGTGCTTCTTCCAGCCCAGCGTTTCTCATGATGTACTCTGCATATAAGTTAAATAAGCAGGGTGACAATATAGAGCCTTGACATACTCCTTTCCCGATTTGAAACCAGTCTGTTGTTCCATGTCCATTTCTAACTGTTGCTTCCTGACCTGCAGACAGATTTCTCAGGAGGTAGGTCAGGTGGCCTGGTATTCCCATTTCTTGAAGAATTTTCCACACTTAGTATGATAATCTCTAGTTGCAGCCATGTTGTTGAAAATGGCATTATTTCATTCTTTTTTATGGCTGTGTAGTATGGAAAAGGATTCTTGATCAAGCTCCCTGGATCACTTCCCTTGGAAGAGTGGGTAATTGTGAGGGGTAATGCAGGCCAAGTAGGTTCTTAATGGTCTCTCAGTAGCATTGGACACAGCTTTCAGCTAAGGCCTCTGTGCAGATCATCCTATTTCTAGAGTAATGGCAAGATAAAAGATGACTTGCATTCTCATTTTGGCCAGACCTTGTGGCTTGTGGGATCTTAGTTCCCAGACCAGGGATTGAACTCAGGCCCTCAGCAGTGAGAATACAGAGTCCTAATCACTGAATCTCGGGAATTTCCTGCATTCTCATGTTGACAGTTTAAGGACAGGTTGAAAACCTCAAGTTCATTTCTTTGTTGGCCACCTCCATCGTTATCAATTATCATTCATCAAAATTTTTCTAAACACCTACTACATGTAAGGTACGTGGGTACTGATGCAGATTTGAATGGAATGTGCCCTTAAAAAAATTGTTATTCTAAGAAATTCCCTGGTGGACCAGTGGTTAAAACTCCACACTCCCAGTACAGGGGGCATGGACTGGATGCCTGGTTAGGAACTATATCCCACATGTCTATATCCCGCAACTATATCCCACAACTAAGACCCAGTACAGTCAAATACTTTTTTAAAGTGTTATCCTAATAGAGAAGACACATAACTAACCAGACAATATGGTGGACTCCGATAAGTGCTATCGCAGAGATATACAGTACAGAGGAGAAACTAAGGGAGAGAGAAAGTGGATGGAACAAAACCTTAACTCCTGAATTTAGCATAAAAGGCCACTGGCTACCTCTCTCCACTCCTCAGCCTTTGTATGTGAAGAGCAGACTATGTGAGCTGAGTTTCAAGGAATGGAGAGTTGGCAAAGAAATGAGGAAGAGGTATTATAGGCAGATTTTATCCTAAAAGCAATGAGGAACCAATGGAGAATTTGAAGCAGGGGAGGGGTATGATCAGATATATATTTTAGAAAGGCCACTCTAAGGAAAATTTGGAGAATGGATTGGAAGAGGCCAGGAATGGAGGAAGGGAGACAGGAAACTGGTTTACTAACCCAATTGTAAAATTATTGTAGTCTATACCAGGGCAGTGGAAGTGGAATAGAAAGAAAGAAAAGGACCTGAAAGATATGAGGAAGCAAAACCTACAGGGTTCAGTTATTTATCAAATACAGAGTTAAAGGAGGCTAAGCAAGGGGAGGAAGCTAGTGCTGAGTCCGTAGATTCCTGGCTTGAGCTATTGGGTGGATATGAGACCATTCAATGGGATGAGGGAACACTGGAGGGGCAGCAGATTTGGGGGCAGAAGAGATGAGATGAACATCATATACATATTTGGAGACCAGGAGTGAGGTCTGGCCTGAAAATACAGATTTGAATCTATCTGTAGTTGAAGCCATGGGTTAGATGAGCCTACTCAGGGAGAGCCTGAAAAGTGACAGGAACAGAGGGACTAGAACTCTGAGGAACATCAACATTTAAGGGACAGAGTAAAAGAAAAGCATAGAGCAATCAGTTAGACAAGAGAGAGACCTGAAGAGAAAACTGTAAGAAAATTCAAAAAAGATTCTGTAGCCATTAAAAAATACACTTTAGAAAAATATTTAGAGACATCTTTGTTGTTGTTCAGTAGTTAAGTCGTGTTCAACTCTTTGTGACCCCATGGGCTACAACACACCAGGCTCCCTTGTCCTTCACCATCTCCCAGAGCTTGCTCAAATTCATGTCCATTGAGTCAGTGATGCCACCCAACCATCTCATCCTCTGTCGTCCCTTTCTCCTTTTGCCTTCAATCTTTCCCAGCATCAGGGTCTTTTCCAATGAGTTGGCTCTTCTCATCAGGTGGCCAGAGTTTTGGAGCTTCAGCTTCAACATCAGTCCTTCCAATGAATATTCAGGATTGATTTAGGATTGACTCGTTTGATCTCCCTACAGTCCAAGGGACTCTCAAGAGTCTTCTCCAACACCACAATTCAAAAGCATCAGTTCTTCAGCACCCAGCCGCCTTTATGGCCCAAATCTCACATCCATACATGACTACTGGAAAAACCACAGCTTTGACTAGACGGACCTTTGTTGGCAAAGTAATGTCTCTGCTTTTTAATAAGCTGTTTAGGTTTATCATAACTTCATTTCCAAAAGGCAAGCGACATCTTTAAACATGATATAATAGCAAGTGAAAGAGGATATAGAACAGTATGCATTGCTGAGAACAGATTGATGATTGCCAGAGGTGGGGGGTGGAAGGTGGGCAAAAGTGTGAAGGGAATCAAAGGGTATGCATTTGCAGTTACAAAATGAATAAGTCATGGGGATGTAATGAGCAGCATGGTAAATGTAGAAATAATACTGTATTGTATATTTGAAAGTTGTTAAGAGTAGATCTTAAAAATTCTCATCACGAGAAAAAAATTCTGTGGTGATGGATGTTAACTAGAGTGACTGTAGTGATCGTTCCACAATGTATACACATATTGAATCATTATGCTGTACACCTAGAGTTAATAAAATGTTATATCTCAATAAAAATAATATGTAGTGTATGATGACAATTTTATAAAAGTATAAGTATATATTTTCATTGAAAAATGACTGTAAGGTTTCACACCTTGTAGTAATGCTTATCTCTGGATGGTGATGCTACAGATTATTTTTATTATTATCCTATGAATTGTTTTGGTATTTTCCAGTTTTCCATAAGGAACATACATTGCTTGTGTAACAGCAAACATAAAGATTAATATAAAAGGGAAGGACATCCCTGGAAGTCCAGTGGTTTAAACTCTGCACTCCCAATACAGGAAGCACGGGTTTAATCCCTGGTTGGGGAACTAAGACCCCACATGCCACAGGATGAGGCTATATATTTATATATGGAAAAATCAAAGAAGAAAGTTTAGAGAAGGTGGGAGTGGTCAAGTGAATCCAACATCTCAGAGTCAGTAAGACTAGTTCTGAGGAATGTCCAAAGGATTTAGTAACAAAGTGACCTTGGTGAAAACTATTTCAATGGAGTAGGGAGCAGGTGCAGAAGCTGGATTGGAGTGAAACTGAAAAGTGAATACCAGATAAAGAAGTATAGATGGCAAGTATAGACATATCAAAAAATGTGGTTAAGAAGGAAAACAGATAGGGTAGAAGCCCAGTCTCAGATACCATTCAGTTTAAGATTCTCACACTATGTGTGGTGGCTTTGAGCATCCTGAAGAGAGGTAAGTTATGATGGTTTTCTGATACTCAGATTTTCAGTATAAGGGGTACAGCATAGTATGGAATTGGAAGCAGGAGCCATCAGGAAATCAGCATCAGAAATTGCTCTTCTGGGCTCAGAGACAAACTTAGCATCATTGGAACTGAGTGAAACACTCCAGTGTTACATATGTGGCTACACAATTTAGAGTGTGGGTTAATACTTGGGAAAGAGCCCTTCCCAAAAGCCTGTGATAAGTATGAAATCATTGTGGAAGTTCTAGTGACTCATGTGATAACAGTCAGGGCTTCTTTATCAAGGTGTGGAGCTCAGTTTCGTAGACGATGTTGTTCGCTAGGAATAATGCCAAACCTCAATGCATGCTACGGCTCAACCCATCCCCAACACTGTGAGGTGAAATGTCAACAGTGAGAAAGAGCAGTTTATGTTTATTAAAGCACTAACACAGATTCAGCAATCAATAACTGCTTGACACTCTGAAAAGTGCCCTCATGCTGGCAAATCCAATGCCACTGAACACCCATTTCCTAGGAAACAGTGAAGTAGCTCAATCATCCTTGTGTTTTATAGGAGGAAAAAGCAACCAAATGAACCAAAATGGAATAAAAAAGCAGTCAAAATTCATGATTTCAGGGATCTGAATGGGCCTAGGAATCAGCCCTTTAACTGTCAACAGAGTCAGTTGGGGCAGGTAAAATAGGGAGAAAAATGTCTGGGTTTCCTACCTAGATAGCCTTTCATCCCTCCTATGAACAATACTTGTTAGCAGAAGCCTTTGCTTTCAGGATGTCATCAACAGCCTGACACTCCCCTAGGTATTGACCTAGCAGTGCTGAGTGGTTCAAAGAAATAACAGGGGCAGAGTGGCTGATTGCTGAGACAAGGGGATTCTCAATAAGGCATTTGTGGTGTTATGGTTGGTAAACTTGGTTGACAGCGGGAAGGGCAGAGGAGTCCAAAGATTAGACAGAAAGGATGAGCCTCGGGGCTTCTATTTAGGGTCTGATTTACATGTTTTATTTAGATTATCAGTTTGAGGGGGTGGGTGATGAAACAATACGTTTCTAATTGGAAGTCCTGGAAACAGATCCTATGAAAAAGAAGTTCCCTTTATATACAATATGAGTTCAGTGATAGGTGTGTATATAAAGAAAGGAAACTGGAAAGTACTAAATTATTAACAGCTTAATGGGCAGGGTGTTAGCTCATCAGGTTGGACAATTAACAGAACAAGCTAAATTCTTCTGTGTGCTTTTTGCTTCACCCTTCATACTTGACACTTGGCTCCATTTTTTTTTTTTTTTTTTTTGGCTACAACCTGGACTGCTCTCTGATTCCTCAACCCTATCACACTACTTCTACCCTTGGGATTGGATGCAACCTGGGAGTTTTCTTCCCCTGCTCTGCTCCCTGGGTCTTACAGTGCCTTGTACCCCAAAGCAGAAAAATCAGGAAATGGACATCAAGCTGTAACATTAAGATAGGAGCCCAACAGTTCCAGTTTCTCATTATGCTTGTTTCACTTGGCTACCTGAAATGATGTGGAATTTCCTGGGGTCTTTCGCAAGCATACTCTCCGTTGGTGCAGTGATCAGACATCAGTGAAATACAGGACCATTCCTAAACCCCAGGAGTTTGAGTCTCTTAAAAAAAGATTTATTCTTTTTTTTGGCTGTGGTGGGCCTACACACAGGCTTTCTCTAGTTGCAGCGAGCAGGAGGGCTATTGTTGCCATGTGCACCTGGCTTCTCATTGTGATGACTTCTCTTGTTGCAGAGCACAGGCTCTAGGTGCATGGGCTTCAGCAGTTCCAGTGTCGGCTCAGGAGTTGTGGCTCACGGGCTTAGTTGCTCTGTGGCATTTGGGATCTTCTGGGACCAGGGATCAAACTGGTGCCCCCTGCGTTAGAAGGCAGATTCTTGACCACTGGACCATCAAGGAAGTCCAGGGTCTTAATAAAATACAAAAATGAGGGAGGCAGGGGCAAAAAGAATTTCAAACTGCAGGGAGTAGATACGGTGCTGCTTAATGCTCTTACTCCCAGGAAATCTATAAGCTCCAAGAAGCACCACCTCACCTTTAGGCTTTACTGTTGGTAGAATGAGTGCACCATCCTGACAATATGGGGCTGGTTTAAGGATATTTCACACTTTTAGGTTTTTTGAGCAGGACAGCTGAAGCAATTTTGCTTTGTTCCCTGCTCCAAACTGTCCTGAGAGCAAAGGGTATATGCTTAACGTCAAGTGAATTGGTGCACTATCTGCGTCAGTTCTTCAGAAATCCCCTTGGAAAAATACTGATAACTCTCCCTTTTTGATCTCTTCTAAGAATATGAATTCCTGAGGCACAAACTCATTCATACAATTACATCTTTTAAAAAGGATCTGTGGGGACTTCTCTGGTGGTCCAGTGACTAAGACTCCACACTCCCAATGCAGGGGGCTCAGGTTTGATCCCTGCTCAGGAAACTAGATCCTGCATGCCACAATTAAGAGTTCACATGTCACAACCAAAAATCCCTTAGGCGTCAATGAAGATCAAAGATCCTGCATGCTGCAACTAAGACCTGGTGCAGCCAAATAAATAAATAGATAATTTAAAAATAAATAAATAAAAAGGATTTGTAACAACCAAGAGCAATTATTAATACAGGACAACTTCCATCTTTCCCTAGCAGCCCTTACTGGAAACAGTTTGCATAACCTTCCACAGCCTGAGCTGGGGTGGGAACTTTTGAAATGTTCTGCAGATTTTCAGGGTTAGCCACTTCCTTAATCCTATGGACCCATTTGGGAAGATCTTTTTGGCCTGTGTGTCTTAAGCAACATTTATATGGGAAGCTGTCTCCTTTGATTTCTGAGCCATACAGCAGTGCTGTCTCATTGATCAAAGCCATAGAAAATGCCACATTTTGTTTGGTAATGAGGCCCAGGGACAGGCTCGATGATGGACTCCACATGCGAGGCAGCGCTGCTGCAGACCATCCAGGGAAGCCTTAAGTTCGCTGGGCTGAGGCAGCTGGCGCTGTTCCGGGATGTAATGAGCAGAGCTCCCACTGGCTTTCTGATTCTGTTGATGAGTTTAGAACCTCTGAACTCTGACGATGTTGCTGGAGAAATGTGCTCTGAAATAAAGTGATCAATTTCTTCCAGCAACTGTCCTGGTCCTGGGTGGGACAGAACAGGAAAGGCCTTGTTTGGGCTAATATCTGAGCCATCCTGGAGACAGCAGGCTTATGTTTAAGACCTCTTATCTTGTATGTTTTGAGATCTAATAAAGATCTTCCTGAGTGAATTTGAGGAAGTAAACAGGCTGATGTAAAAAATAATTTTTTTTAATATTCCCCCCAGACGTCCATTGTGAGAAGAAAGGCTGCTTAGGATTCAAGGCAGACGCTGATTTTAGCTGCTTACCAGGAGCCAATGGATTTGCACTGCTTGCTGTAGTAGTTTTCCTCCTCTCCTCTCCATTTTCCTCCCCTCCCATGCTCTCTCTTCTGTCCCCTTTCCAGAAGATGTGTTCAAGCAGCAATAAACAGGCAGAGGACAAGTCAATTCTAGCAACAGTATTTTTTATACGACTACAAGCTACTCAAAAAGACTTCCTGTAGCCTAAAACTATAAGCACCTAGAGAAACCCTGCCAGAACTCTAAGAAACAATGAGTACACACTGATATTGACCTGTATTTTCCCTTCCTAGGAGCTCTGTTATAGGAGCTTTCTCTTCTGGTCAAACAGGTCTGCCCACCGTTCCCTAAACACATCTCACAGCTTCCTGTCACCTGGAATGGCTGGCCTCTCCATCTCCTTTATGATCTACATCCAACTCTGTCTCTTCCAATAATAAGTACCTTTTAATCCTACATCTGAATGCCTTCTGGCCCCTTGTATCTACACAGGTCATTCAGGACATAATCCCTTGTTGTAGGTACTTGGGCATATATCTTATCTCTCCAGCTAGTTTTGAACCTTCTAGAGTTAAGGACCAGTTCTCACTCAGATTCTCCATGGAACCTGTAGAGCTCATCAACTCTGATGTTGTGGTTAAACAACCTCTGGCACAAGACTATCTGGGTTCAAATCTTGCTTTGTCACTTGCTGGTTGAGTGACCTCACTCACGTCACTTAATTTCTGTATGCCTTAATTCCCCTGTAACATGGGAATATTAATAACACCTTCTGCAGAGAGCTATTTTGAGCATCCAAGTAATACTTGCAAAACACTTTGAACACTGCCTTTCACCCATTAAGTACTCCAGAAATGCTAGTCCTTGTTATCCACTCCAACCTGAATGCTCAGCATGAACTGCCAAGTGCCAAAGAATGGCACTCAGCCTACCCCCATGGTGTCAAGCTTAGTTTTGCCTTATAAGTTTACCAGACACTCACTGAAGGAATTCCCGACCTGACTTTGAATATCTTTCCTGCTCTGAGCCCTTTACCTGACTGCTGGTATTGTCCACAGCCACCCAACACAGTCTTGCCTCCTTTCTGTCTCCCAGTCATGTCCCACTCATTCCTACCTTTGTACCTTTACTCAGTGTTCCTCTTCCCTGGAAAGCTAGCCCTACCCTTCCCCTTTCCAATTCCCACCCATCCTTCACTTTTCCACTCAAGCTTTACCTCCTCCAGGAAGCCTTCCCTGATTATCTCAATTTATCTTCATCTTCCCCTTGTGGCTCAGCTGGTAAAGAATCTTCCTGCAATGCGGGAGACCTGGGTTTGATTCCTGGGTTGGGAAGATCCCCTGGAGAAGGGAAAGGCTACCCACTCCAGTATTCTGGCCTGGAGAACTCCATAGACTGTATAGTACATGGGGTCGCAAGGAGTCTGACATGACTGAGCGACTCTCACTTCACTTCCCCTTCTTCCAACTCCCTCAGCAGTCTAAGTTAGAACCACATAACTGAACATGCACCGACATTTTCCTGGCAACTTTTGAGTCTTCGTCTCATTTCCTCAGGAAGTTGATAAATTCCTTAAGAACAGCTAGAATGTTTTCCCCTCTTTTGCCATCTGCCCCTGGCATGTAACCAGTACTGGGTACTCAACAGGTGTCCAGTAAAGATTTATCAATTAATGTACCTATATGCCCGGGTATGGCCAAGGGAAGCCGGGTTTCTGGCTCTCTTCCTGGCAGTGAGCTCGGGCTGGAGTGAAGAGAAGGCAGGGAACCAGTGAAGCTGACTTCACTTATTTCTTCACTGCCATCCGGGCCACAGAATTAGCAGGGTCTTCAGGTAAACTGTCCTTTAGACTGGACTTCTCTCTCAGTTAATGGTTGACATTCTCTGTTTACCTTAATGATTGCCAAGATCTGTTGCTGCACACGGTACATTTTGTGGCTCAACTGCCTTGGCCCCGAGGGTAGAAGGCAATTTGGAAGAGGTTTGGGGGTTGTGGGATGGGACTGGAAACACTCTGGTCCATCCCTAGCCACTTAGGGCATGGGTAATAAGCAGAGAGCCCAAGAGAACCCTGGTACTGCCATGTGGGGGAAGCCCTGCTGTCTCTCACTTTGGCCTCAAGGGGCCAGTAGCCATTGCCCATGGCTGTTTTTTCTCTCCCCATAGTCAGCATTTTCAAGGTTGGGAGCTGGAAGGGATGGCACCCAGTGCAGGAGCCCTCTCTGTAGCTCGTCCACACACCGGATCTACCTGTGGCCGGTGGGTGGGGGAAGGCTGAAGGCTGAGGCCCAGGTCCAGTTCCGTCTCCCAGATTGGGCTGAACATGCATACATGGGTGACAAAGATGCCTCTCTTCCTCTGGGATGGGGCAGTAACTTCAGGCTATGTGATTTGTCTCTCCAAAGTCACCGGGAGTTCAGGGGATCAATCTTATTTAATGATTGTATGAGGGAGGAGGTAGAGCTGGTTAATGTTTGTCTGGTTCCTCTTGGGCTGTGGGCCATATCTGGCTCCAGCCCTGGGCTCTTTGTCCCTCCCCTGGACTGGGCTGACAGTACCTAGTGACATAGTGCAGACACGCCTGCAGACATTCCCTGGGAAAGGGCAGCAGCAGCCAGGTGAGGAAGCTGCGGGCTGAGGGACGTGGGCCCAGGGGCTGGTGTGGCCCAGGAGGGAAGAAGTGGGGGTTGGGGAGAGGTTTGGGTCTTGCCTTCTCCTGGGCTCAGCATTCAGCCACTTAGATACCTTCTGTGTTTCCCTCTGAGCTGGACTGAGGCACCTCCTACCCGGGTGCCAGGCTTGCTTAGTCTTTCTCTGTAGCCCCCATCTCATCCTTTTCCCAGGCTCAGTGTTGCTTCTGCTCTCATTCTTTTTTGCCCAGGCAAGAATCACCCTCATCCCCACAGGGTCAAATCCCCAGAAAGATTGGAGGGGGCCCCCAGGCTCAGGGTGGCTAAGTTTATATCTTTAAGACATTTCCTGCCACACAGGGTTAGGGTTCAGTGGGGGCCGCTGGGCACTGCCAGGTGCTGTTTTCCTTCCCTGATTAGAAGGCTAACCAGGCGTGCAACCAACATAGGGGCCGCGGGCAGATGAATACAGCACACTCGGTAGGCACAGAGGACCAGCCAGCCGGGCCAAGGTTTGGGAGCATGCATTTCCATTTTCTTGAGGGAGGCAGGGAGACTCAAGCTGAGCTTGGAGTAACTGATGACTGGGAGATCTAAAGGATGGGTAGCCCCCTAGTTGTTTGAAAGTTGTTCCATCTGTTGGGAATGGCACGGCAGAATGCACGGACTTAGAAAATGAGATGAGAGGAGAATAGCGACAAGATGGGTTTGAATGGAGAGAAGTATAGAGGTGGATGCAGCAGAGCAATGGGGAAGGGACCCAGGCTTTGATGAGGGGCCAACATGAGCCCTAATCTGAGTTCCAGCACTGGCTTACCAGCTGTGTGATAAATTACTCAGCTTCTTTGAGTCTCCATTGCTTCATCTGTGAACTGAAGACAATAACTCACAGCTCACAGGTTTGTTGTGAGGATAAGAGTTAAGGAACAGACTACTCCTAGCACAGAATAGGTATTCCCTAAGTGGTGGCTGCTATAATAAGCCCAAGTAGAGAGCAACAGGAAGTCAGAGAGTTGATGGAGGAGTAAAAGGGTGTAGTCCCAACAGTGAGAAAGGGAGCTGATATTACCATGTGGAAAGATCATGGCAGAGCGAGAGAAGGAGAAAACTGGAATGAGCTAGACGGGCCCTGACCCAAGCCTGTCCACAGGATACATATGACAGTGTGGAGGGAACAGTGCAGTGACTGAGGTGCTGTGGAACCACAGGCTGGAGGCAGGGAAGAGAAGCGGGTGAAGAGGGAGAGGGATGGAGGGGTTTGGTCTTAGCCACACCAAATTGATGAAGGCAGCTGGAAACTCAGAAGAAAATCTGAAAAAACATCCCCTGTCCTTTCTTGCCAGAGGCTGCCTGTGAAATGGGGGAGGGAGTATGGAGTCTGAGGCTGAGTGTAACCCCATTTAGCCAAGCCAGGCCCCTCTTTCCCAAACCAAAAAGATACAAGGATTTCCCATAGTTGGAAGGAGGGACAGGAAAGAGGTAGGAGCAGAAAGAGATAGACTTGAATGTGTGTGTGTACACGCATACACACGCATGCAGGCACATGTGGAAAGGAATGCGGAGAACAGTTTTTGAGTTCTGAGATCTAATTGATCTCAGAATGCAGTGTCCTTAAAGGATGAAAGGCTGCCAAGGTACAAAGACTTTGAGGTCAGAGGAAAACAAATTTGAAATTTGACTCTACCATTTAGCAGAAGTGCAGTTGTCATTGAGGTAAGTTGTTTAATTTCTCTGAGCCTCACCTTCTCTGTCTGAGAAGTGGGTATAATATTAGTTGGAGGGACTAAGGACAATCTCTTGATTTTGACCTGTGCTTGAGTGCTTGGGCAAATCTGGATCTGAGGACAAGGGCAGAGCCAGACAGGGTCAGAGAAATCTTGTCTAATTAAACACAGGAGCCAAACATGCCTGGAGCAACACAGAGCATATCAACACCTGGACTTTAACCCAAAGTCACAAAAACAGTTTGGATTTCAAAATCAGGTAACTCCCATGAATGTTTTTGAAATGAAACCCTTGAGGTACTGATGTTGACATAGGGATCAGCTCTTTCTAAACGGAGAGCAAAAATTGAGATCTCAGTGCTCACACAAGGGTCCTTAGGTGCTCTAAAGGGAGCTTCTGGCTATGTCCCAGAGGGCTCAAGAAGATGGGAGGTGGAGAGCTAAAAGAACCTAGAAACTCAGGGGTGGCCAGGCTGTCTGTGAGGCATCCCTAAACGACAGAGAGAAGAGAACAGCTGAAGTTCGCTTTGGGGTTTGAGGAAGCAGCCAGAGAAAGGTAAGGAGGGGGAAACAGAACAAATCTGGAGGCAACTGAAAGCCCTGGGAAGGGAGGAGAGGAGAAGAGTTGTCAGTTATAGGAAAGAAGAGAAGGGCTAGAGGAGAATAAAAGTCAGACCAATCTTCAATCTCTCTGTTTCTTAAAAGCACTCACAGAAAGAAAAATTATAATTGTATCTGAGGCAGCAAAGCTTCTGGGAAAAAACATGGGCTCTGGAGTCAGCTTGTGTCTCTGTGTGTGCGTGTGTGTGTGTGCATGTGTGTTAGTCGCTAAGTCGTGTCTGACTCTTTGTAACCTGCCAGGCTCCTCTGCCCATGGGATTCTCCAGGCAAGAATTCTAGAGTGGGTTGCCGTTCCCTTCTCCAGGGGATCTTCCCGACCCAGGGATCAAACCTGCGCCTCCTGCATCTCTTGTACTGCAGGCAGACTTTACCACTGAGCCACCAGGGAGTCAGCTTGATCTGGCTCAAAACTCCCAGCTCTGGCATGTACTCACCACATGAACCTTGTGACACTGAGATAAGTCCCTTCACCTTTGTCTACCTCAGTTTCCTCATCTGTGACATGAGGGTTGCAAATAACACCTACCTCTCAGGGTTCTTTTGAGGTTTACAGGAGATGGTGTGCAAGGGCCTGGCAGAGAGCAGGGGCTTGGGAAATGGTTATTCTTAACAATATGCTCCTCCACCACCTAGTTTGACTCTAACAGGTCTCATTGGATGAAGCATTTCTTTCCATTGTACCTCCTGTACCGGCTCTGCCTTCAGAATCCCAGGGTTGGGAGAAAGGGCACCTGTGTTCCTGCTTTTCCCGCACTGGTTTAGGCCCACAGCATGAACTGACTGAGGCTTTTTTTTTTTTTTTTTAAGCTGCATGAAGAAACCTTGTGCAGACTATCCCTTTACCCCTTAGTTTCTTTCATTCCGCTCCCCCAACTTTTCTTGGGCTTCTCTGGTGGCTCAGTGGTAAAGAATCCGTCTGCCAATGCAGGCGATGCAAGAGACCTGGGTTCGATTTGTAGGCTGGGACGATCCCCTGAGAAGAAAATGGCAACCTGCTCCAGTATTCTTGCCTGGAAAAACCCATGGACAGAAAAACCCAACCCATGGCTGGCTATAGTCCATGGGGTCACAAAAGAGTCTGCCATGACTTTATGACTAAATAACAACAAATTTTTCTAGCTACTAATACCCTCCCCCTTCCCCCTACAACAGCGAGGACCACCCAGAACTTGCCACAAAGTTCAGGCCTTATGTTCTCACAGCTAGTTCCTGGCTTGCAGCATGATCTTGTAATGGCAGACAAGGTGGGATGTAGAAGGAAGCCACCTCCCCTTGCCTAAGAGACAGAGGGGAATTTCTTCCCTAGAGCAACTGGCAAGCTCAGGAAACCAGGAGTTACAATATATACTTGACCCGCGGGCAGGGCAGCAACAGAATGGTCTGTTCTATTTCAGACAGACTCTATAGGTCAACAGCAGCATTGGGAAGAAATAAAGAGGGATATTGGGTTTGGCAAACCACTTAGTTCCCCCCCAAACCACATTGTTTTCTCTTCTTGATAAGGTTTTACTTCCCTTGATCACCAACCATGAAATTGGAGCTGAGCTAAGAACTTTTACAGGTTGCTTCATTGAACCTCACAATAACACTGGGTATGAACCTCATTTATAGATGTGCACACAGACTCAAAGGTTTGGTAACTTACCCCAAAGTCATAGTAGATTAAAAAAAAAAAAAAAAAAACCCGAAGCTAGGTGGCTCTTATCTTTTCCATCTTCTAACCTTCTTCTGTTTGCTTGGTTAACTTGCCTTTTCCTTCTGGCTTGTCCTCACTTGGCCATCCTCTGTACAGGCTCAAGAAGAGATGGTCAGGCTTTGCTCCATGACTTTGGGATCGGACTGCACTCACAGGTTAGCAGCTTCCTTGCTTCTTGTGTTTTTATGGGTAGCCTTGCTTCTGTTGCTGTTGTTGTCATCATTAACAGCTAGCCTACACTTCGGGGAACACCATCTGCAAAAGCACAAAGACTGTACCATGCAAAGAGCTTAGACTTCTGCTTCAGACACTTTTGTGTTTCATCCTACTCAGACACTTCAGCTGTGTGACCTTAAGTGAGTTACTTATCTGGGCTTCAGTTTCCTCAGCTGGAAAGACTGGGGTAGTAGTCCTTAGAGGCTTGCTAAGTGGGTCAAAAGAAAGAATATATGGGAAAATACTTAGCACAGTTCCTAGCTTGATAAAAGTGAGCTCCTTTTCCTAACCTCAGGCTCACCCATATCCTGGAGGGGATTTAAGCCAGGAAAAATCCTGCTGAATCTAAGTTTCTAGTAGAGTCATGGGAGAGTGCCTTAGGCCAGAGGCTTCTGGTTCCCCTGGGTCCCATCTTACATGCACCTGTCCTTGTTCCGTCTTCCCCCCCGCTGTGGCCATTCTTCTGGTGGGGCTATGGGGTGGGTGCGGCGATGGACCGGGCGGGCACAGAACAGGTGGGTGCAGGCTGGGTGTCCGGCGCTGGGACACAAGTGCTCTGTGTGTAGGGTGGGCGGAAGTCAGGGCGTTTGATCTGAATTCTAAAGGGCGTTGTTCAGAGCCCCACAAAGGTCCCATTGTGCAGACACTGGGTATAAAGCAGCATATGACTCCCCAGCACCGGGCGGTGATGAATTGGGACGCAGGCGCGAACCCAGGGACCACTCCCCCTGCATAGACATGAGACCATAGGGAACCTGTCTGGGTGGCCTCAGGGATAGGCGCTCCCCAAGGTAACGGGGCTTTGTTGGGTTTAGCCCAGGTCCAAACTTAAGGAGCTGGGGGAGGGGAAGCTAAAGAGGATGGCTGATGGCAGAACAAGATGGGCCTGGCAAGGAAGGGCAGGAGAGGAGAGAATGTTGGATGAAGGTGGAGAAGAGAGATGGGGCTCAGGGAGGTCAAGTCATCAAGTGAATGAGTGAGGAGGAAAAGAAAGAGAAGGAGAGGCTGGCAAGGGAGAGGGAGTGGTGAGAAAAGCTATGACTCTCCTTCTTCCTTTCTTGTCACTGGCTCTTGGAAGGGTTGGGGGGAGGTGTCAGGCAGTGTTATGGAGCCTGGCTTTCCACCCCAGCTTTCTGACAGCTTGTTCTGTGGCTCATGTTTTGCAGGTGTGAATGAGGCAGGATGAATTGGACGGGTTTGTACACCTTGCTCAGCGGCGTGAATCGGCATTCTACTGCCATTGGCCGAGTATGGCTCTCTGTCATCTTCATCTTCAGAATCATGGTGCTGGTGGTGGCTGCCGAGAGCGTGTGGGGTGATGAGAAGTCTTCCTTCATCTGCAACACCCTCCAGCCTGGCTGCAATAGTGTCTGCTACGACCACTTTTTCCCCATTTCCCATGTGCGTCTGTGGTCTCTGCAGCTCATCTTGGTGTCCACCCCAGCTCTCCTCGTGGCCATGCACGTGGCACACCAGCAGCACATTGAAAAGAAAATGCTTCGACTTGAGGGCCACGGCGACCCCCTGCACCTGGAGGAGGTGAAGAGGCACAAGGTCCACATCTCAGGGACACTGTGGTGGACCTATGTGATCAGCGTGGTCTTCCGGCTGTTGTTCGAGGCTGCTTTCATGTATGTCTTTTATCTGCTCTACCCTGGCTACGCCATGGTGCGGCTGGTCAAGTGTGATGCCTACCCCTGCCCCAACACAGTGGACTGCTTCGTGTCCCGCCCCACAGAGAAAACCATCTTCACGGTCTTCATGCTGGCCGCCTCAGGCATCTGCATCATCCTCAATGTGGCCGAGGTGGTGTACCTCATCTTCCGGGCCTGTGCCCGCCGAGCCCAGCGCC
The DNA here is from genome assembly GCF_002263795.3 of Bos taurus. Lineage (NCBI taxonomy): Eukaryota > Metazoa > Chordata > Mammalia > Artiodactyla > Bovidae > Bos > Bos taurus. The sequence continues at coordinate 79,422,592 of NC_037357.1, read as the reverse complement.
GCTCCAATCCACCCTCCCGCAAGGGCTCAGGGGGCTTCGGCCATCGCCTCTCACCTGAATACAAGCAGAATGAGATCAACAAGCTGCTGAGTGAGCAGGACGGCTCCCTGAAAGACATACTGCGCCGCAGCCCCGGCACCGGGGCTGGGCTGGCTGAGAAGAGTGACCGCTGCTCGGCCTGCTGATGCCACAGACCAGGCAACCTCCCATCCTGCCCCCTACCCCTGTCCTGCCCCAGGCCTGCCCCTCCTTCTCCCCTGCCAGTGTGCAGGCCTCTGCCTGCTAGGGGTTGCTCCATCAAAACTTTCCTTCCCTCCCTACTTCCCTTCCTCCCCAGGGCCTTCTGCCTCAGGGCCTGAAGGTGTGGGGAGCTGGAGGCCACCCACCCAGCACTCAAGGCTACCGGGGGTGCAGGCAGCTCTCGTTGCCTGCACCCCTTCCTCTTCCCTCTCCCTCTCCCTGGGACCACTGGGGACCAGAGGTGGGATGCTCTGACAACATCTCCAATTATGAAACTAATCTTAACCCCGTGCTGTCAGATACCCTATTTCTGGAGTCACATTGGTGGGGAGGGATGTGGGCAAGTGGAGTGGAGGGAGGGTACTGTGGACGTGTGGGTGGGGAAGGGAGGGTAGCAAACGAAAGAAAAGGAGGAACAGTGCTTGCTGGCCCTGAGGAAAAGGAGGACATATCTGGGGTGGAGGAGCTAGGGAGGGAGAAGCAGGCAGATAAGCTGGAGTGGGGGTTGGTCAGGGTTGCCTTTGCCTCTAGTCCCCAAGGCCTCTCTGCCTGAAATGTTACACATTAAACAGGATTTTACAGTAAACGAAGAGGTGGCTTGTGTGTTTGTGAAGTTCTTTCTCCTGCAATCTCTGACCACCCCCTGGATGAGCTGGCCTTGGCTTTTTGCTGATCAAGAAAGAAATGGGAAAAGAAAGAGAGCAATTTGAGTAGCTGAAGCTACCAAGGAGGGACTGCCGCGCATATCCCACTACCTCACAGGCCAGGCACAACCAGGCCCAGAGCCATTCTCTCCTGTTTTTTGTTTGGTTTGGGTTCTTTTGCCCCCGTTTTAAAATAACAGCTTTATTGGACTCTAATTCACTCATCCCTTTCTCTGACTGATTTTTTTCATCCATTTTAAGTATGTAGGTAATATATTGAGTTTGGGTAATTTTGTGCAGTTTTGTCAACATGACCACAATCTATTATAAAACATCTACATGCCCTCAAAAAGTTTCCTTGGGCACCTTCCTCTGATTTTAAAAAGATTAAAATGACAACTCCCTCTGGAAAGACAGGAAATGATGGAGAAAGTTCACAAGTCTGAGAGGGTAACATACATCACCTTGGCGAGGCCTGTCCCCTGCACTCCTGGGAGGAAATATGGCCTGTCCTCCCTCAAAACTGAGCCTTCACTGCCTATGGATGCTCTCCAAGCCACCCACTGGATTGCACAGTGACTCTGACCCCTTTTCTCAGATGGTAGCCCTAATTCTACCCTTCTCCCCAGTTTCCTTCCCTCAGGAATCAATGCCTCTCACCACAGAGATGTCTCTAACACAGGTTAAGCATTTCATAGCAGCAGTTTCCTCAGCATCACTCACCCAAGCAAGAGGTATCTCCCCTCTTTCCCTGGGGGGCTGTGGTGGGAAGAGCCCCAGGCTGGCACTTGATAAAGCTGGGTTCGAGTCTTGGTTCTGTCACTTAGTAGCAAGGTATTCCCTTCTGCAAGCTTCAGCTTTCATATGAGCAAACAAGGGCTGGCCCAGAACCTTTCTAAGCTTCCTTTGACACTCTGGGCTCCATGGATTCCCCAAAGCCTCCCCCAGTCTCATGAGGGTTCCCTGTTGCAGAGTCACTGCCCTCACCAATGGCCCCTAGGAGTAAAAGTTTCCCCTACAGTGGGTTTCTCCCTTCAGCTTCCCTACCTCTTACCAGAAAAAATTATTTGCTACTCCCTTTCAGAGAATGCTGACTCCCTGTGGGAAGTATGTCAGAAAGGAAGAGAAAATCAGGCATAATCTTATCAGAATTGTTCTCTAGAAACAGTCTTTTTCCTTCAGACAGAAAGCCTGGGAGGGTTCCTCATTCAAGGAGGTTTCTCCTTTAGAAAAGAAAGGAGTGCCCAAATATTCCTTTCTCACACACTTTGCAATCCTGAAAAAGAGTTTCCTCCTCTCTTAAAAGAGAGACATTTCTTTCCTGCAAGAAATCTCCTTCCTTAGTAAACCGACAGCTACTGTCAGAGGAGAGGTCCCATCCCCTCACAGTGAGTGGAGATTTCTTATCTTATTGAAATACATTCTCCCTCCCTCCACAACACAACACAACAAACAACAGCACCTCCTTTCTGTCCAAAAGGCCAAAGAAAGTTTTTAAAATTCCATCCTGGTTCAACAAAGGAACTTCATACCCTTCCCACATTGAGAAATGTTAAATCTATCACCTCAGAAATCTAGTTTCCCTTCAGATTCTAAGAATTCCCCTTGGAAAGGGGTTCCATCTCCAGATCAAGACTTTCCTCTCCAGGGGGCAGTGGTGGGACAATAAAGCTACTGGGCTGGGTGTTCCAGACAAAAGGACACTTTCTCTTGTGTGTTGTGAAACAGGTGCATGCATGTGTGCTCAGCTGCTCAGTCGTGTCCGACTCTTTGTGACCCCATGGACTGTAGCCTGCCAGGCTATTCTACCCATAGGATTTTCCTGGCAAGAATACTGGAGTGGGTTGCCATTTCTTCCTCTAGGGGATCTTCCCGACCCAGGAATCAAACCCACATCTTGTGCACTGGCAGGCGGATTCTTTGCCACTGAGTACCTGGGAAGGTGGGAGCAGACCAAAGGAAGTTTGAGGGGGGCTGGTGTACATAATATATATAGCAAAGAGGGAGGTGGGTACAGCAGACTAACCCTAGGACTGACTTTTTTATTTGAGGTTATGTCACAAACATGTAAGGGTTTCTTATACAGGAGGCAAGTGGGGCTTAGTACTTGCCACACTGAAGACACCCAGTAGAGCAACTGTAGTAGTGAAGATGGCAATGAAATTAGGAAACCTACTTCTAGCCCCTGGCAACTTCATACTTATCCTGAGTCTCAGCTTCATCATCTGAAATATAAGGCTCTCTACCTCTTTCACAGAGCTTTTGTGAGACTCAAACAAGGTATGTTCAAAAGCTGGTTATACACTGTAAAAGTAAGGGATGATAGTATCATCAGCACCGAGACCACAGCCTTAGGGCATGCTAGAACTCGATGAGCCAGAAAGGAGTGAGGCTGGTTCAGCCAGGTTGGAGCTAGTGGAAGGAACTTGGCAATGAAGGGTTTTCCCAGGGAATGGACAGCAGTCTAAACAGCAAAGTCCAGGAGATGTCACAAACTTCTTTTGAGCATGACCCATTCAAGGGTAAATATTCAAGGGGTGTGATCTGAGGGTGGAAAAGGCTTGACATTCTCCCTCACGGTACTAGTACTTCTTAGAGACATTTCTGGTCTTTTTAGAGCATCTGTGTGTGCTGAGATACCAGGAGCTGGGGGCAAAGGAACAGAGTCAGCTCCTGGATGAAGGGACTGGTTGAACTAGGAGAGTAGTCAAGGCCCCAGCCAGCTGAGTTGGGATTTCAAAGCAGGCTGCAGTCTCCATAGAGAATTGGCATGGCAACCATGAACTGATTCAGATGCCCAATCAGATAGCCTGGGTGCACACAGTGGTGGCTAGAGGGGAATGCTTGCTCCATTTACTGATTCCACAATACGTAAATGCCAGACTTGACCTGTGAGACAGAATGGGCTATAAAAGCCCACCAAGCTAGGCTCCCTTTGATTCCTGGACTAGGCCAGTCTGAACCTGTCAGGTGGGGAAAGGATTGGGGCACTTAGGGAGGGAGAATAAAGCGGGCAGAAACCATACAGATATCTGAAAGGGTATGGTGTTGTCTTCAGAGTTAGATAAACAATCTGGTATGAAGGATTTGAGGAGGGAAATGGCTAGATGGGAGGTAGGACAGATAAACTGTGACCTGTTAATAATGGGCCTTGTATGTCACTATAAGGCATTAAGACTGTTCTATAGTTGAGTTTTGAGTAAGGGAGGGCCACCTTCAGATTTGCAGTGTGGGAGCTCACTCTGGCAGCTGCAGAGACAGTGGATTGGTGGTTGGAAAAATGAGGGGAAGAATGACTGGCCATGGGACTGTGGCAATAGCCCAAGTAGGGCCTGTGGGACTTGGACAATGGCAGGAGGAGTTAAGAGGACACAAATGTAAGAGACCCTTTGGACGCAGGATTGACACCAGGACTTGATGTCTGAGTGTGGCGAGACTGAGGAGCCAAAGATCATTTGGAGATTTCCTCCCCCTTCCTTGACTGGCAGACTCCTAATCATTGAAGACTCAGCTCAAAGGTCAGTTCCTAATATGAAACCTTCAACTCTCTTCTCCTTGCACCCTCCCCCCAACCCCTCAGAAAGAAGGAGTCCTCCCCCCATTCTGAATTCCTGCAGGATATTGTAGTAGTATGTGTTGATTAGAGTTCTTATCAAACTGTGTGGTAATTACTTGCATAATCTTAGCACACAGTAAGTGCTTAGTCTGTTGAATTAAGGGCAGTAGGAAAGAGGATATAGGCATGTGCAAAGGCTCAGGGTCTTGAAAGAGTGGAGTGTGTTCTAGAGCAAAGAATGCCTGGGATGGGGCTCAGGGTGTGATAGGGAATAAGACTGGCAATTCAGGCAGGGGCCAGGCCATGAAGGGTCTCATATGCTATGTGTAGAAATTTACACAGGAGTTTGAACTCTTAACTATCACAGGTAGGTATGCTTCTTTTTTAAAAGTTAGGTCCCTGCTAGTGTGGGTGCATGCTAAGTTGCTTCAGCTGTGTCCGACTCTTTGCAACCTTCAGGACTATAGCCCACCAGGCTCCTCTGTCCATGGGTTTCTCCAGGCAAGAATACTGGAATAGGTGGCCATACCCTCCTCCAGGGGATCTTCCTGACCCAGGGATCAAGCCCATGTTTCTTATATCTCCTGCATTGGCAGGTGGATTCTTTACCACTATGCCATAGGAAGCCCAGGCTCCTACTAGACTTGTAGGCAATTCTGTACTCATCATGGTAGGCAGACTGGAGATACTGAGGAGATTAAGGTCAGGGCAGACCTTGCACAACTTGATGCATTAAGGTTGACGGAGAACTATGGAAGAAAGGGCAGAGCGATTTGACAGTGGACTTCAAAGAGAAAGGGTAATTTATTCAGGATGGTGAACAACTGTTCTCCATGTCAACTGAAGACCCTCTGAAAAGTCAGTACAGCATAGTGACCTTTGCCAAGTTGTTTGGCCACTCCATGCCTCAGTTTCCTCTTCTGTAAAATAGAGATAATAATAGTACATCTATCACAGGGCTGCAGTGAGGATCAAATGCACTCATTACATAAAAGACACTTAGAATAGTACCTAGTTGATAGTAAGTTCTATGCAAGTGTCTGTTTTTATTTCCTCCTGCCATCTTTGCCATCCTCCAAAGATTCACCAAGAAAAAGAAATGCAAAAAGGCAAAATGGTTGTCTGAGGAGGCCTTACAAATATCTGTGAAAAGAAGAGAAGTGACAGGCAAAGGAGAAAAGAAAAGATATACCCATTTGAATGCAGAGTTCCAAAGAATAGCAAGGAGAGATAAGAAAGCCTTCCTCAGTGATCAATGCAAAGAAATAGAGGAAAACAATAGAATGGGAAAGACTAGAGATCTCTTCAAGAAAATCAGAGATACCAAGGGAACATTTCATGCAAAGATGGGCTCAATAAAGGAGAGAAATGGTAGGGACCTAACAGAAGCGGAAGATATTAAGAAGAAGTGGCAAGAATACACAGAACTATACAAAAAAAGATCTTCATGACCCAGATAACCACGGTGGTGTGATCACTCACCTAGAGCTAGACATCCTGGAGTGTGAAGTCAAGTGGGCCTTAGGAAGCATGTCTATGAACAAAACTAGTGGAGGTAATGAAATTCCAGTTGAGCTATCTCAAATCTTAAAAGATGATGCTGTGAAAGTGCTGTACTCAATATGCCAGCAAATTTGGAAAACTCAGCAGTGGCCGCAGGACTGGAAAAGGTCAGTTTTCATCCCAATCCCAAAGAAAGGCAATGCCAAAGAATGCTCAAACTACCACACAATTGCACTCATCTCACATGATAGCAAAGTAACGCTCAAAATTCTCCAAGCCAGGCTTCAACAGTGTGTGAACCGTGAACTTCCAGACATTCAAGCTAGATTTAGAAAAGGCAGAGGAACCAGAGATCAAATTGTCAACATCTGTTGGATCATCGAAAGAGCAAGAGAGTTCCAGAAAAGCATGTACTTCTGCTTTATTGACTATGCCAAAGCCTTTGACTGTGTGGATCACAATAAACTGTGGAAAATTCTTAAAGAGATGGGAATACCAGATCACCTGACCTGCCTCTTGAGAAATCTGTTTGCAGGTCAGGAACCAACAGCTAGAACTGGACATGGAACAACAGACTGGTTTCAAATCGGGAAAGGAGTACGTCAAGGCTGTATATCGTCACCGTGCTTATGTAACTTATATGCAGAGTACATCATGAGAAATGCTGGGCTGGATGAAGCACAAGCTGGAATCAAGATTGCCAGGAGAAACATCAATAACCTCACATATGCAGATGACACCACCCTTATGGCAGAAAGCAAAGAAGAACTAAAGAGCCTCTTGATGAAAGTGAAAAAAGAGAGTGAACAAGTTGGCTTAAAACTCAACATTCAGAAAACTAAGATCATGGCATCCAGTCCCATCACTTCATGGCAAATAGATGGGGAAACAGTGGAAGCAGTGGCTGACTTATTTTCTGGGGCTCCAAAATCACTGCAGATGGTGACTGCAGCCATGAAATTAAAAGACCCTTGCTCATTGGAAGAAAAGTTATGACCAACCTAGACAGCATATTAAAAAGCAGAGACATTACTTTGCCAGCAAAGGTCCATCTAGTCAAAGCTATGGTTTTTCTAGTAGTCATGTATGGATGTAAGAGTTGGACTATAAAGAAGGCTGAGCACCGAAGAATTGATGCTTTGGTGTTGGAGAAGACTCTTGAGAGTCCCTTCGACTGCAAGGAGATCCAATCAGTCCATCCTAAAGGAATTCAGTCCTGAATATTCATTGGAAGGACTGATGCTGAAGCTGAAACTCCAATACTTTGGTTACCCGATGTGAAGAGCTGACTCATTTGAAAAGACCTTGATGCTGGGAAAGATTGAAGGCGGGAGGAGAAGGGGACGACAGAGGATGAGATGGTTGGATGGCATCACTGACTCAATGGACATGAGTTTGAGTAAACTCCAGGAGTTGGTGATGGACAGGGAGGCTTGGCAGTCCAGGGAGGCTGCAGTCCATGGGGTCGCAAAGAGTCAAACACAACTGAACTGAACGGAAAGATTCACCAGCTCTTTCAAACACTGAGCTAAATTCTTTGTCTCACCTAACATGTTTTCTTGACTGTCTAGTTGTCAATTGTGTGCTGAAGTAGGTAAATCTTTATGTTTGCACACATGTAATGGTACATATGGCCACATTCGGATATAAGTGGAAGGATGGTTGTGGGGGGAGGGCCTTAATTCTTAATGTAGTTTTAATGAAAAGAATGTGTCTCAATCATAATAAATTCTGAAACTTTATTCCCAGACTTACAAATAACTTAAGTGTGGGACTTCCTTGGTGGTGGTTAAGACTCTGTGCTTTACTGCAGGGGGTGTGGGTTCAGTCCCTGGTTGGAGAACTAAGATCCCACATGCCATGCAGTGCAGCCAAAAAAGAAAGAAAGAAAAAGGGAAATAACTTAGGTGGATGAAAGGAAAGAAGAAAGGGGATTGCTCATGGAGCACCCAGTATGGACCAGATTTGGTGATAAATTAAGCACTTATATGTATCATCTCAGTAATGGTAACATAGCTATTACTATACCCATACTTGCAGATGAGGAAATAGAGGTTTTGAGAGGTTGAGTAGTATGTCTGGCTGAAAACTGCAGAGCTAGAATGAACACTTAGGTCTATTCTAATCCAAAATCTGTGCTATCTCCTCTATCCCAAAGTAACCGCTCTATGTTGCCCTAGGAAGGCTTTCATGATAGAGGGGGGTTGTGGGGGAAGCTCAGTATGATATGAAAAAATTAAGTTGCTGGAAAACAAGATGTATGTTTGGGGGGCCCTAAGGTTAGGAGAGAGGAATGATGAAAGCTGAAGAACAGGCTGCCCTGTGCTTCTTCCAAGATCTCTGCTTGGAGCAGGATCCAGAAATTGTCCATTTCTAGGAAGCAAGGCAATTTGGGGAGTGCAGGCAAGAGGGGGAGAGAGAGTTATTTAGAACCCCTACCTTTCAACCCCGTGAATCATGACAAGTTTTTAAATCCTACTATTTCTCTCCCTTAAGCTTAGAAATCTCAAATGCGGTCTTCATTTTCCAGCAGTTCCTTTACCACTTTCTCTTTGCCTTCCACCTTCCCTTTAAGGGGCAAAGCCCCTCATCCCACAATTAGAGATAAAGGTCTTGAAAAGCAGATTCCTTGGAGGATTAATGCCAACAACAACAACAAAAAATCATTCACACTAGAATATAATCAATTCACCAACAAAGAAAGTCTTGTAAGTCGGCTTCCCAAATCTTTCTCAAGTTCCTTTCCTCCTCAGCATTCCCATTATGTTGCAGTCTTCCTTCAGGCCTTGAAATTATCTCCTAACTGGTAATGTAGACAATAAAAGCTAATGTTTATTAAGTGCTTGTTGTGTGCTGGGCACTGTGCTAAACCGTATCTCCCTTAATCCTCACCATTCATGGAGGTAAGCATAATTACTGTCCCCAATTTACAGATGAGGAAACAGGCCCACATAGTAACTTGGCCAGACCAAACAGCTCTAGGAAAGAAAGGGCTGAGCCACGGATCTAGAACTCATGTCTGCCAGATGCCCTAGGCAAAGGACATACCCATTTCTGTACCACTGGCTCCCTGAAACTGGCCTCCTGGGTTTCTTCAGCACTCAGTTCTCCATTCACCCAGACATGCTAGAGTCACCTTAAAACGTGATGCCAAAGACTACCCTGGTGGTCCAGTGGTTAAGACTCCATGTTTTCAATGCAAGGGGCATGGGTTCAATCCCTGGTCAAGTAACTAAGATCCCACATACCCCATGGTGAGGTCAAGAAAATTTAAAAAACAAACAAACAAAAAACCATGAAGCCTACCCTGTCAATTCTTTGTGAAAATCCTTTGATGACTTTCCACTGCTTTGAGGAAGGTATGACTGTTTCGGTTTGCCTGGACCAAGGGGTTTCCAGGATGCTGGGCTTTCATTGCTAAAACTGGTTGGTCACCTTAGCAGGCCTTTCACAACCTGATTCCTTTTCCCCCAGCAACACCTCCCATCACTCCTCAGCCCTTTTCCTGTGCAGTCTCCACCTCCTGTGCAGCCCAACCACCCTTTCCTGAAGACACTCCCAAGATCTCTTTTACCTACATGCCTTTGTGCACATTGATCCCTGAACCTCTACGCTACCTGATAAACTATCTACTCTTCATGAGAACACAGCTGCCATGTCACCTCCGTGGTCCATCTTGATTTCCTGGGACAGAATGAATAGCAATTACTTTCTACCTTGGTTATTTTATTGACGTATGAGTCTTCCCCAGGGTCAGACCAGGGTGAGACAATCAAGGCACCTAGGGTATAAAACGCCTCCTTAAGGAGGCAGTCACTCTTAGGGTGGCTCAAATGCCAACCTTATATTTGCATGACCCCAGCCAGGAGTGCCTCCTTAAACTTTGCACCCCAAATGCCTTAATTGGCTCACTCTTGACCCAAGCTTGGTCCTATCAGATTGGGGACTTCTCAGAACAGACTCTAAGTTCTTACTCATCTTACTTATGATTAGCACAAGGCTGGGCACAGGGCAGAAATCTAGTTGGGCAAATGACATCACACCCTCCTCTGTTCTAGTAGGGGAAGGAGGTAGGAAAGCTACATGGCTTTGGGCCCTGCTGAGGATGGGAGTAGGAGAAAGCAAATTAACAGGCTTCACCCTGGCCTGTGGTATAAAGATAGCTTTTAATCAGGTGGTTTTACCTTTGGCACCTGGCAGATTTGGGGTTCCACCTATTTGTCTGGTCTCTCCTTCTCAGTTCCTTTCACTGGTTAATTGAAGATATTCTCCAAGGTACCGTTTTTTTATCCTTTTCTCTTCTTATTTCCCCCGAATGATCTTGTCCATTCTCATAGCTTCAGCTAGGAGCCTTTTGCAGATGACTTCTAAATTGACACCTCATGCATTATGCTAAGTGAAACGAGTCAGACAGAGAAAGATAAATACCGTGTGATATCACTTGTATGTGGACTCCAAAAAAGCTGAACTCATAGAAGCAGAGAATAAAATGGTAGTTTGCAGGGGCTAGGGTGTGGGGGAAAATTGAGAGATGTTGGTCAAAGGGTATATACTTCCAGTTCTAATATGAGTAAGTTCTGAGGATCTAATGTGCAACATGGTGACTATAGTTAACAACACTGTATTATACACTAAAGAGTTACTATGAGAGATCTTAAAACTTCTCACCACACATACACAAAAAAATGGTAAATAAATGACAGGATGGAGGTGTTGGCTAATGCAATGGAGGTAATAATTTTGCAATATGTAAGTGTACCAAATCAACACTGTACACCTCAAACTTATGCAGTATTATATGTCAATTATATCTTAATAAAGCTAGAACAAAGTAAGACACTTTATCTCTCTTTTAAGCCTCAGACCCACATTTTCAACTGCCTAGTATATATAGTAGCATCTAGCATCATCATTGCTCTTTCATACCCGTTTTGTCATCTGACCTTTGCAATAATTCTGTGAGCAAGTCAGGGCATTTTTTAGAGGAGACTCAAAAGGTAGGCTTGCCCAAGTTTTCGTGGCCGAACTATGATTAAAACTCAAGTTTGGGTATTTTCTTTTATGCCATGTTCCACAGCCCACCACATGGATGTGTCAGTGGAGTCTCAAACCAAATGTGATCAAAACCTCAACTTGTTACAACATCCTCCTACCCTAACTCCCCTGAAAAAAACCAACCAACCAACCCCCAAGACAAAACAACAAAACCCTGCCTCTGTTTCCCAACTTGGTTAAAGGAGTGTCACTTTCACTGTTTCAGCCATCTAGGAGCCTGTGGAGGCCTGCTTAGAACAAGACTTCTAAAAGGACAAACATATCTGGAAGGCTGTGGTCCAAGGCCATTTTTTTTGCTTGCTATAAGCAGGGTGTCCAGAACCAGAAGGAGCACACAGCCCTTTTTAAAATTGAAAGTCTTAAAAAAATAAAAATAAAATTGAAAGTCTTTATGCTTAAGATGAAATTGAACTATATGTAGGCAAGAGACGTGCTTACGTGTTGAAAGCAAAGAATAACACAGCAACTCCTGGTGAAAAGCCTAACAAAACCAGAGCAATCAGGGGAAATGTAATTCGTCCTAAGGAACAGCAGCAGGGCTTGTGTTGAATTCCGAAGCAAACTTCATGCTAAGACCATTGGACACAGAATCTGTGTGAAACTGTATTAAGTAAATAAAAGTGTGGATTTGTTCTGTTTTTTAAAAAAGATGTCTCACTTTTCCAGTCATCAAGGCTAGAAACCTGGATTTCATGTTTGATTCTTTCCTCTCTTCCATAGCCTACAGACTTGACCTTCAAAATGTCTGAAACTCATTTTGAATTCATCCTCTTTTTCTTCCCTGTCCCCATTGAAGCTCATAGAATTTTAGCTACAATCCTTCCACTGATGTCCGGGCCTTCTGATCTACCCTACCCCCCGACCCTCCATATTGTCCCGGAGATCTCCTCCCTAAAGCAACACATCTGATCCCCTCACCCCCTCATCGGAAATCACAGCCTTTGATTGTGCTGGTCCCCAACCCCTCCTACTTACTGAGACCCGGGTCAACTGCCACCTCCCTCAGTGAACTTGCATACAACCCCCTGTAAACCTGAAATGACTTCCTTATTCTTCGCTCTCTCATAGCACTGCTGCTGCTGCTGCTGCTGCTGCTAAGTCGCTCTGTGCGACCCCATAGACGGCAGCCCACCAGGCTCCCCAGTCCCTGGGATTCTCCAGGCAAGAACACTGGAGTGAGTTGCCATTTCCTTCTCCAATGCATGAAGGTGAAAAGTGAAAGTGAAGTTGCTCAGTCGTGTCCAACCCTCAGCGACCCCATGGACTGCAGCCTTCTAGGTTCCTCCGTCCATGGGATTTTCCAGGCAAGAGTACTGGAGTGGGGTGCCATTGCCTTCTCCGTCCCATAGCACTAGGTATTGTATTTCATTCTGCTAGTCTCGCAGCTAACTGTTCACTGTTCTCTCCCCGCTCTAGCCTGGGAACCTGCTGGGGATAGGATCCCAGTCTAGTTCATCTGTCTTCTCTGAAATGTATAATCTGAAACTAGGTCCTTAAACGTAGTAAGTAGGTCCTTAATAGATAGCTGCTGCATAAATCTTTCTCTTGAGTGTTTGTAAACTTGTTATAACAAGGACCATATTCCTAGTGGATTCATTCAGTGAGATGGATAAAAATGATTCTCAGCCTGCAGTGGGACACCTCACTTTACACCTTGAGAGATCTGAAGTAGTCCAACATTGCTCCACTGTATCATTCACCCCTCAAAACATTGCTCTCCCTCCCCAATAGAAGGCAAAAGACAATTTTAACTCTTTATTTGAAACAATTCCAGAGACAGAAGGTTAGTCGTGACAACAGCTTCTCACTACAACACAAGGTGGGCATGGCTCACTGAAGGGACAGGCCAGGTGCCTCAGAACAATATATACAATTTAAACAGTGGCTAAACTGGTGACAGTTATAAAAACACAAAAAGGAGGCTGGGGAACAGCAAAGCCAACAGGGAAAGAACTAGGTACCCCCTTTGCTGGACGCTAAGAGTTTTCTGCAACTACAGAGGCAAGATGGGGAAGAGAAAAGATGGAGGCAGTGGGGGCAGGACCCATGCCCACAATTCTTCACCTATCCTTTGACCACAGATCCCATCCTGCATGACTCAGGGCCCCCACAGGCTTGGCCTGGCTCTTACAATGGGGGAAGAACAAGAGTGGGGAACCCAGCCCCAGCCCAAGTCAGAAGGTGGTTTTTGCCTTCGGAACTCTGTCCACTGAACTAAAGGGAGGCAGTTACAGAAAGCCGCTAAGCATGTTGACACCATGGCTCATGCCAACCTAAGATGGCAGAGAGACAAACACATAAACCAAGGGGACAGGAGTCTTCTCCCCATACTTAAGAGTCATTCTCTGCCTTTGAAGGAAAAAAAGCATTTAGAAGATTTTTTAAATTGCAGCACCAAGCGTTGGTGCTTGCTGGGGTGGGGAGGAGGAACAAGGTAGTGAGGGGCTTCCAACTACCAATTATCTTGTGGGAGGGAAGAGTGCCTAAGCTCTGTGTTTTAGGTAAATGGTCTCTTCATCACTTTCATAGTTCCTTTCATATCTTTCATACAAGACCCCTTAGTTTGTGACCAGGGAAGAGTAGAGAAGTGAGTGGGGACAAGGTTGAGAAGGCAGCTGGGTTCTTCCCTCGGCCAAACCTAGGAACAAGGGCCTTGACCTATGTGGGATGGGTCAGGAAACCCAAAGCCAACAGGATCACCAGAGCTATGAACACTTCACTCAGAGTTTGGCCCCAGGAGTTTACTCTGAAACATGAAGAAAATGGCCTAGCTGGGTTTTGCCCATCCCTGGGAGACCAGTCTCTCAGTACAGAGGACTGAGGCCTTGTGGTCGTCAAGTGGTTTGGGAGAAGGTAAAAGCCAGGGATTCCTAGGGAAGGCAGGGAATGGATGAGTAGAAAAGGGCAGTCAGAGCCCTTCAGAATGAGTAGCATCGGTTCCTGGGCCTGTCGCCCTGTGGGACGTGGCCGTGGGACAGACGTCGTGGAAGATGGATACGGGAAGCATGTGGGCTCAGTCTAGGTCTTCCTCCCCGGGACGACCCAGCTCCTCATAAATCTCACGCACAGCCAGAATGCGATTGAGCATGCTCTCCAACATGCTGCGGTCCATGGGGATCACAGAATACCAGAGAGGTGACTCAGCAATGCAGGACCGCTCGGGTTGCAGGTAGAACACGTCATTGCGCGTCCGGAGGCTTTCAGGACTGCAATGGTGGGGGCAGGAGGGGGGCAGGTGGACAGAGGTCAGTAACTGGGAGAAGTAGGGCCCGTGCGTCCCCAGGCTAATGCCATTCCTGCGAACCTACCAACTCACCATTTTGAGAGATAGAATTCATAGAACTTGACAGGGCAGCGGAGGGGATTCATGCGGTTCTCACGCTGCTCTAAAATGGGGGCTTCATCATCTCTCTTCCGTTTCCCAGGACCTGTGTCTGTGGAGGAGGCAAATGACCTGGACTCATTAAAAGTGCAGTCTCAACGATGGATCTCCAAGAGCACAGTCCAGGGCACAGGTTGAAGGCCTCAGGATACAAAATGGGCTCATGGAGAAATAAAGGCAGAAGAGTCGGTCAGTCTCTCTGCACCAACTCAACATTCTGCAACGTGCTGCTCTGAAGGGTGCCCTGGTTCTCACTGTTAAAACACTCTCTATCATCTTCCCAAAGTTGATTTCCTAAAGAGGTGATCTCAGAAGTCACATGGACAAACTGACAAAACAGACCCTACTGTAAAATCAGGGCTGCTTTCTGGGACAAACAGCGATGGCTCCAGCACCCCACACATTAGTCCTGGTAGAGTCTCAGGTCCAAAAGGGACCTTGGGAACTGATTCCAGGGCCAGAATAGAAACCAAGGTACTGTGGCAGTTACGCCCAGCAGCAGAGCCATGGAAAGCCTGTCATTCACTCTTGTCAACTCCCCCTTCAGCCAAACACACCCAACAGCTTCCTACCTGTCCACCACACCTCCTAAAAAGTAAATTGCCCTGAAATGAGGAAAGGCAGGAAACAGGCAACTGGGTAACCTCCTATATGTGATAATCACTTCCCACCAGATTGAAAGACTGGTTGTTGTTCCTTTTTTCTGGAAACCAGGAATGGAAGGATAGGGAAGCTAGAGATAATGGAGAGGGCCAACCTGGTGGTATGGTGG
The DNA here is from genome assembly GCF_002263795.3 of Bos taurus. Lineage (NCBI taxonomy): Eukaryota > Metazoa > Chordata > Mammalia > Artiodactyla > Bovidae > Bos > Bos taurus. The sequence continues at coordinate 79,407,440 of NC_037357.1, read as the reverse complement.
GGCAGGGAAGGGGAAAGCAGAGGGAGAGGAAAAGCAAAGGCGGGGGCAGCATCATACCTCGCCCTTTCCTCTGGCGGACAGGAGCATAGTAGCGGATGCTCACCACCTTGGTGGTGCCCCGAGGGGTGGTACACTTGCGGGACTGCCGGACCACATTGGTGAAGGAGAGCTGCATGTGTTCCTCGGCTGTCTGAAGCCCAAAAAACTTAGTGTTGAAAAACATGAGGGTGTTGAGAAGGACAAAGGGCGAGTAGACCCCCAGCTGCTTACACTCCCAGAGGTGCTCTTCCTCTACTCGGGAGAACACCGTATCTGCAAAGGCAAGGGGGAGAGGCTGTCAGGAGGGACTGGCTACCCACACCTATCCCCTTTGCTCCCACACATTCCACTCACAAGCACTGAGCACACCAGACTCGTTTGGTCACTAAAGGACCACCATGTGTAAAACCCTGACACCTTGCTATACTGCACAGGAGGACTGGATTTGTTTGTTGGCTTTTGGTGGGGTTTGGGGGGAATTTTTTCCCCCCAGTTTCCACCTGCATTAGAAGTTTCACTCATGTAAACCTTCAGGAGTCCAACTTCCTTCTTTCTTCACTTACCACTCAACCCTGGTCACTTTTTTGGTCCCAGAGATAGCTCTTCAGACCTAAGGCTTGATCCCCTCCTCATGTTCAAGAACAGGGGCTCTGATTCCCCTAGCTCTAAACCCCAAGGCACCCAACTACACGCTCCTGTACTCAGACCCTTTTGTGAAGAGTGGCAGACCCAAGAGTCCAGGGCTCGGAGTGGTACACTGGAAGAATAGAGCAAAGGGCAGAGGGGTTGCCAAGTCCTTGGCCCTTACTGTTAGGGAGGAGCGTGGGCTGCCAGGTACTCAGAGACTTGTTGAGTTCTTGAACAAAAGTCAGGTAGTAAAGGTCCGTGAAAATGTTCACCATTCGGTTATTTTCCAACAAGTACTGGAAAAAGAAAAACAGACACACATACAGCTAGACTCTGGGCCCTAGAGGAAAGACAATGATGCCAACGGCCTCAGGCATGGCGACCTGGACAGTTAGGAGACCATGGGAAACAGTTGCTGGGTTAAGTGATCCAGAGTGGTTTTCCCCAGGTAAACCTACAGCTCTCAGGTGCTGAGGCCCTGTTGGAGGAGAAGACAGTTTGGAAGAGACGTATCACAGCTGCTTCTTCACAAGCCCACACCCCTTTGTCAGCTAAGGCACATGTGACTTCTCCCCATGGAAACCAAACATTACCCCACCATTCAGGAGACCTCGCTCTGCCCATCCGTCCCCTCTGAGCATGGGTTTGAGGACAACAAAGCAACCCAGACAGCAATGAATACTGCTCCTTGGTCAATAGTCCTGGAATGCAGCTTTGATTTTGGTAGAGTATTGTCATTTCTTGTCCTGTCTGGAGTAGGAGATGCCTGCTCAAGGCAGCAGATGAGGTGAGGAACAGGAAGTGGGACAGAATCATTTCAGGTAGGACCCTGCCTACTGTGCTGAGTTACGACAAGTGAGGCGGCATGTCAGTGGTACCTGTTGGATGCCAAGACACAGATAGTAGATGCTATCAGGTTCATATCGTTCACCGTTGGGTCGAGTGATTTCTCTCACAAACTGGGCCAAACCATAGTTGAGTTCAGCAGCTGAGCAGGCCAGAATATCCTCCTTGATACGCATAGGTTTGGCTGCAAAGATACACAGTGGAGGTAGCTGGCATTAAGACAGCTCCACATGGAGAATTTCCCTTAGCTCCATCATTAACCCCTTCATCCCTTAGTCACGTCCAGCTCCAGAACAAACCCAACAATCACACAAAGAGCCTTCAGTCTTGAAACCTAGATGGCATCTCCCCTTATTCTGTAACTCCTCTACATCTGCACAGGATGCCCTATGGACACCTTCAGCTGAATCACAGCCCTGCTCCCTCTCCCCTTCCCCTCCTCCCCTGGGTACTTACGGCCAAAGCGCAGCTCATCACCCTTGCTAGTTTCTCCATTGGCATATTTCGACTGCACCCAGCACTTCCAAGCATTGACACCATAGGAATAGTTGAGTCCAGTACAACTAGGCTGGCTGCTCATGGAGTCCCGGGAACAGCTCTCTGAAAGCACCAGCCGCTTTTGACCCTGGAGAGGAAGAGAAAGGAGTGGGTAGCAGAGGTAAGGCAAGGAGCACTGTGGAAGCAAGTCAGGACAGTGTTCACCACCAGGGCGGGGTGGGACCAATTTAAGAATGCAGCAAGCTTCCACAGCACAGGACCCCAGGAACAGCTCTGATGAGCTCTGATGAACTGGGGAGAAACTAGAGTTTGGCTGTACCTTAATGCAAACAGTCCCTGGAGAATGGAATGGCAACCCACTCCAGTATTCTTGCCTGGAGAATTCTATGGACAGAGGAGCGTGGTGGGCTACAGTCCATGGGGTTGCAAAGAGTTGGACATGACTGAGTGAATAACACAACACAATGCACACAGTGGTAGAGAAAGGAGGCTAGGGAAGGGGAAACTAAGGCTTCTGATTTGGCTACGAAAGCCCCACACCCACCCCACTGCCCTTCATGCCTCCATCCCTCTTCTGTGGATATAGAAGCTCCAGTCCTCACCTTCCTCATGGCTCGGGGAAGGTCTTGTTCAGTAGACACGTCCTCAGGCCCTACCAGGCCACAATCAAAGAGGAAGTCCACACTGGGGTTAATGTCCAAAGGATCTAGAGGGGAAAGGAAGAAGAAATCGATTTTTTAAGACCTCAACCCTGTAGTCCTCCCACCTCACTCCCACTACTTGTCCACTTGACTCGAGATGAGCCTCCCAGACATCTTCACTATAGTCAACAGGACAAAGCTATACACAAAGAACATGCTCACAGGCATGTACACATAAAATTCACAACATTGGGAAGATTCCTAACACTACTGAATTATAAACTTAAACATGGTTAAGTTGGTAAATTTTATGTTATGTGTTTTTATTTTATTTTATTTTTAAACTTTACAATATTGTATTAGTTTTATAACAACTACAAAAAGAAAAAAAAAAAAAAAAACAAGACTCAAGTGTAAAAAAGTGTCCTGGTATCTCTGGCACTGCTCTCTGTGAGAGTCTTCTGTTTAGGGTCATTCTTGGGGTCACAAGCAACATTTCTTTCCTGACGGTACACATGCTACTATATGCAGTGGGCACACCCTGAATCCTACTCACTCTTGGGGAAGTCTGCCTCCAAGTCTTGTCCAGGCTCATCCAACACATTGGCCATCTTGACGGCCATGGCCAGGACATCATCCCGAGCTGGCCCAAACAGGTCACAATCTTCCAGAAGTCCCTCTGCACTCTGGTTGCTCACAAGATCTGGGTGGCAGGGAGGTTGGCTCAGTCTCTGCAGCTCTTCCTTGGTGCCCCCCAAAGGCTTTCAGGGGCTGATCCCAACTGTTCCCCATCCCACCAGGCAACAAGATCACCATTCTCCACCCCCTTAGGCAGACACAGACTGGCAGCACCCTGTCTCCCTCACCACCGCTGCCCATGGCATACCACAAAGGTCAGATGAGGCCTTGTCCAACTCCTCAGCCTCTGCGATCATCTCTGCCATAGCCAGGATATCGGCCTCCAAGGGGTTGGACGGGATCTTCACCTTCAGCTCCTCAATGGTCTCCACAATCTTGTCTGTGCTCTCCAAGGTAGTGGGCAGGAACATGGGCACAGGCACCTGGAGGCATGAATCCCAACTAAATGCCAAGAACCACACTAGCACATGAGATGAACAGCTAGTGAGAGGGAGGGAGTGGGGGTGGTGGCCTCCAGCCTGGAAAAGTGAAAGAGGCCCCCAGCAGGAAGGGCAGGAACACTCACCGGGATAGGCATTGAGAAAGGCACCGGGACTTTCTGGCAGTACAGATGCATAGGCACTGGCACAAAGATGGGCACTGGGATGGGCAGCACGATCACCTGTGGCTTCCACTCTTCTATTGACAAGAAAGGGGTCTTCTCAGAGACCCTGGCAGATGAGTCACATCTACCCCAGGACCTGATACTTGTTCATCACCCCCAAAAGCTCTAACATGTGCTCAGTATCACAAAGCTGCCCTTGAAACAAATGTTGACAGATGACCCTGGGACTCCAGAACAATATGCAGGACACTTCAGCCATCTAAGAAACTCCCTTGTCCAGCTCCCAGGCATAGGAAGAGGCCTAAGACCATAAAATACAGCCTGTGGCACCTTGGTACCCTCGCTCACCTGTCTGACTCCCTTTGGACTTCATCTCCACCTTGCAGGAGACCCCCCGATTCTGCATCAGTGGTTTACACATAGCAGCTTTGTTTTTGCGGGGTGCTGCTGGGGGTGGTGGCGGTGGTGGTGGAGGAGTGGAAGCAGCAGGGGCTGGTCGGGTCTTCACAGGGATCTGCAAACACAAAGGAACATGAGTACCACTGCTACAGTAACCCCTTTGAGACCATCTTCCCCCTTGGCTCTTGCCTTGACCTTGCCCAGATTTCCATTTTCCTGTAGGGTCTTTATGGTGTTTCTGTTCTCCACTTTGGTTTGAGAGGGTGTCTGGGGCTTTGCCTCAGAAGACTGACCTGTAGATCAAAACAAATGAATGCTCTCATCTGAGGCACTAGCTCTCTGTTTTCCTCACCCCTGCTCCAGGAGGGCTTTGTTAACAGAACTCCGAATGTGAATGGTAAGTCTAGAATTTTCCCTTCACTCCACCCCAGCTCTAATCTTCTCTAGGTCCCAGCAATAGTGGCCAAAAAGATTCTTTGCTCCCGGCTGCCAAGAAGGATTAAAAACATTGCTTCCCCAATAACCCATAATTTGAGACCTTCCATTAAATGGCCATCAGGAGTTTAGTACCCCTGGAGTGTGGAGGTGCCATGGTGATATTCTAGAAATGACAATAGTCTTCATTCTCCCTAAAGGTGTTTACGTTGAGCTTGTGTTGACACTTCCTTCTCTCTGAAAAGGAACCACAACCCCTATATGCCCCACTCTACCAGGGCAGGTACCCATTCCTTACAATATATACCTTATAGAAAATCAGTAGGATCTAACTCTCAGAACCCCTTTTTAAAAGCTCTCAGAACCTTTAAATGAGACTCCTCTAGTACCTGCACAGTTCAGAAGCTAAAAAACAACACAGAAACAGGAGCTCTGGCCAGGGATGAGGTGAAAGCAGGAGAGGAAGAAGAAAGGGGCTGGGCCCAGGGTCAGAGGAGTCCAGGCCAGTTCTAACAAACTGTGCCCCCTGCCCAGGACTCACTGTTCAGGAGGCTCTCAGGCCCACTCTGGGTATCCAGGTTGGGTTGGTTCTGCTGGCTGTAGAAGCGCAGCAGACACTGTTGGTTGCAGAAATGACGGATCTGCCCACGCCAGTGGATGGTCTCCAGCAGCTTCCCCTGGCGCTTACAGGCATGGCACCGGGCAGCCTGAGGGTGTTGACAGGGTGGTCAGACCTGCCTCCCTAAAATGTGCTGGGTCCCTTGCCCTGGGATAAGCCATGCCACTCTACGGAAGCTGGGCTAGTCGGAACCTCCTCCCTGGAGATGGACCCACAGCCTGATGATGGCACAACAGCCCGTGCTCCTTGCTGCCCTTTCCTTCCTTTGTGACATGCAGCCCCCCTTACCTTGCAGTACCACAGCAGGTACTTGCTCTTACAGTCCTCGCTGCAGAAGTCCCAGGTGCTGCCATCCAGCTGCTCAGTGACTCCGCGCTGGCAGGTCTGGGAGCAATAGGTACAAGTGATACAGCATAATCCCAGCTTCTTAGTGAAGTCCTGTTTGTATAGCAGCACACAGCCTGGAAAGGGGGCAACAGAGAAGAGTCCAGAGACATGAGATCTCCATGTGGCCATGAGACCCAACTTTCTCAAGGCAGTGCACCTGAAATGTTTAACAGCCTCCAGAGTGTCCTGAGCAGAATGGACCACCCTGCAAGCCTACCTTACTTAATCTGCTGTTCTTCCCAGCTGCAAGGTACAGGACTCTCTGGCCCTTCCCCATCTCCTTACCTTCACTGCAGAAGCTCTTCTCCACCCCACTGAATCGGAGCTTCTCATGCAGGAGTTTCTCCTGCCGGCAATGCTCACACTGGGACACCACACCCCGGAGGCGCTTGAAGTCCTCACAGCAATCACGACAGCAGAACTGGAACACCTGGTCCTGGGACGGGGCATGGGGTGGGGGAACAGGGCTGTGACATCTGGACCCAGCGAGAGCCAAGCAGAAGGACCCCTTCAGACAGATGTCTGGTCATGTAGCAAAATATGGGTGGGGGTGGGGATCTTACCTGCCAGTCCAAGACCTCAGGCTTGCCACTGAAGAGGCTGTGGCAGTAGTGACAGCTCAGGTGAATGCCCCCCTCGGGGCTCGTGCGCTGGAGGGAAGGAAGACAAACAAGGGAGGGCCAAGATGTGTGCAGTGGGCTGGCGGAGGGAGGGGAAGTCAGGCTTGCTCTTTGCTCTGCCCAGGCCTACCTACCCCAGGTCTCATACCCTCTCTATTGCCACACCCATTATCCCTCGTCCAGGGTCTGGAGTACCTGGAACTTGGTCCAGCAGCTGGGGCTGCAGAATTGGTAGACTGTGCGATCAACCTTGTTGTAGTAACAGGGGTCAGAGAGGCTGCGGCGGCAGAAGCTGCAGGGTCGGGGAGGGCCTGGGGCACAGAGAGAAAAGGACAGAGAGAGGAGAGGGAGAGAAAGAGAGAAAGAGAGAACACACAGCAGGTGTAAGGCAGTGCAGAGATGGAACGGGAAATCCACGGGAGAGTGTGGTTGGGGCCGAAGTTGGGCAGCAGGGGTTACTATAGAAGGAGTATGGGAGGTAGAAGGAAGGCCAGCAGGGGTCTCAGAGAAGAGGGCTTTGCACCTACCAGTGAGCCCTGCCTGCTTCACTTTGTAAGAAGTGGTACAGCACAGGGAACAGAACAAGCTGGTCTTGCCATTACGGTCCACATGGGATAGCATCTCAAAGTTCTTACACAGGGTCTTGCACCAGACACATGGGTACACCCGTGTGTTTTTCTGTGAGGATGGGGAAGGAGAGGCTGAGGCTGGATTTGTCCCTTCACTTTTATTTTTAAAATTTTTAAAACATGAGATATTTCAGGCATACAAAAAAGAATAGATGATGAGATAACAAACACCTGTGTGTCCACCAGCCAGCTTCAAAAATAAAACATAACAGATACAATTGAAACCCCCTTTATTTGTTTTATTTCTCCCAGCCCTCGACCCGTCAGGCACCTTTATTTCTCACCCAAGGACCACACCCCCTTCCACAGCCCTCTAATGCGCTACTCCCTCGGCCCCACCTTCTTGTATGCCCCCAAGCAGGTTGTGTTGCAGAACCGCTTTTGTTGGCCCTCGTGGAAGAGGAGCTCGGGGCCAGGGCTCCCAGTCTTGGTGTAGATGTAAGCCCCGCACTGGTCACAACAGTTGGTTTTCAGTCCCTTGTTGGCCCGGAATTTGGAGAAGCAAGAATTGCTGCAGAGCCGGTGCACCACGCTGCCATTGCTGACCTCATGCAGGACCTGCCACACACACACACACACACACCCTGAGCTGGGGCCTGGCCACCACCACCCACCCTGGTGCAAGGATGGCCCGCCCCACCTCACCCTAGACCTTTACAGCAGACAGCGGGCCCAGGGACCCCCCAACCTGCACATCAGGATGTCGACTTGATGCTGAGGTCCTGGGAGGCAAGGACGGCCAGCTGCACACAATCCTGGAGAAGCTCTAGCCTTGAATCCACTCCCTCACGATGGCTGCTTCCCCCTCCCCACATCCCTCATCCACAGGGCCTGGCCCCTGCAGCCCCAGGATTGCAGGGGCGGCTCAGGGCTGGCCAGGCTCTGAAAGTCAGCCCCCATCCAGCTTCCTCACCTCTCCAGTCTTCTGGCATATGCTGCAGCGAGTGGCATCAGCAAGATCCCCAGACTGGGGGATTGGGCGCTGCTGCTGGGCCTCATACAGGGAGAGACAGACGGATGTGCAGAACTCATGGAAGGAACCTCCCGAACCGGTCTGCGCCACAACGGAGTCCTTGGTGTTCCAGATCTCCCTGGAGGTGGGGACAGGCTTGTACATTTAGTCGATACCACCCCCTCATTTCATGAGCCTCCACCTTCCGCCTCTGGGATCAATGACCACAGAATCAAAAACATTCTCAGACACCCTTCCTATTAGTGAATTGCCTCTATCCCGTATGGTGCTAGGGTCTTGCCAACAGAATCTGTCTCACCCTTTACTCCCGGCCTGATCCCTGCTCTCCCCACAGCCCCAGACCCTCACGTACTTCTTGCAGAAGGTGCAGGTCTTTTTGCCAGAGGGCTTCTTGGAGAAAGTGGTGAGGCAGGATGAAGAGCAGAAGAGCTGAGGCAGCCCCTTGCGCTGGTAGGCCGTCTGGCCCTTCTGCAGCGGTGTCCGGCAGTGGGCGCATGTCATCTTGGTGCCTACTGAAGAGCGCCCGGCCCTCTGTGCCACACTCGAGCGTAGAGACATGCGAGGAGAGCGCCGGGGCCGGAATGGCACGAAGTCCTCATCATTGGGATCATCTACCATGGCATCAGAATCCTCATCTGACACTGGAACTGGGTGGGGGGGGGGCGGTGGTGCGTGGGGAGAAAAGGCTAAGGGACCAGGCCTCCAGCCATCACCTGACCTGCAGGTAGTTCAGCTGATCCTGGGATCCCCAATCCCCATGGTTCTTGGCTTTCCACTCTGCCCCTATTACACTGGAATCTCAAGCTACTGGTGTCACCATCCCTTAGTTACTCTGTAATGTCCTAGGGAGGGGAAGGTAGGGATCCAAGTGAGAAGATTCGGGGACAGGGATGGCAGAGTTGAAACAGGAAACTCCATTCTCACTGCTCTTGTTTTCAATTTCCCCCACTGCCCCAGGTTCCCATGCCAATCCAGGGCAGAGATAGGTGCTTCACATTCTGCATGGTGTGCAGCACCACAGGAGCTGGGAGATCCATGCCGGCTACATCCCACCCGGTCACACTTCAAGTCCTACTCACTGCTTTCAGTGGAATCCACAACCTCAGGTTTTGGAGGCTCTACTCTTCTAACGCGCTCGCTTCTCTTCTGCACCTTGGAAACATGGGGAGGAAAGCTGACACCAGGGGCAGGCTAAAGGGCCAGCTGCACTAGTACAGGGTTTGGGGGGTGTACAGAGATGGGAGGGGGAGAGAGAGTAGGGACCCTGGGCCCAGCCCTTAGGAGGAGGGGAGAAAAGAGGCTGGACTTTCTCCTTAAGAAGCAATAGACACAAGTGCTCCCTCCCTCCTCCTAACTCTCCTCACATACACTCTCCACAGAACAACATCTGGGAGGGAAAATGAAGGGTCTGCCCTTCCCAGAGCTATAGGGGGAACCAGACTCCTTCCAATCCCCTCCCCCCTCACCCTCTCAGGCGGCTTCTCACTCGCCTTCCCAGTCAGGCCATCTCCTGCAAAGGAAGCAGAAAGCAGCCTAATTCTTGAGCCTGCCCTCACCACCCCCTCCCTGGCTCAACCCCCGCCTCCATTCCTGGGGAAGAACTTACTCAAAACTGAAAGGGAAAACTCGCGTGCCTGTGGCTTCTTGAGGCCCCTCTCAGGGTTACCTCGAGCTCTGCACTAAGGGGGGGGGGGGCGGGCTGCAGCTATTCTCCATGAAAAAACAATCCTACCTTCCCACCAGCTTTCTATCCCAATGGTTGGGAGTTAAGGAAATACAGGTAACATCCCTTTCAAGAATTTATAGTTTATCAACAAAAGCAAATGCAACCACCCAAAGGTAGCAAGGGGAAAAGGAAGCAATAATGTATGGGGAGGTTCCCCTGGACTCAGGTGGTTATATAAGCCCTAAGACCCTGGTCACAACCTGGGAGAGGCACTGTGCTAGGTAGAACTGGGAAGAAATGCAAGCCTCTTAAGTTTCTGACTATCAGAGACACAATCCTAGGCCCTGCATGTCTACCATTCCTCTGAAAGCACTCTGCACTTGGCTCCAGAACCTAGCATCATTCATCAAACCCAGAAACCCCACTCTCATCTAGAACAAAACAGAAAGATCTTAGAACCAAGAAGCCTGGTGTCCTCCCCAAGTCCTGAAGGAAGGACCCTGGTAACCAAAAGCCCACCGGGAGAAGAAAAAGGGACTCTCTCCCACAAAATCCAGTCTTCTCAACCCACCCCCTGAAACCTTGCCCCTATTTTTCCTCCAGAGCCACTGAGCTTCTCCCTCCCTACTTTCCTTCATCTTCTTCACCACATCCCTATTCCTTCTTTCCAAACCCCTAACTCCTCCATACACATCCCTACTCTCCACCCCCACTTCTTCCCCACACAGCCACCTCCTTACCATCCCCCAGCCTTGATTTTCCAGCTGATCAGGCAACCTACCTGGCAAGGAAGGGTGTGCAGGGGGGCTAGGGCTCCCAGGTTTGGTCTGAGAACTGTTGATTCCATCCCCCAGAGTCTCTCCCACTGAAGGGCTGGGGGGGCCATTTGGGCTCTGTGGTTGCCCTTGGGGAAGCTCCTCCTCCTGCCCAGGGGAGCCCCTTCTCCCTGTAGCTATGGAGGTGGTCTCCTCCTCTTCAATATGTGGGGATTGCAGAGTTATTGGAGAATCTGGAGCCAAAGGCTCTAGTAGCCCCTCAGGTGAAGAGGGATTTGCCCCAGCCCCTGGGTCAGGTGGCACCACCTCAGGGGTCCTGCCCCCTGGTCCAGGCTCTAGGGTCTGATCGCTTGCATCCCATGCAAGGGTCCCCTCAGGACCATGGTCCACCTCTGGGGGAGAGGGGGCTTTATAGAGTAGCCCCCCCAGCCCCAGCAGCTCAGTGGCTCCATCCAGGACTCCAGGGTCTTTCTCCAGGCCAGCAGGGGTATCAAGCAGGTCCAGGGCTCCCGAGGATGGAGAAGGGCCAGGGGGGGCCCATCCTCGAGTTGGGGCAGTCTGAGATTCCAGTAGATCCTCTCCAAATTCCATGTCTACTGGAAGGTCTCCAGCCAAGGGCTTCTCTGGCAGGGTCAATGGGTCAAACGGACTGGGGAAATCACTGGGATCCATGAGGATGACTGGATGTGGGCTGTAGATTAAGGGTAGAAAAGAGGGCAGAAGAGGTGGTCTTCGCCAGAATTCCTTCTTATATAGGCTCTGGGACACACCCCACCATCCACTTGGATTTCTCTTGAACCGCCCCCACCACTATCGACAAACATTAGCACAGGTTTTAGTGCGAATGACCACTCCCCCCCCCAGTACAGCGCCCCCTGTGGGAAGAAGCGTTCCCCGCCTTGGCCCTGTACCCCCACTCTTCAGGCGCTCCACCCGCCCGCCTAGCCCCCGCCACCCCATTGCAACTCCCAGTTCCCCTCCCCCTTCACCTTTCACTCCCCCCCCAACTCCGGCTGAACGCCCCCTTAGAGTCTTCCAGGGCCGTAGCCACCAGGAGCCTTTCCCGCCCCCGCGGTCTCAGTTTCTATCTCCCCTCCCCTCTCTCCAAGAGCCCCCCAGTTCCCCAGTCTTTACCCACCCTGTCTGGCCCCACCCCCCCTCCCCGCGTTGCATAGTCGTCCCTCAGCCCTTTCCTCGCCCCCCCCAACTGCCTTTCCTAACCCCTCCCCCCAGTTACCTTTCAGGGTCTCCCACTTCCTCAAGCCCAGTCCCCCTTTCCTATTGCTCCCCTGGTCCTTCTTCTCCTGTTGCCCACCCCCCACCGCAGGCATTTACAGGAAGACATTTTGGAGCTACGGTCTCTCTTCAGACCCCCCTCCCGGCTACTGCGAGCTCCTGCTTGCAGGTTCGGTTCGGCTTATTCAGGCCCGACCCCTACCTGCGGCAGGGTTAGTGTAACCGCTACAAGCCTAGAACTGCAGTCAGCGACGGCCCCGCGCTCCTTCTCCACCTCCCTCCCTAGCAGCCGGGACAGGGGTCGCGGCCCCTTTAAATGGCAGCGCCGCTCACGGAGCCCAGCGCTATGCACCAGGCGGGCGGGCGGCGTCAGCAACCAACCCCATTGGCTGGCTCAAGGAGGGGGCTCGCGAGACAGCGCCGGCCCCCGGCGCGAGACTCCCAGCCCAATGGACGCCTGGAAATTGCGGAGTGGAACGTCGGCACTGGAGATGGAGCTTGAGCCCCCGCCCGGGGCCCCGTTAGTTGAGGAAAAGCTAGCCTCCGGAGCTTGGAAGCCCGCCCCTGGGGAAGGAGGCACCCCCTTTTCCACCAAAGGGCCAAGTACACTAACCCACAAAAAACAAATCTACGCACCTGCTTCCCTTACCTGGCTCAAGAGTCTGGCCCCTCGTCAACACCCGTGCCCGCCCTACCTCCTGGAGCCCACTCTACCCGTGATCCCCTCCTCTCATTCAAATGGTTCCCGGTCCCCTCCCCCTCCTCGTGTCTCTCTCCGCTTCCCACTCGTGTTCAACCCCCCAGCGTCCGCCCCCCTCAACAGTCCCTACCTACGCCATGCAGCAGGCGCCTGCCAAGATTACCCTCCCCCCAACCCCACCTCTCCGGAGCCCGCCCCCTGGGCGACTGCTGGGGTAATGAGTGACAGCGGAGGGTGGGGGGAGGCAGGGACCCAGCCCTCACGTGCCCCTCCTCCTCCTCTTGTCTGCAGCCTCGGGCCCTCCTAACCATTCTGAGACTCAGAGTTGTGGGGTGTCTTAAGCCTGCTCTGCAGCCACTCAGGGAGGGTTAAATGGCTCTGGCTCAATGACAACGCCTATGCAGTAACTGTTACTGCCTGGTGACCCCAAAACCAGGTCCTGCAAAGACACTCCCCCACTCCTTCCATGGTCTTAGGGTAAGTTCTGGGATCTTCTCCCTGAGTCTTCCCCCAAGAGCCCCCTGAGTTATCTCTTCAGTAGTTTTCCTCACCGAGGCCGATAGATTTTCTTCCTCCTTTTTCTCTGTTTCTCCCTCCTTTCTGTCCTTGTCCCCCACCCCCCACCCCCACCGCGCGCACTCTCTCCCCCAGTCTCTTTTTTGTCTCTGTCTCTCTGTCTCTCTTAGGCACGAGCACGCACGCGCGCACACACACACACACACACACACACACACACACACACCCACACACACCCACACCCACACCCCCCCACACACACACACTCCCCCTCCTGGATGGTCCTTAGCATGTGGGTGTGGCTGGGGTTGAAGCTAGAGAAGTAGGGGAGGGGGAGGGGGTATTAGCATTAGGCCTACTGGCTTTAAAAAAAAAAAAAAAAAAATGCGTGCCAGGATCCATTCCCAGCCCTCATTAGAGTTAGAGCACTTTACAATCCCCGCTCTCCACTTCCCCTCTCCGACCTCCAAGGGTTGGAGAGTATTTAGTATCCTGAGATACTAGAAGAGGCTCGGGCTGGAAGGGAGTCCCGACACATGTTTAGGTTTGGTGTCCAGTTCCTGCTCTGGCCTGCCTCTTTGCTCTGGGCCTTTCTTCCTTCCCACACTAAGCCTCTCCTAGCCTTGTAGTCCTTGGGAGTCTTATCCTGCCTTGCCTCATTCACTTTCTCAGAAACCTTATCCTTCCTGGCTCCCCTCATGGCCTTGAGGTTATCTTTGCTCTCTCCTATACACAGAGATAAAAGCAAGAATTTTCCCGTTTAGGTTTCCCAAACCCGGCTTTCTCTTTATCTTAACCAGTATACTGTGTAACCATCTCTCATTTTCTTATTTCTCTGTCCCTGTACCTCCTTTTTGCATTTTCAGTTTGTTCCATCTCAGTTGGGCCACCTTGTTCTTTTGTATTGCCAGCCCTTCTCAACACATGCTTGGATCTTTGGCTGCTCTGGTTGTGATCCTTGTGCTGGTTTCAAGTTGAGGGGAGACAATCTAAAGGGGGTTGATGGTGTATTCAGAGGTATAGTGTGTGGGTTCTGGAGACAGACCAGAACTCTAATCTCAACTCAGCCTTCTTTTTAGCCAGTTGCCTTTGGATACATCACTTGTCAAGTCACTAGGTCTTATTTTTCTCATCTTTAAAACAGAGATAAGAAAACCATCTAAATCTACAATAGGGGACTGGTCAAATCAACTTTGGTTATGTTCATACAATAAATGTAATCATTAAACACATTTTTGAAAAAACTAATGATACACAGAGGATTTTTAAGGCAGTGAAACTATTCTGCATGATTCTGTAATGGTGAATACATGTTTGTGACATGTTAGAAGTCATAGAATGCACAACAAAAGTGAACTCTTACCTGAAGTATGGGTTTTGAATGATATTAATGTGTCATCTTCTGCTGCCCTTTTCTCCTTCTGCCTTTAATCTTTCCCAGCATCAGGGTCTTTTCCAATGGGTAGCAGAGGATCAGTGGTTAGATAGCATCACCGACTCAATGGACATGAACTTGATCAAACTCTAGAAGATAGTAGAGGACAGGGAAGCCTGGTGTGCTGCAGTTGATGGGGTGGCAAAGAGTTGGACACGACTTAGGAACTGAACAACAACAACAAATGCCTCAGTGTAGGTTCATCAGTTGCAACAGATGTACCACGCTGTTGGGGAATGTTGATAGTTAAGGGAAGCTGTGGAGCTGGGAGGCAGGGAGGGCAGGGAGTATATGGGAACTCTGTACTTTCAGCTCTATTTTGCTGCAAACCTAGAACTACTCTAAAAGTAGTCTATTAAAAAAACAAATGACACATGAAAACACTTCTGATATTACATTTTTTACAAAAGGAGTTAAAATATGATGCTAACTTTGTAGAAAAATTCTATATATAGATGTGCTTAGAAAATTACTGCAAAGGGGTTCCCTGATGGCTCAGTGGTAGAGAATCTGCCTGCCAATGCAGGAGACACGGGTTCAATCTCTGATCCAAGATGATCCCACCTGTTGCGGACCAACTAAGTCCTAAACCTGTGGGCCACAGCTGTTGAGCCTGTGTTCTAGAGCCCAGGAGCCGCAACTACTTAGGCTTGAGTGCTATAGAGCCCATGCTCTGCAACAAGAGAAGCCACCAGAATGAGAAGCCTGAGCACTGCAACTAGAGAGTAGCCCCTGCTTGCCACAACTGGAGAAAAGCCTGAGCAGCAGTGAAGACCCAGCACAGCCAAAAATAAATAAATACAATTATATAAAAAAGAAAATGACTGGAGTGAATTTAATGATATCTCATATAGCAATGCTACTAAGATTAAGTGAGATGTACACTTGCCTGACATATAGCAGGTGTTTAATAGATTCTTGTTCGTATTATAAGGGAAACAGCTGATTTCATGAATGATTTGGGACTTCATACCCTGGAGCCTTCATGTTGTTAAAATACATATATATATATATATATATGCATATATATTTCTCTTTGAGTAAGCGAAGAGTGCCCATATTTAATAGGTTTGAGTATGTATTAGCCACAGATGAAAGGCTCTAACATAGAATGAGCTGATGGGGGACAATAGAGCAGGTGTTGAGTAAGATTGTGGCCTGCAATTCAACACTCATTTCAGCCTTGTTACAGTTATGACATAGTACTGAGTTCTATTACTTGTTATTCACCATTTATAAAGCAGTCCTAACGTTCTGTAAACACCATAACAGGTAAAAACTCAGTCCCTGTCTTAATGGGAGTTCTTTCATTTTAGTTATATATATACTTTTCTGATTATAAAAATATAAATGTTCACTGTAAAAATGTTGAAAAGCATAGAAAGTTTGAAGAAAGCAATGATCACTTTTATCCTACCTATCATACCTGGAGATACAACTACTCTTTTTGATGTATATCCTTCCAGTCCTTTGTTTTCTTTTCACATATATATTTTTTCAAAGTAGGAATTATCTTGTACAGTGTGTTCTACAACATAATTGTAATAGCTGTAGATTATTCCATCATTTGCATGTGCCATGCTTTACTTAACTAACTACTGCCAGATGTCAAACTTTTATTATTTTTTCATGACAGGCAAGGCTGCATATAACTTGATTAAACAAATGGTGATACTTGCCTGGTGGCTCAGCTGGTAAAGAATCTGCCTGCAGTTTGGGAGACCTGGGTTCCATCCCAGGTTGGGAAGATCCCCTGGAGAAGGGAACAGCTACCCACTCCAGTATTCTGGCCTGGAGAGTTCCATGGACTATTCCATGGGGTCACAAAGAGTCACACATGACTGAGCAACTTTTACTTTCACTTGGCAGCCATTTGATTAGAGTGCTGTTCACTCTTTAGAACCTACTCTGGAAACATATGGATTTTTACGTAATGTTCTATACCATTCTAAAGAACCCTTGGGCTTCCCTGGTGGTGCAGATGGCAAAGAATCCGCTTGCAATGCAGGAGTGAAAGTGAAAGTGAAGTGGCTCAGTCGTATCCGACTCTTTGCGACCCCATGGACTGTAGCCTACCAGGCTCCTCTGTCCATGGGATTCTCCAGGCAATAGTACTGGAGTGGATTGCCATTTCCTTCTCCAGGGGATCTTCCCAACCCAGGGATCAAACCTGGGCCTCCTGCATTGTAGACAGACGCTTTACCGTCTGAGCCACCAGGGAAGTAACGAGAGTTCAATTCCTGGGTCAGGAAGATCCCCTGGAGAAGGAAATAGCAACCCACTCCAGTATTCTTGCCTGGAGAATCCCATGGACAGAGAAGCCTGGTGGGCTACAATCCATGGGGTCGCAAAGAGTCAGGTATGACTGAGCGACTAAGCACGTGCACACACACACACATACACAAAGTACCCTGGAATGAAGAAAAGGATATATGCATTTAGGGAGACAATGGGGAAATGCTAGACTGTGAGCTCCTCAACAATAGGGGCCAGTTCTTACTCTTCTCTATCTCCAACCTCTAGCGTAGTCCCTGGTATATTTATTGGATGAATTGCTGGACAAATGAGTTACGGAGAAAGGGGGAAAGCCTCAGTGAATTCAAATTGCAGTAACATTTCTATAATATAAGATTAATAAGGAAAGAAAGAAGAGTGAAACAAGAAGGGAGAAAAGGCAGACAGTCAAAGATAAGGAATCTTCATCTTTAAACAGAAGAATACTACTCAGCCATAAAAAAGAATGAAGTAATGCCTTTTGTAGCACCATGGATGGACCTAAAGATTATCATACTAAGTGAAGTAAGTTAGAGAAAGGCAAATACCATGTGATACCACTTATATGTTGAATCTAAAATATGATGCAAATGAACCTATGTATGAAACAGAAGCAAACTCATAAAGAACAGACTTGTGGTTGCCAAGGGGAGAGAGCTGGAGAAGGGATGGAGTGGGAGTTTTGGGGTTAGCGGATACAAACTATTATACATAGTTAGGATAAACAACAAGGTCATACATACTGTATAGCACAGAGAACTATATTCAATATCCTGTTATAAACCATCATAGAAAAGAATATTAAAAAGAGTGTATATTTATCTATAACTGAATCACTTTGCTGTAAGGAGAAATCAACACAAATTGTAAATCAACTTTACTTCAATTTTAAAAAGTAAGCAGAGTCAATAACATTGCTTCAGTGAAAATTAAGAAAAAAATATTCTATTGAAAGCAAAATTCTTTTTGTTTTGTTAAGAAATGTTAAATACACAAAATAAAATTATTTGAAGATTTTAGAAAAAGAAGAAGGAAAGAAATGTAGCAAAAGGGCACCTATTCCTCCTAATCAGAAAGTCCAATGGTGGCAGTTTGACTTAATGTAAATTTGACTACACTCTTTTTTAATATTAATTAATTAATTTATTTTATATGTGGCTGTGCTGGTTCTTCATTGCTATGAGCAGGCTTTCTCTAGTTGTCCCAAGTGCGGGCCACTCTCTAGTTGTGGTATGTGGGCTTCTCTTTGCAGTGACTTCTCTTGTTGCAGAGCATGGGCTCTGGGGCTTGAAGGCTTAATTGCCCCACAGCATGTGGTATCTTCCCAGACATGGGAAGGATCAAACCCCTGTCCCCTGTATTGACAGGCAGATTCTTAACCACTGGACCATCAGGGAAGTCCTACACTCCACTCTTTAACATTCACTCTGACCTGTCCAAACATCTCTCCCAGGTTGGGAAGCAACATATCCTAATTTACTCCACAGAGGGTCAGCTGACTTTATGAGACACACACTCTTGGGTCTATATGGGTCCTAAGATCTCTACAGGACTTTATGCTATGGTGCTGTCCCTTGAGAAATCAACTTAGGTTAATATTACTTCTTTGGGTGCAACTTATACTTCTTTTTTTAAAATAAGAGCTTTTTTGAGATGGAATTTATATACTATACAATTTGGCCATTTAAAGTGTACAACTTAATGGATTTTAGTATATTCAGGGATATGTGCAACCATTAATAATCAGTCAATTTTATATTTTCATCATTTTAAAAAGAAATCTTGTATCCTTTAGCAATCTTCCCCCATCTCTCCATCTCCCAAAGCCTTATCCAAGCACTATTCTACTTTTCTTCTCCATAGACTCCCCTATTCTGAACATTTCATATAAATGGAATCATATAAATATGTTGGTTTTTGTGACTGGCTGTTTTCACTTAGCATAATGTTTTCAAGATTCATCCATGTTGTAGCATGTATCAGAACTTCATTACTTTTTTATGACTGAATAATATTCCATTGGATGGATATATCATATTTGTTTAACCGTTCATCAGTTGATGTACCTTTTGGCTATTATTAATAATGCTGCTATAAACATTCATTTTGACCAGCTTTTATGTGAATAAATGTTTTCAGTTCTCTCAGGTAGAGTGCCATTTCTGGATCATATGGTAACTTTATGCTTAATTGTTTGAGGAACTGCCAAACTATCTTCCAAAGTAGCTGAACTATTTTGTATTCTCACCAGCAGAGTTCCAGTTTCTCTACATCCTTGATAACTCTTGTTATCTGATTAATCAAAGTCCATTTATTTAGATCTTCTTTAATTTCTTTCAACAATGTTTTGTAGCTTTCAAAGTATAAGCTTTGCACTTCTTTTGTTAAATTTGTTCCTAAGCATTTTATTCTTTTTCATATTATTGCAAATAGGATTGTTTCTTATTTTCATTTTCAAATTGTTCATTGCAAGTGTATAGAGATATATTTGACATTTGTATATTGATCTTGTATCCTGCAACCCTGCTGAACTTGTTTATTATTCTAAACATTTTTTAGTGGATTCCATAGGATTCTCTGTATATAAGATCATGTCATCTCCAAGTAGAGAAAGTTTTACTTTTCCCTTTCCATTTTGTATACCTTTTATTTCTTTTTCTTGCCAATTATCCTGGCTAGAACCTCTAGTACAATGTTGAATACAGGTGGCATCCACTTATAGTTCTTAAGACAGAGTCTTGTAGACTTTTTGATTTCAGCCATTCTGACCGGCCTGAAATGGTACCTCATTGTGGTTTTGATTTTCATTTCTCTGATAATGAGTGATGTTGAGCATATTTTCATATGTTTGTTAGCCATCTGTGTGTCTTCTTTGGAGAAATGTCTGTTTAGTTCTTTGGCCCATTTTTTGATTGGGTCGCTTATTTTTCTGGAATTGAGCTGCAGGAGTTGCTTGTATATTTTTGAGATTAATTCTTTGTCAGTTGCTTCATTTGCTATTATTTTCTCCCATTCTGAAGGCTGCCTTTTCACATTGCTTATAGTTTCCTTTGTTGTGCAAAAACTTTTAAGTTTAATTAGGTCCCATTTGTTTATTTTTGCTTTTATTTTTGTTACTCTGGGAGGTGGGTCACAGAGGATCCTGCTATGATTTACGTCAGAGTGTTTTGTCTATGTTTTCCTCTAGGAGTTTTATAGTTTCTGGTCTTACGTTTAGATCTTTAACCCATTTTGAGTTTATTTTTGTGTATGGTGTTAGAAAGTGTTCTAGTTTCATTTTTTTACATGTGGTTGACTAGTTTTCCCAGCACCACTTGTTAAAGAGATTGTCTTTTCTCCATTGTATATTCTTGCCTCCTTTGTCAAAGATAAGGTGTTCATAGGTGCGTGGATTTATCTCTGGGCTTTCTACTTTGTTCCATTGATCTGTATTTCTGTCTTTGTGCCAGTACCATACTCTCTTGATGACTGTTGCTTTGTAGTATAGCCTGAAGTCAGGCAGGTTGATTCCTCCAGTTCCGTTCTTCTTTCTCAAGATTGCTTTGGCTATTCAAGGTTTTTTGTATTTCCATACAAATTGTGAAATTATTTGTTCTAGTTCTGTGAAAAATACCATTGGTAGCTTGATAGGGATTGCATTGAATCTATAGATTGCTTTGGGTAGTATACTCATTTCACTATATTGATTCTTGAAAAAAGGAACCCTCTTACACTGTTGGTGAGAATGCAAACTAGTACAGCCACTATGGAGAACAGTGTGGAGATTCCTTAAAAAACTGGAAATAGAACTGCCATACGACCCAGCAATCCCACTGCAGGGCATACACACCGAGGAAACCAGAATTGAAAGAGACATGTGTACCCCAATGTTCATCGCAGCACTGTTTACAATAGCCAGGACATGGAAGCAACCTAGATGTCCATTGGCAGACAAATGGATAAGAAAGCTGTGGTACATATACACAATGGAATATTAATCAGCTATTAAAAAGAACTCATTTGAATCAGTTCTAACGAGGTGGATGAAACTGGAGCCTATTATACAGAGCGAAGTAAGTCAGAAAGAAAAACACCAATACAGTTTACTAATGCATATATATGGAATTTAGAAAGATGGTAATGATGACCCTATATGCGAGACAGCAAGAGAGACACAGATGTAAAGAACAGACTTTTGGACTCTATGGGAGAAGGCGAGGGTGGCATGATTTGAGATAATAGCACTGAAACATGTATATTACCATATGTGAAATAGATGGCCAGTCCAGGTTCGATGCATGAGACAGGGTGCTCAGGACTGGTGCACTGGGATGACCTTGAGGGATGGGATGGGGAGGGTCAGGATGGGGAACACATGTACACCCATGGCTGATTCATGTCAATGTATGGCAAAAACCACCACAATATTGTAAAGCAATTAGCCTCCAATTAAAATAATAAAAAAAAGACAGAGTCTTACACACTGGACCATTCACTTTTTTCTTTTTGGCTGCACCACGTGGCATGTGGGATCTTAGTTTCTTGATCAGGGATGGAACCCGTGGCCCCTGAATTGGAAGTAGAATCTTACCCACTGGACTGCCAGGGAAGTGCCACCTTTTTTAAAAAATTGATGTTACCTGTTTATCTAGTTGGTAATTTGTGGAGGACAGATCATCCTTAGTACTGAGAAACCCTATATTACTATGTTCAGTGTGCGTGCTAAGTCGCTTCAGGTGTGTCCAACTCTGGGCAACCCCACTAGGACTGTAGCCTGCCTGGCTCCTCTGTCCATGGGATTCTCCAGGCAAGAATACTGGAGTGGGTTGCCATGACCTCCTCCAGGTGGATCTTCCTGACCCAGGGATCGAACATGTGCCTCCTGCATCTCCTGCATTGGCCGGCGGGTTCTTTACCACTAGCGCCATTATTATGTTCAGCACCTTGAAAATATTCAAGTATTATGTGATTGATAATAATAATTAGGAAAAAATGGACTTATCAGAGCCTTGCTTTGACCCTTTTCCTCTGTTGCTTGGTTGGCTCTTCTCACCTCAAACTCACCTTGACCAAAACTGCACTGATTGACTTTCCCTCTGCTTCCCGTCCTAGTTAGTGGCACAACCAGACAATCAGGCACCCAAACCAGAAACCTGCAAATCATTCTAGTCTTCTACTCCTTACCTTCTTAATTGATTAAGTCTCCTTGATCCTGCTGCTGCTGCTGCTGCTGCTAACTCGCTTCAGTCGTGTCCAACTCTGTGCAACCCCTTAGACGGCAGCCCACCAGGCTCCCCCGTCCCTGGGATTCTTCAGGCAAGAACACTGGAGTGGGTTGCTATTTCCTTCTCCAATGCATGAAAGTGAAAAGTGAAAGTGAAGTCACTCACTCGTGTCCAACTCTTCGCGACCCCATGGACTGCAGCCTACCAGGCTCCTCCGTCCATAGGATTTTCCAGGCAAGAGTACTGGAGTGGGGTGCCATTGCCTTCTCCCTCCTTGATCCTACCTTCTAATTATTTAGATTTGGTTTCCTCTTCTTTGTCCCTACAAAGACTTCGTTCAGTCCTTCCCCATCTTTCACCTGAAATTATGATTGTATTCTAGCTGGTGTTCTGATCTCTTAGCTTGTCTCTCCCAATCTTTACTACACACTGTTGCCAGAGTGACTGTGGTAGCTGAATAATGCCCCCCAAATATATCCATGTCCTAATTCATGGATCCTGTGAATATTACCTTATTTGGCAAAAAAGTAGGACTTTGCAGATGTGATTAAGTTAAGGATCTTAAGATGAAGAGTATTCCAAGTGGTCCCTAAATCTAATGACAAGTGTGCTTATATGAGAGAGGCAGAGGAAGATTTGACATATAAAGAAGAAGAAAAGGTCCTGTGACCACAGAGGGAGAAATTGGAGCCATGCAGCCACCATAAGCTTGATGAGACAAGAAACACTCCTAGAGCTTCCTGAGTGATCCTGGCCCTGCTGGCACCTTGATTTCCTCCCAGTGATACTTATTCCAGACTGCTGGATTCCAGAACTGTGAGAGAATAAATTCCTGTTAAGTCACAAAGTTTGTGGTAATTTTTTACAGCAACCTCAGTACATTAATACAGTAATCTTTCTGAAGTTCAGACCTATCATATATGGAAAAAATTATTGTCTTTGTCTCTCAGTCTCTTTGTCTCTCTCTGTCTCTCTGTCTATGTGTGTGTGTGCGCATGTATCTGTGATAGCCTGGAAGAAAATCTACCAAAATGCTAACAGTTGTTTCTTTTTAAAAATTATTTATTTATGGTTGTGCTGGATCTTTGTTGCTGTGTGTGGGCTTTTCTCTAGTTGCGGTGAGTGGGGCTACTCTTCGTTTTGGTGTGCTGGCTTCTCATGGCAGTGGCCTCTCTTGGCACAGGCTCTAAGAGCATGGGCTTTGGTAGTTGCAGCAGGTGGGTTCAGAGTTGCAGCAGGTGGGCTCAGAGTTGCAGCAGATGGGCTCAGTTGCACATGTGGCCTCTAGGGTGCGTGGGTTTCAGAAGTTGTGGTGCATGGGCTTGGTTGCTCTGTGGCATGTGGGATCTTCCCAGACCAGGGATCAAACCCGTGTCCCCTACATTGGCAGGTGGATTCTTATCCACTGTACCACCAGAGAAGTCCAACAGCTATTTCTGCATAGTGAATTTTGATGTTTATGTGTGTGTGTTTAGTCGCTTCAGTTGTGTCCAATTCTTTGTGACCCCATAGACTGTAGCCTGCCAGGCTCCTCTGTCCATGGGATTCTTCAGGCAAGAATACTGAAATGGGTTGCTATTTCCTTCTCCAGGGGATCTTCCTGATCCAGGGATTGAACCTGTGTCTCTTAGGTCTTCTGCATTGGTGGGCAGGTTCTTTACCACTAGCGCCACCTGGGAAGCCCATGGATGGTGTTTATGTGTATTTTTGAATGTTTCCTTCAATAAGCATTTATTACTTTTAAAATGAGAATAAAGACATGTTACTTTTACAAAACCCTTAAATCTCTCCATCACCTACAGATTAAAGTAAAAAATTCTAAGCACGGCACAGGCTCTTAATTATTTGTCTTCCCTGGTGGCTGAGACAGTAAACAGTCTGCCTGCAATGCAGGAGACCTGGGTTTGATCCCTGGGTCGGGAAGATGCCCTGGAGAAGGAAATGGCTACCCACTCCAGTATTCTTGCCTGGAAAATCCCATGGACAGAGGAGCCTGGTGGGCTGCAGTCCATGAGGCTGCAAAGAGTCAGAGATGACTGAGCTCCATCATATACAGATTCAAGTAAAAAATTCTAAGTATGGCACAAGCCCTTAATTATTTAGCCTATATCCATCTCTTCAGTCTAATTTCCAATCATTCAGTCTCCCCACTTCTCTTCAGTCATGACAAATTACTTAAAACATAGGTCATTCTGTCTCTGAACCTTTGTACACTGGTGTCTCTGACTTCAACCTCTTAGTTAAGATGATTAAAAGGTGCTCTTTTCTGTGAAGCCATTCCTGATCCACTCAAGTAGAGCTGTGTTACCTTTACCTTTTCAGTTCAGTTCAGTCACTCAGTCGTGTCTGACTCTTTGTGACCTTTACCTTTAGCATGATACTATTATTTCATTTGCCTACAGTATTGTTTACATTAACATTTCTCTGCTTATGTTGTGATTGCCTTAAGAAGATACACAAAAGTACAAGTTTTCTTTTGTTATTTTATTTGGTTTTCCAATGGTGTAAACAGCTATGGTAAGTAAAAAGTTCGTTGAAATGTTATTGAATCCATAGCTTTTTTGTAACTTTGTTTTTCACTCAACATATACTAAAAACAATCATGCCAGAGTCTGTAAGATATTTGATGTTAAAAGTCCTTATAGATCTTTATGCATTTATATGGAAAGATAGCTAAAGTATTTTTAAAATGAGAAAGCCATGGCCCAGAAAAATCTATGTAGCTTAATCCTTCATGTATAAAAAGGTAGAAACTTTTCTCTTTGACCAGGACAGTATAAATATAGAAAATAGAAATGCAAGAATGCAGTCATAATTGTAACCACTGGGATGAACAGGAGAGACTTTTCTCTTTTTACTCCTGGGTATTTGTTTTTGTTTTCTGTAAGCAGGAAAAATGTCTTTTTCAGGGTAGAGGTATTAATTCATTTTTCATTATACAGGTGTTGCCTGCGTGCCAAGTTCCTTTAGTCATGTCCCACGTTTTTCGACCCTATGGACCATAGCCCACCAGGCTCTTCTGTCCATGGGATTCTCTAGGCAAGAATTCTGGAGTGGGTTTGCCATGCCTTCCTCCAGGGGCTCTTCCCAACCCAAGGATTGAAGCCCAGTCTCTTGTGTCTCCTGCATTGGCAGGCGGGTTCTTTACCACTAGTGCCACCCGGGAAGCCCAATAGAGGCATTATTTATTCTCAAAAAGTTTGGTAATCATTGGTATTGATATGTCCAATATGGTAGCCACTAGCCTTGTGTGACTGCTTGAATTTTAGCTAATTAAAATGAAGTTGAATTAATAATTCAGTTTCTCACGCGCACTCCTCCAAGTTCTCAATGGTCACATATGGCCAGTAGGTACAGCCACATTGAACAGAGCAGAAATAGAACATTTCTGTCATTGCAGAAGGTTCTAGACAATGCAGATTTAGATCACTGTGTCCCCACATAAGGTGGCGCCAGTGGGAAGACCCTGAAACCCTGAGTGTGAGTTAGTGGGAATTAACTACAAAGACCTATCAGGTGAGCAGTTGTAGTCCTCGATTAGCCACAGGGCTAGCTAGGCATTATTGAAAAATTGGCATCCTTTGGAATACAGAAATCAGTCTGGATCTGGAGGCCTAAAATGTATCCATGGCAATGATGACACCTGTTGATTCTCTCTGTAAAGCACGGGAACAATAATGATCTTTGGACTGCTGGGTTCCCTGGTTACCATGGAAATAAGAGTGCTGGTTACAATTCTGTGTAATTACGCAGAGACTGAAGTATCGATCTCCCCTCCTCTCCTCCATCCCTTTCTTTAACCATAACCATTGTGATGACTGTTTCAGCTGGGCTTCATGAGTCCACCTGGCAGCAGGAGACGCAACTAGAAAATCTGATTAAGTAAGAAGTGTCAGAGTGTAAGTCTTAATGAGGAAATGTGAAAAAAGAAACATGGCGGGGCATTTTTTCAGTAGAAAAAAGCGAGATCTACTACACTGAATACAATGACATTGTTACTCTAGCTGTTTGCACAGGCGCAGTGCAGGAATTCTCAGAGCACGCCTACGCGCACATTATCTCCCCTTCTCTTTCCCTCTCTTTTCACTTTCCTCTCTCTCTCCCTTTTTCCCCCTCTCCTCTGCCCCTCCCATCACTTGGTCTTTCGGTCTTTCCATTACTTAGTTGACGTCTCTCCTTCCGACCCTCCACTCCCTACCCGTTTATCCCCCTCCCCCCTTCCTTTTCCGCCTCTAGCGGACGCAACTTGCGCAAGCGCACTCGCTACAAAGCCTCGCTCTTTGTCCCCATCTGTCGTTCACACGAACTCCAGTCTTTCACATTTAGTAGCCAATAAGATCGAAGAAATGGTGGAAAACCGATTCCACCTCTGGAGAGAAATGTTGATTGGCATATCAGATAACCAATAGGGAACGCTACTTTGTACCCCTTGGGAGGCACCGATCTCCGCCGTCTCGTTTCCGGCGGTCGCGCGCTCTTTTCTCGGGACGGTAAAGGCCGTGTAGCGTCGCCGTTACTCTGAGCAGAAAACAGTCGGTGGAGGGTGAGTATGGGGTCGACTTAGTTCTTGTTGGAGAGAAGAGTAGGATTTCTAGCGACAATCGGTGAAGGAAGAGATGAGGGCGAGGCTGGGTTTGAAGGAAGGTGGGCCGTTCGTTCTGCGGCCCCTTGAGGCCTTGTCTCCGCGGCCACACGTTCTCCTCATCCCACCCGCGGGGGCCCATCGCTCTCCCTTGATCTCGCCTTCTGCTTTAACTTGGTTCCCGTTTCCCTTCCCTTGTCGTTTTTTGTGCAACACATCTTGGAAGCTGAACCTTGTCACTAAGTTCCCCAATCGTTGAGCCGCCCTGGGCCTGAGGGTGTGGGGTCTATTATCCGAGAGCCCTGAAGTCGCGGCTGCAGGAGGAGGCGCTTTGTCGGGCGCTCCTCCTCTCGACCTCGTGAGGCCGTTAGTTCCGGAGGAGAAAGGGGGCCCCCTCCCCTACCCCAGCGATGCTTCTTTGTCAAAACTCTGAGCTGGGAAGTTCATCTGCTAGTCCAGCCCTTGTTGTTTTCCTAGGCAGATTCCTGAAGACTTTTTTTTGTCCTGTTGCCTATCTACTCGACCTATTTATGACATCACTTTTTAAAAAATTAAAATTAATTTTATGGATTTCCTATCGGGTATTTTACCTTTGGAAAAACTATTGTCGTAAGCTGCCGCTTTGTGTTCTTAACAGAAGTCGAGGTTAAGGAGGACTGGGAGGCACTTTGTTATCTTCAAAGTTGAGGTAGGGGTAGGGTTGTCAGAGAAAATACAGGACACCCCGTTAGATTTGAATTTCACGTAAACAACAAATTTTTTAGTATACGTAGAATGGGACACTAAAGATCATTTATTTTTCAAAATCTGAAATTCAGATTTAACTGTAATGTGTTTTTATTTGATACATCTGGCCACTCTAATGGGGGGATCCTGGCTAGATTTATATTGTGTCTTTGTCCATGTTCCTTGTAACTAAATGAAAGGTCCTAAGAGATTCTTAGAAAAGGGCCTTACGTTGCCAGTGCCTCCTGCAGCTTTCAGGCTGGTCCACATCCAGGCAGCCATCTCCATCTGGTAGATTTTTACCAGATTTCCCCCACACACAGTTTTCACTTAAAAGTTGATCCTTTTCCTGAAAATTAAGGGGACATTTTTTTTAGGTTTCAGATATGTGGTGTAGTGTTTGGTCTTAAACAACATTTGTGCAGTTGTGTTGCAAATAGCCCCAGTTTTTCTAACAGCAATATGTATTTGCTCTCAAGAAGTCCATCAGGGTTAGTCTTTGGGGCAAGTAAGTAGACATAAATCCTTACTGTTGATCTTTATGATTTATTCCCTTTTCAGAGGCCCCAGTGCCTAGGGGCAGTGAATTTATTACCCAGATATCTGCACATATTTCCAAATTATATTGGTGGTCATCATCAGAAGTAGATTACAGGGACAAATGCTTACTGAATACTTGCTACTTTGTGGGCACTGTTTTAGGTGATTTATACAGTATTATTTTGTGTTCACTGTTGAATGCCTTCTTGGGAAATAAACTGAAGGGAAAGAGTATAAAGATTGGTATTATGGAGACATTTACTCGACACAAAGGTAGGCAGTTTGGTTGTAAAAATAATTTTTGCTAGAATCCAGAAGAGCAAGGGAAGAATGTAATTGATGAAATTTGTCTAACTGGAGCACCGCATATGTAGAAATAGGGGTGGTGATTGCCAGCAGGAACAAATAGCTGTTATGTCCATTATCTGGTTTGGTCAAAATAACCAGCACTGTGAGATAGATGTTACCCCCATCTTACTAGTGAGGAAACTAAGAGGTTAGGTGACATTTTAGTAAGTGTTTTGAATCCTAAAGTCTAAAATCAAGGTGAGTTCGATTACTCACAATGAGCATGAGCTTTAGAGTTCAACAGACCTGAGTTCTACTCCATGCTTCATCACATTTGTGTGACCTTGGATGTGCATCAGTTTTCTTATTCAGAAGATAGTTGTGAGTATTAAATGAGATAATATAGTCTTAGCACAGTGCCTGACATTCAGTGATCAGTAAATATCTGGTATTAACATCTTAACTACCACATTGCACTTTCTAAAATAAAAAATAACTTCCATTGAAGTAATTCTAAATAGTTTAAAACATCCCTATGATCAAAGAAATAATTTCTACTAAGAAATTGTAAAATGGCCTTTTTGAATGGAGTGGTGAGGTGTGGTTAGGATGTAAATATAGAATTTTTAATATTTCAGTTTTGAGTGGATCTCTGTAAGGATTTCTATTAACATATAACAGTGTGGGTTCCTGAATGGGATGCAAGGTATTGAGGCTGGGGCCACTGACTCTTAAAGGCTGGAGATTAAAAAAAGAGAAAGACTCTTTGGATTCTAGCCAGAGGTAAGAAGAAATAGTTGGAGAAATGGCTGTGAAAATAATTCAAGTTTCTGCTATAGGCTTTTGGGATCAGGGGAACAGGGATGTTTAATATGTAGGACTCATAGGGGAAAACATCTGATGCTAATGCCCACCTTACCTATCCCCAGCTCTATTTTTATGTTTTAATTTCTTGTATCTTATTTTTAAAAACATTTTCTCTTTTTTTAAGGTGTCAAATTTGCTCTGAAACTGCTGCACTTATTCACAGTATTTAAAGTTGTTAAACTATAAGCTATGTGGCAAGAGTCACAAAGGTGTTTAAGAATTTATCCTACGGAAATACTTATTGCAACATTATAATAGGAAAAAGCTGAAAACAGCCTAAATGTCTCATAGGGAGTAGTTTAGTAAATTAGTGTACATCCAATTGGACTTTATGTAACCATTAACAATTATAATTAAGTTGACAGGAGGAATGAGAAAAGGGTGAATATAAAATAGTGCATTTATGGTTGCAGTTTTGGAATGACAGTGTATCTTTTTAAAGGTTAAGAAGCAAAAATGGAAATTGTGGGAGGAATATCTGTTCATGGAGGTGCCCTAAGACTTAGCTGAGCGCATTGGTGTATAATAGTGACAAATTATAAATAACCTAAGTGTCCCAGGACTATAAGGGCTTGGTTGACAGCAAAATACAGAGTCCATTAACAATAAATGTAGAAGATATGTAAATAAGTGACTGAAATGGTATATCAAAATGTCAACAGTGACTTTCAGTGGTCAGTTTTTGGGTTTTT
Organism: Bos taurus; assembly: GCF_002263795.3. Lineage (NCBI taxonomy): Eukaryota > Metazoa > Chordata > Mammalia > Artiodactyla > Bovidae > Bos > Bos taurus. The sequence continues at coordinate 79,377,982 of NC_037357.1, read as the reverse complement.
GTTTTATTGTTTCCTATGTTAAAGATGTAGTTTGTACTTTATTAATGAAGAACAAAAGACTGATGAAATGATATAAATGAGAATTCAAGTTTTGGCTTAAATGTCAGATTTCTAGTGAGGCTAAACTCACAACTCTATTTAAAATTGCAAATCTTCCCCTTCTACTCCCTATCCACTTTCCCCTCCATTCAACTTTTATTTTCTCCTAGCATTAAACCTCTTAAGTACTATGTAAATTAATTATTATGTATATTTTCTCTCACTGGAAGGTTATCACTGCTGAAGGCAAGACTGTTCATTGATTCATCCCAAGCAACTAGAATAGTGTCTAGCAAATAAGCATTTGGTGAATATTTGTTGAATTAATGTAAAAAATCAGTAAAAAAGAAAAAGTCATTTTTATCATTTTGTTACTGGAAAGTCAGTTACAGTGACTATTTCATGGATGTAGTTTTTAAGTCTTAAAATTATATTCTTAGAATAAATTATTAGAAGTAGAATTCCTGAGTTAAGAAATATGAACATCTTGATACCTCTTGTTACCTATTGTCTTATAAAACAACTTTATATAAACTTAACTGCATTGATATTTTCAGTTTTGGTAGGATATGATATAAAAAATGTATCAATGTTTAGAAAGTTTTATACACATAAGTGTCTTGTATATTCCTCATCCAGAATCAACAGTTACCAAGCCTTTGTCACATTTTTTTAATCTGAGGAATATAATTTATTTTAAGGGAATCATATGATGTTAATAATACAGTTTTCAGGGAAAAGATAATTTTCTGCATCTTTCAGTTAAATCTGACTGGAGGGTCTTATGTTTAGGGTAAAAGATTCAGAATTGATTTTTGTCCTTTAATTTACTGGAAAACTGCCTTTGGATAAGGGAGATGGTCCTCAGCTGATCTGTTAGGAAATTTCCATCTTAAAACCATCAACTTTTGTATTCAGCCTGGATTATACCAGGAATTTTCATTTTAATCTTATGAGTTTTTTGGCCATGCTGAGTGGCTTACAGGATCTCTTATTACCCAGTCAGGGATTGAAGCCCAGCCACAACAGTGGCTTGGAATCCTAACCACTAGGCAACCAGGGAACTCCCTTATGTTGATTTTAAATGACAAAATTTAATATTTTATGATTGTATATGTTTGTATTTGATGCTTCTATTACTTTGATAGTCATTTATCTTTCTATTGTGATTAATAATGATATTTAATAATAACAATATATGCTAGTACAGAACTAGTATTTTCACATATTTATTCATCTTCATAGTTACCTTGAGAGGTAGGTGTTTTTATTATCCCTTTTATAACAACTTAAGGAACTGGTTCAAAAGTAATTTACTAGTAAGTGTTAGGACCATGTTTCACATATAAGTATGTCTAAGTCTATACAGCCCATACTTTTCCACAGTATCAACTGTAGGCTAGGGCTGCAAGGTGCCAGAGAAAAACAAAGACTTACTAGTCCTGGAGATAACAAGAATCTATTTCAATAATTGTATTTTTAAAGTGATTTAATATTATGATAGGGCCATTTTTTAGGGAGTAGATTATTTTGGGAAAGTCACTTCAATGCATGTAGTTATTGAACTGGAAGGTTCCTCAAGTCATTCTATTGCAAGCTGTTCTTATTTAGTACTTGTCTAGTTTCTGTGTGCAATATAACTGCTAGTGCTGGTGGTTTTAGATACTTGAATTGTACTCCTTCACCATACCTGTTTGAAATAGTACCATAGGTGATTAATTGACATGTAAGTCACTAGGAAATTAGTGACTGAATATGTTCTAAGCACTGAATATGTCTGACATTCCAGTTTATTTTTAGGGTACAAAGATGCAGAGCAATAAAACTTTTAACTTGGAGAAACAAAACCACACTCCAAGGAAGCATCATCAACATCACCATCAGCAGCACCACCAGCAGCAACAGCAGCAGCCACCACCTCCACCAATGCCTGCAAATGGGCAGCAAGCCAGCAGCCAGAGTAAGTACATGCTAGGTAATGAAGTAGAAACCATTCCCAAGTCGGTTCTCTCTTGGGAATAGTTTCTTGATTTTTAGATTCGACTCTTGGGATTATAAAGGAATGGGCTTTTGTGGCACACCTTTGTTGTTCTTTTCCCTATTTATCTCAATATTTAGGATAGAAAAAGGCTGATTCTCTGAAATAAGGAGCAGATCTGTAGGATAGCAGTTGAATACAGGTTGCTTTGCTGCATTGGCACATCCTTTTGCTAAACAGATGGCTGCATGTTTTACCTGAGAGCTTGGTTCTTACTGTGGTAATCATCATATGACTAGTAGGTAGAGAAAATATAAAGAAGGTTTTTAAGACTTAATGGAGAAGAAATCTGATACTGAGTATTATACTTTTAGCCTGGGGCCTCTGCCTCCCTAGTTTTAATCAGAGTAAAAGATCTTTAAAGATACATTCCCATCCATTCAGCTAACTTTGAGCACCTCTTGTATGTGTCTAAAACTACAAACAACCGCATCTTCCTTATTTCCAAAAATTCCTACAAAGAATACTCTTTCCTAACTCATTTCTTTTCATTATATTACCCCAAGCCTGAAAGAATGGGAACTGTTAAGGTTATGAAGATTGATTTGGGATTGGGAAATGGGACAGTTTTGTTTTTGTTTTTTGGTTTTTTTCTTTGTAATTATGTTTTAAATGTAAAAATCCAGTCACTTCTGACGTAGAGCTCCTTGACTTGCTTGGTTTTCTCTTTGACAGTAACTCTTGTATTGTCTTTCTGTCTCTGAGTTAGTCTAGGTTGGCTCCTGGACCACAGTAGAGTTGTTAAGAAGTCTGTCCTCCCTCCCTCCACCCCCCAGATCTTTGCATACTGCTTTCACATTCTAAGTGCAATTTACTGATAAGTGGTTAGTGGATAGATTCCATTGGGAAATGGTGTTGACTTCTCTACAGCAATTACATTTCTTATCTAGCAGCAGTTGTTGTAAATCTCTCCCCAATCTTTTAAGTGACTATGTTTCTTCTCTCAGATGAAGGCTTGACTATTGACCTGAAGAATTTTAGGAAACCAGGAGAGAAGACCTTCACCCAGCGTAGCCGGCTCTTTGTGGGCAATCTTCCTCCTGACATCACTGAGGAGGAAATGAGGAAACTGTTTGAGAAATATGGGAAGGCAGGCGAAGTCTTCATTCATAAGGACAAGGGCTTTGGCTTTATCCGCTTGGTAAGCAGCTGTAGGCTTTTAGAGCATGTGCTCTAAAAGGTGGTGAAGCTGGGAAATGATGGATATGGAAAATTAGGCAGTAGAAATAATTCTTAGATGATGTTTGTAAAAGCTTATAGTTGGTAGAACAGGACAAAATGCATATTTTATTTTAATTTTTCCTGATAGGTTTTTGTTTCAAGGCAACATAGGTTTATTTGCCTAGGACTCTGGGGCTTATATGCCCTTTGGAACTTTTTTTAATTGGGAAATTTCAAGCATATAGAAGTGGAGAGAATAGTACAGTGAACCTGCACGTAACTTGTTACCCAGCTTCAATAACTTTCAAGTCATAGTTAATCTTGTTTTTTCTGTACCTTTCCCCTGTTTACTGTCCTCTACAAATACTTTTAGTAAGTTAAGATTTTTTCCTGAAAAAATGGGAAAAGACTTTTAGTAATGATCAAGATTTATATAATTTATTTCCAAAGCCCTTATGCATGTATTATCTCACTTAAGAGTCTTCAAAACTTTGAGGGGACAGTTTTTTATCTATTTTTTTTTTTTTTGTATCTACTTTGAAAGAAAAATTTTAATTGCTAAAATCCACATAATATAACGTTTATCATAATCATTTTTAAGTGTAGATGTCTGATTTGATTTAGGAAATGTGTTTAAGTATGTGGGGGAAACCTTTTTGGGTGTTATCTATCTCCATAAATGAGGAACATAATGTGCTAGTAAGATCACTGGATGTTACGGTTAGAACCAGTCTTCATTCCAGATCTACCACTAACTCAAAACTATATGGGCAGGTCTTTTTTTCTGGGGCTCAGATTCCTCTTTAAGAATGTGGAGGGGAGGGTCCCATCAAGGTCTGTGGTTCTAAAGAGGCCTCTTGGAGGGTATAATGATTCTGATTACTCTGGTACATAGCTAGCTGAAACTAAAATAATTCTGACTTCTGTATTGTAAGGGTAGGTTTTATGCTGGTCATTGTTGTCCAGATTTAACACTTAAGAGAATAGCTTGTGATACTGATGACCATGTAAGTCATGTTAACTCTAGAATTTCCAATTGATTTATTACAAGGCCATCAGAGCAATTAGGTTAACCAAAGAATTATCTGAAACACATGAATCCGTTCTTCCAGTTCCATCCTTTTTTTTTTTTTGTATGCTTGTTGCCAAGGGTTTTGGGTTTTGTTTTGTTTTTTTTTCTTTTCTTTTTTTTTTTTTGAGACATTGAGGTATTGAGCTATGGTACTTTAGACTCTTGATGGCTGTGTAGGTGGTCATTGTTCAGCTATTGAGTTATTCTGACTTTGCTCTGCTTCCTAGGAAACACGAACCCTAGCGGAGATTGCCAAAGTAGAACTGGACAACATGCCACTCCGTGGAAAGCAGCTGCGTGTGCGCTTTGCCTGCCATAGTGCATCCCTTACAGTCAGAAACCTTCCTCAGTATGTGTCCAATGAACTGCTGGAGGAGGCCTTTTCTGTGTTCGGCCAGGTGGAGAGGGCTGTAGTCATTGTGGATGATCGAGGCAGGCCCTCAGGAAAAGGCATTGTTGAATTCTCAGGGAAGCCAGCTGCTCGGAAAGCTCTGGACAGATGCAGTGAAGGCTCCTTCCTGCTAACCACGTGAGTGAGGGGTCATTTTCAGAAACATACCTTAAATGCTACTTCCTTCTGTGGTCTCGGGAGTTAGCCTCTAAGAAGCATGTTCTTGTGTTCATTTAGAAGACTAGATACAATCCAGCTCTCTGGTAGGGTTTTCAGTATAATCTTAAATTAATGGAAATGGTATGAGGATTAAAAGATAGACATTTTCAGTAAGTTGTCATTTAGTCAGTGTTAAATCTCCCCTTACTTTGAAGTTTTAGAACTCGTAAATTGTTTTGCGCATGCAACATTTCTCTTAGTATTTATTCTAAGTCATTATCTTGAGTTCTGAGTTTGCTTGCTCAGTTGTATCTGACATTTTTGTGAACTCATAGACTGTAGCTCACCAGGCTTCTCTATCCGTGTAATTTCCCAGGCAAGAATACTGGAGTGGGTTGCTGTTTCCTTTCCAGGGGATCTTCCCAACCCAGGGCTCAAGGCTGTGGCACCTGCAGCATCTCCTGCATGGCAGGCAAATGATGGCTGCAATGGGGCAGCCCCGCACTTAAGTACTTTACCTACTTAAAGGCTGTGTTCAGAGATCTGAACCCTGACCCCATCCTGTCAACCCCAGATTCCACAGAGTTCTGTTTAAAGGACTTGGTTACTTGGGACTAGGTGTAAAAGCACCTTCAGAAGTATGTTTAATTGTTTAGTGCTAAAAAAAAAAAAATTGTTTAGTGCTGACACTTAATTAGTTCATTGTGCCACTGACTCATGTGGAGAGGGAAGCCTAATGAAGGTTATAATTTGACTAACACTGAGTGTTTTTCTTTCTCCCAGATTTCCTCGACCTGTGACTGTGGAGCCCATGGACCAGTTAGATGATGAGGAGGGACTCCCAGAGAAGCTGGTTATAAAGAATCAGCAATTTCACAAGTATGTGATCCTGTCAGATTCCCTGTTAGTTGTTTGCCTATTTATTCTTAAGGAGGCTTGTAATGGGTTGTGTAAAAGAGGCAAGTCTTTGCTGTATGTGTTCAGTGGCAGCCATTGTCTTGGCCCTTGGGAGGAATGTAGTGTTTAGTTGGGAGAATCTTGGACAGAGTTTTAGTAACCCAGAAACCTTGTCAATAGAGAGCGAGAGCAGCCACCCAGATTTGCACAGCCTGGCTCCTTTGAGTATGAGTATGCCATGCGCTGGAAGGCACTTATTGAGATGGAAAAGCAGCAGCAGGACCAAGTGGACCGAAACATCAAGGAAGCTCGTGAGAAGCTGGAGATGGAGATGGAGGCTGCTCGCCATGAGCACCAGGTCATGCTAATGAGGCAGGGTGAGTATCTACCTAAGGCTTAAAACTAGAAGAAGGACAAAATAACTTTTTTTCAGGAGTTTCTTTGTATCAATCAGTAGAGAAAGGCGTAAACTTCAGCTTTTATTCTCTGAAATATTTTGTTGATCTTGGTAGGCAAATGAGCTTGGAGATGTGGCAGAGGATACTGGATTCTGTGGAGAAGGAAATAATAGGTTTGACTTCATTTTTGGAATCTGGATACCTCGGATGGCCACTCAGGGATTAAATATCCCCTTTGCTTTCTGGATCTTTATTTGTGGAAAATTAATGGGCCTATATGAGGAGGGTGAAGAATATTCTGAATTGGTCTGTTGTTTTTCTAGATTTGATGAGGCGTCAAGAAGAACTTCGGAGGATGGAAGAGCTGCACAATCAAGAAGTGCAAAAACGAAAGCAGCTGGAGCTCAGGTAACTTTTTTTTCCTCCAACCCTTTTTCTCCACCAGCTCTACAAGGTAATGTCTCACTCCTGCTTCTTACCACCATGCTACCTCATGCATTTGTAAATATGTTGGCAAATATTTCCTGGCTGCTTCTCAAGTTCTCCCTTTAGGTAGATGTTTTGACTGCCCATGGTTCTGTGAATTCTTGGGACTGCACTAAAGAGGAAAGCAGCTGAGTGACTGGTCTCATGAGGCTGGCTCCTTTGGGAAAGAACTTTTTCCCCTAAAGGACACATCTGGGTTGTTTTAGGGCTGGGCCCACTTAACAGTTGCCTGGAGAACTAAGGTAGTTTCAGTGGGCTCTTGGATCTCCTTGGCTGAGTCCCCTATTAAGATAGATAATCTGTTCAAGTTCTGGAATGCCTGTGCTTAAATATCTTGGTGACTCTGTAGGCAGGAGGAGGAGCGCAGGCGCCGTGAGGAAGAGATGCGGCGGCAACAAGAAGAAATGATGCGACGACAGCAGGAAGGATTCAAGGGAACCTTCCCTGATGCGGTATATCTCTCATGTGCCCATGATACGACAAACTCACCACTAGGATTAGAAAACACAATAGGCTATGACCAATTTTTCCATTCTGTGACACTTCTTTTAGAAAGAAGCAGTCATAGGAAGGAAAGGTAAGGTTTGAAGAGGAGCTCTTTTTACCTCACAGGCAATTTAGGATGAAAAGCTGGGGCTAGTATATGCTGTTTAATCTCAGTGACTGCAGGATCAGATAGATTCAGTCCTGTGGCAGCCTTGCCTGGTCTTCTGATGTCCTCAGCAGTTGTTGTACAGGTTGGAGCCCTGAAAGAAATCATGTGTCTTTCCTTTCATCTCTCAATTTGTTCCTAATAGGAAACTCTGACTTGTGTCCTAGTAGCTCTAAACTGAATTCATTGTACAACTACAGTGAGTTAGTTCAAGGAGCTGTTGCAGATGTTCTTTAGTGTGTGGTCCTTAGTGGATTGTGGTAGAATGAATGCAGTGCTGTCTTGGACTGTCTTGAGTGTTTTTTTGTTTTTCAGAGAGAGCAAGAGATACGGATGGGTCAGATGGCTATGGGAGGTAAGGACTTAGGAGATTAATGGTACAGATTTCTTTTTTTGTCTCATCTCTGGTGGACTATGTAGCTTCTCCTACCTAGTCCAAATTTAAGGGGCTTGACATTTCTGGAAGCAAATTTTGGTGGGAGGGTAACATGTCTTAGCCCAGAAGTCTTGACTTGTTTCCTTTGGCATAGATAAAGAATGTCAATGTCTGTCTCCTCTATTGATCACTACTCTGCTTTAGGTGCTATGGGCATAAACAACAGAGGTGCCATGCCCCCTGCTCCTGTGCCAGCTGGTACCCCAGCTCCTCCAGGACCAGCCACTATGATGCCAGATGGAACCTTGGGATTGGTAAACTGCAGAGCTTTATAGTAGCTAAATGGTGATAGGAGGAAGGACTTTGCCTTCATGGTCCTTGGGCCTGCTGCAATTTTGCTACAGATTAAATAGTTTTTAGGATCACTGTTATCTATAAAATGTTAACCTCAAGCTCTTTGAGTCTTGTGCAAACCCAATCTTAAATTATATTTTATCCTCTGACTGGCTAGTCTTGATTGACATTTTTTTGCTACCCTGGGTAAATAGGTTCCTTTTTGGAGGGAAGGCAACAAAGGTTAGGCATTATCATATGAAATACATGTGAGTCCAAAAGGTTTATGGCTCATGCAATCCTGAGGTGGTTTAGTTGTAGTGTCAAAATGTTTACTTTGAATAGGGTTAAATTTGCTGAAGAGTGATGGCCTGCCCTTGTCCATATACCTAGTTCAGGAAAAAGGACTTGGCTAACATTTATCTAGCCCAGGAATTTAGTATATAATGTTACTTAGCCTGTAGGAATCAGGATAAAAAGTTAAAGATGGTTGGGTGGAACTGTCAGCAACTTCCTTTTTAGGGTTATCCACTATAGTTCTAAACAGGCTTAGTCTCCCCTACCATCAGGAACCTTGAATGTGGTGTGGAAATGGCCTCCAGGGGAGGAACTATGGATGGGTGGGAAGCTAGGGCACAGGTTCTATTATAACGTCATTCTCTTTTCTCTTTAAGACCCCACCAACAACTGAACGCTTTGGCCAAGCTGCTACAATGGAAGGAATTGGGGCAATTGGTGGAACCCCTCCTGCATTCAACCGTGCAGCTCCTGGAGCTGAATTTGCTCCAAACAAACGTCGCCGATACTAATAAAATTGCAGTGTCTAGTTTCCCAAAACCCTTAAAAGAAGGACCCTTTTTGGACTTAGCCGAATTCTACTCTGGAAAAGTGTTAGGGATTCCTCCCAATAGTTTAGGTCTTCCCTGCCTGTAGTACTCTAGGGAGTATGTTGGAGGCAGAGGGTAAGGGAGGGGTGATATTTAACAAATCAGTTCTATGTGGTATATCCTTTCACTAATCAATTCTGTGTGGTGCATTCCTAAAATCTCATGTGATTGTTGAGAGCCTGTGAGGGCCAGGGAGCCATGGCAAAATGGATCCAGTTAGAGCCCCCATTAATCTTAATCATTCCACTCTTTGTCCACCCTGTTCTATTTGCTTTCTTGTTCTTACACCCCCCCGCCACCCCAGTCGGTAAAGAATCTGCCTGCAGTGCTGGAGACCTGGGTTCGATTCCTGGGTTGGGAAGATGCCCTGGAGAAGGAAATGGCAACCCACTCCAGTATTCTTGCCTGGAGAATCCCATAGACAGAGGAGCCTGGCAGGCTACAGTCCATGGGGTCGCAAGAGTCAGACACGACTTAGTGCACTGTCTCACCCCAGAGATCCTGCCACATATACCACAAAAACCAAACATCCCCCAATGACCTTGGCCCCACTGTTCCAATCACTCCCAGGTGGGAATTCAGGCACATGTCCACAGAGGTCACAGACAACATACATACGGTTCTGTTATGTCCCATATATTACCCTTTCATGTCCCAAGGAAGACATTTTCTCTTAGAGATTTTCATTTAGTGTATCTTTAAAAAAATCTTGTGTTAAACTTGCCTCCATCTTTTTCTTGGGTAAGGACAACCCAGAAATGGCCCTTTTGTGTCTGTGATGTTGCCATTCACAGCTTTCTTGATAGGCCTAGTACAATCTTGAGAACAGGGTTGCTGTATGCTGAATGTCAGACGGTAGCTCTTAGCTTTGCCTATCTTAGGTAGTTACGCTGTGCATTTTTTATTGGTGTACCATGTTTGATTTGTCCCTAATACCTTTGAAGTTTTTCTGAGAAATGAATAATGCAACATGAACTTATTAAAATACATTTTAAGCCTTTTAATTTTCTGTGCTGTTTTTGAAGGGGGAGGAAGGGAAGTTCTGTCTCAGATGAGTGCAAGGCTATAAGAATAATCCTTTATGACCTTTTGCTTAAAATATTAATCTAGGCAAACATGGGAAAGTTAGATGTATACTATGGTCAAAGTGGTTGAAGATCTGGTGCTATTGGTGGTACACAGAAGTAATGAGGATGGGAGGAAAGCTACTGCTTTGAAAGAGGAAGAAAATAGCTGGAGGAATTGGGGTACCTTCACCAAACTGGGAGGGGGCTTAAAATTGGTTATTTCTTTCTGACCAGGCTTGAAATTGGCATGGTAAATCTAAAACAAGTCTCAGCAATGGTTAGCTGACCTCACCCAGGTTCCAAGCCCTGCTCTGCCTGATACTTTTTTCTTAAGCCTCAGAGCTAAAATGTTCCTGAGTTCTTTTCTATTGGCTGGGAAGACCAATTGAAGTTCCCTTGCCCATGTTAGGAGGTATACGCCTCCTGAACTAAAGATAGAAACAGCTGGCCCTTCCAGGCAGCTAAAAGCCTCCAGACTAAGAGGTGTTCCCCACTCGGCAGCCAGACTCCTTGAAATACCCTTTCAGTAATTCTACCAACGCCTCCATGTCTCTACTCTGCCATAACAAAGGCTGTGGGCAGCATTTTGACCCCCAAACCAACCTTCCTGGTGAGTAATCCTGACCTTGCCAGGAGCTCTGTGGGTGCTAAGGGAGTTGTCAGCTGTAGGCAGTCTGTTAAAGGAACAGAAATTTAGTGTGTACCTGCCTTAGTTCAATTGGTCTGGGTGTTCTTCAGTCTTTACTGATATTCTTTTTTTTTTTTTAATACCATATGGAAAGATGCTAAGCATATAAACCTGGAAAAGTAAGAATTCCTTTCCTTCCTGATCTTGTTACTGGTATCCACAGATTCCTGTTACCATCACCCTGGGGTCCCAATCTTCCATGATGCACTTAAGGTGAGGAATAGGCAAGGGGGGAATAGCAAGAGCATTTTGCAAAAGAAATACAGCCAGGAATCTAAGCTGAGCTGGGTCTTTTGTTATCAGGGTTGGTCCTGCTGCCGGAAGCGAACTGTAGATTTCTCTGAGTTTCTAAACATCAAGGTAAATTCTTTACTTTCGGGTATTCTGCCCCCAGTAGAAGGATTCCATCCCTAATCTTCTTTCCCTATCTATACTAGGGCTGTACTGTGGGACCACACTGTGCCGAGAAGCTCCCTGAGGTCCCTCAACCTGAGGGCCCTGGTACAAGCAGTTCACTTCAGGAGCAAAGACCTCCGAATGTGATTCCAAAGTCAGCAGAGACTTTGCGTCGGGAGAGGCCCAAGTAAAGAGGAGGTCCCTGGGTTTTTCGTACATTCATGAAAATTCCTAGGAGTGATTAATGGGTCATTGAGGTTTGGGAGCTAGAGATCAGAGATATGAGGAGACCCAAGTGTCAGGGCTTGGTGTATGTTTTTGTGCCTTAGGGGAAATTTGTCCAGAAATAATGTCCTTGGCTCTTAAGATGGTATGGGGTAATGGGGTAGGTATTTTGAATCACCAGAGTAGATAACCTCTCACAAATACATACATAGTTATAATACAAGGGTGATTGTTGAATGAATTGGGTTTTCTTTTTGGAAAAGAGTTTTAAAATATGTTTTATATATTAAGAATGTAGTAGTATTGGCAGCCAGGAGGCTGCCGAGAAGAATAAGTCAATTTTGTGGCAATAATATGAGCAACAGAAGAAAGTCTACAGTTAATTAGATGAATAAAAGGGAATGATTGCAGTTGTATAGAAAAATATGGATTTAGAGCAACTGAGTAGTTTGGCAAGAGAAGCCCTGGGGAATTCCCCAGGGTTCAAGGATTTGGCATATCCACAGAGAAGAAAATTGGCAATGGGATTACTATCCATCTTCTCTAACTCTGCCCTACTTTCACCAGACTTCTTCAATTCCAATACCATTGGTGGGAAGGTTGGCACTGCTGGTCACAGTTAGTGGGTCAGGACTAAATCACCCCACGTATACCCCCTAGGTCAGAGTTGCTTCCAAAGTTGCTTCCGCTAAATATATCCCAAGCCCTGGAAATGGCACTGGAACAGAAGGAATTAGACCAAGAACCTGGAGCAGGTAAGTGGGTCCTTAGTAGGACAGGTTTCACAGGCTGGAATTTAGTGAAAGTGGCAGTTGGGTGGAAGAAATGAATAGGGTTCCTGACTCTTGTTTTCTTTGCCCAGGAGTTGACAGTAGCTTGATCCGGATTGGGGCCAGCTGCCAGAACCCAGGATGTGATGCTGTGAGTGAGAGTTTGTGGAGGACTCAAGCGTGTGTTTGAGAGACGTGATGCCTGAGGGATGGCTGGGTATAGATGTGAGGCTGCATACATTTTTATTCATTCTGATCTGATTCTTATCCTGATTCTCCTTTATCTGTCTTAGGTATACCAAGGCCTAGAGAGTGATGCTACTCCATGTACCTACCACCCTGGAGCACCTCAATTCCATGAGGGGTGATGGAGGGGACTGGGTGGGCTGTGAGACAGGTTTTTCCCAATGTTGACCTTAAGATGGAGTGCTTGTGGGGAGGGGAAAGGAGATTAAGTGAATTCTATTCCTACCTCAGGGTGAAATCTTGGAGCTGTTGTGGCATCCAGACCCTGGATTTTGGGGCATTCCTGGCACAGCCAGGATGCAGAGTTGGTAGACATGATTGGGGGAAGCAGGTAAGTCCTGACTTTACTGAACTCTTGATTAGAACCCAGTTCCCAAATAATTTCTCCTCCTTGTACCTCATGGCCAAGCTCTGTATCTTCTCCCTTTTGCATGGACCAAATAAGATTTCTGCTCCCAGTGGTTTTGCAATATGAGGTCGTGTTAATCTTTCTGACACTCTCTGTTTCTTCTCCACATACACCATGAGAATGCCCCTTGGGATAAGAGTCCTTTCTTACCATCCACATTTCACATCTTCTTTTTAGGTGCCAGCATCTTGCCGTCATGATTGGCATCAGACAGATTCCTTAGTAGTGGTGACTATATATGGCCAGATTCCACTTCCTGCATTCAACTGGGTGAAGGCCAGTCAAACTGAGGTGAGGAATGTCTGATGCTGGATGGGAGGCCAGTGAATTGGGTGATATTATCATCTTACCTGCTGAGTCGTCATACACAGTTAATACGTAGGCGCCATAGTCCTCTGGTAGAGCTGTAAGGTCAGGGTTATTTGACTGGCCTGTGGATGTAGGGAATACACCACTGGCCTGCTTCTGTGTCATAATAATGTGTTCTGACCTTCTGAGATTGTTCCTACCCCTGTAATTCTTTTCTCTCAGCTTCATGTCCACATTGTCTTTGATGGTAACCGTGTGTTCCAAGCACAGATGAAGCTCTGGGGGGTAAGTGAAGAGAAAGGGGCACAAGAAGGGGAGGCAGATGGGGTAAAAAGAAGGGCCGGACTGGAATGAATAGAGGGTGTCTTGAGGGACGAAGTTGTAGTGGGAAAGTGGAGGTTTTCTCTTCATTTGCTTTGATATTCTCTCTCTCTCCCCCTCTTCTCCCTATTTTCTCCCCTTCCCCCCAACTCCCCTTTCTTTCCTCTTTCTCTCTCTCCCTTACTTATTCCTTCCCTATATTTTTCCCCATCTTGCATTTTTTATTTTTCTCCCTGTCATTCATCACCACCCTGCCCTGACCCCAATCCCTTTGGTTTCCTCATTTTCTCTTCTGTGTTCGTCTATCTTTCCCTCCTCCTCAGGTCATAGACGTGGAGCAGAGCTCTGTCTCCTTGATGCCATCTCGGGTTGAAATTTCCCTGGTCAAGGCTGACCCAGGATCCTGGGCCCAGCTGGAGCACCCCGATGCACTGGCTGAGAAGGCTAAGGCTAAGGTTGGGTTAGAGATGGATGAGGAAGAGTCTGAGGATTCAGATGATGACTTGAGCTGGACAGAGGAGGAGGAAGAGGAGGAAGCAATGGGGGAATAGTGATACCAGACAGTCAAGTCTAGATAGGATCTCAGTGACTCCCTTAGAATTTCAGAGACCAGGATATGGTTGGCCATGGAGTGTCACTGAGCAACAGGAGGCAGGAGGGGAGAACAAAAGTGTCCAAACCATGCTGTTTTTTCCCTTAAATAAATCTTGTATTCTGCAGTTTCACATAGTGTCGTTCTCTCACCTCACTATCTAAGATTGCATTCGTTCCCTCCAGCTTCTGTGTGTGTGTGTAGCACACATGTGTGAATACAAGCACATGCAATCAATTCTTCACAACCACCAAGTATTTACTGAGTACTTACTACGTGCCCAGTTACATGTTAGGTGGTTTAGAGGTATCTGAGAAGCAGTAGACTTATTCATTCCTCTTAGGAAAATTGTAGTGTGGTTGACAAGTCAAGGCTAATATACATGAGATAATAAAAAACATTATCAAGTAGTTTGAGTGCTAAATTGTGCAGTACAATTTTAAAAGCTATAGGAGTTGAGAGAATGGAGTGATTAATGTGGACTGTAGTAGAAAGGGAAAACACCATGGAACAAGTACATTTTTTACAGCTTTAATTAAATATAGTACACATCCTATACAATTTACCCAAGTGTAAGTGTAAAATTCAGGGTGTTTTTTTTTTTTTTTTTTTAGTATACTTAGAGTTGTGCAGCCACAATCAATTTTATTTTTATTTTTTGGCCACACAACAGCATGTGGGATCTTACTTAGTTCCCCAGCCAGAGATCGAACCCATGCCCCTGCAGTAGAGTGCAGAGTGTTGTTAACCATTGGACCACCAGGGAAGTCCCAACTACAATCAATTTTAAAAGTTTTTGCCATTCCCAAAATAAACCCTATACCCATTAGCAGTCACTCCCAATTTCCCCCCAAACTGATACAACCACTGATCTACTTTCTGCCTCTATGGATTTACCTATTCTGGATATTTCATACAATATGTGGGTTTTTGTGGCAGACTTCTTTCACTTAGGATGTTTTCAAGGTTCATCCATGTTCATCCAACATGATGCTCATCCGACATCAGTACTTTGTTCCTTTTAATGACCAAATGATATTTCACTGTGTGGATATAACACTTGTTTATCTTTTCATCACTTGAGGTATATTTGGGTTATTTCTACTTTTTGGCTATTATGAGTAATGCTCCTGTAATAATGCTCCCGTGAGCATTCAAGTTTTTATGTGGACCTATGTTTTCATTTCTCTTAGATATATACCAAGTATAATTGGAGTGTAATTTCTGGGTAAAATGATAACTTTTAACCTTTTGAGGAATTGCCAGACTGTTTTCCAAAGAGGCTGTACCATTTTACATTCCCATCAGCTGTGTATGAGGGTTCCAGTTCTCTACATCCTAGATATCATTTGTTACTTGTCTTTTATTTAAATTACAGCCATCCTAGTGGGTGTGAAGTGGAATCTCATTGTGGTTTTAATTTGCTTTTTCCTGATGGCTAATGATGCTGAGCATCTTTACATGTGCTTGTTGACCATTTTTGTATCTTATTTGGAGAAATGTCTAAACCAAACCTTTGCCCGTTTGTTAATAGGGTTGTTTGTCTTTTTAGTGAGGTTTTTAAAAAATATGTTCTAGAGATAAATCTCTTGTCAGAAACATTTATAAATATTTTCTCCATTCCTTGTGTTGTCTTTCTACTTCCTTGGTGTCTTTTGATACACAAAAGTTGTAAATTCTTAGGAATTCTAATTTATCTATCTTTCCTTTGGTTGCTTATGTTTTTGATGTCATATCCTAGAAACCATTGCCTAATATATGAAAATTCATTCCTATGTTTTCTAAGAGTTTTATAGTTTCAGCTCTTTCTTTTTGATCTTTGATCCATCTTTTTAAAAATACTTATTTATTTGGCTGCACTTGGGATCTTCATTGTGTTATGTGGGATCTTCCATTGTAGTGCACAGACTCTGGTTATGGCGCGTGGGCTCCAGAGCACAGAGACTTCAGTAGTTGTGGCACATGTACTTAGTTGTTCCACGCCACGTAGGATCTTAGTTCCCCCACTAGGGATCAAACCTGCGTCCCCCGCATTGCCAGGTGAATTCTTAAAATTTTTCATATGTGGTATGAGGTAGGGGTCCAACTTTATATTTTTGCCTATAGCTATCCAGTTGTCCCAACATTGTTTGTGGGAAAGACTATTCTGTCCCCACTGCATTGTCCTGGCACCCTAGTTGAAAATCAATCAACCATAAATGTGAGGGTTAAGAAATATATTTTGAGTGGAGATTTGGAGAATAAGAAATTTGGATAGCTATGGAAGAGTAGGGAGAGCCAGGCTTGGGTAAGAAGGTGTTCTATTTTACTTTTTATATTTTATTATAAATTCCAAAGGGCTTCCCTGGTGGTTCAGAGGGTAAAGCAATACATTGTCATTGTAAGACAATGCAAAAATGTGTAGAGTAAGAAGTAAGAACTCCTCTTTGGATTCTCTCCAAACTTAGTCCTTTTGCTGTTTGTAACCACTGCTAACATATCAGAGGATTTTTTTTTTTTTTTTTGGCCACTTGGCATGCAGGATCTTAGTTCCTTGACCAGGGATCCAACCTGTGCCCCCTTGAGTGAAACCATGGTGCCCTAACCACTGGACCACCAGGTAATTCCCTCAGAAGGTTTAAATGAGGGAACAAAAGAGTCAAGTGAAGTGTGGCTAGATTGGGAAGAACCTAAAATTCTAGATCAAGGATTTTGAATATGATTTTAAAAGAGAGTTAAAAAGGCATTATAAGCATTTTCTTTTTAAAAAATTTTGTTCAAAATAAATAAATAAATAAAAAATTTTGTTCTATTTATTTGGTTACACTGGGTCCTTGTTGCTGCATGCAGGATTTCTCTAGTTGCAGCAAGCGGGGGCTACTCTTTGTTGCAGTGCACCAGCTTCTTGGTGTGGTGGCTTCTCTTGTTGCAGAGCACAGGCCCTAGGTGCACATGGGCTCAGCTGTGGTGCACAGTCTTAGTTGCCCTGTAGCATGGGACCAGGGATCAAACCTGTGTTCCCTGCATTGGCAGGTAGATTTTTATCCACTGTACCACCAGGGAAGTTCAGCCTTTTCTTTTTAAATGTAGTTTTGGTTTGTTTGTTTTTTTTTTTTTTTTGCGGGGGGTGCACCTCACAGCTTGTGGGATCTTAGTTCCCTGACCAGGGATTGAACCCAGAACCATGGCAGTGAAAGCACTAACCACTGGACCATCAGGGAATTCCCTTAAATGTAGATCTTAATTAGAGGAGTGATATCTCTTTTTTGGAGTCTCTCTTGAATCAGATTTACTCCCTCAACAGCATGGCCAAGAATCTGGGATTTCAGATTCTTAGAAACATCAAACTAGGAAGCTTACCAAACCTCAGGTGATCTCAAGTATTTTTCATAGCACCCTTTTATCTCAGTTCAGATTCAAGGAACATAAGGTTTCATTAGTAGCTAGGCGTAAATGGGGATGGGAGAATGGACATGGTCAGCAAAGGTGAGGGATTGCAGCATAGCGTGGCTGAGAATTTGGAAACTGAGGCAAGATTAGGGGATGTTAGAGAATGCATCAGGAAAGTTTCCTCTACCTTTCCTCTACCTTGCAGGAAAGTTTAAACAGAAATAAAGGGGATTCCTAGACCTCCAGGATATTCAATAATTCTGGCTTAGCTCTCTGCTCTCATTCAAGTGCAAATAAAGTTTTCCCCTTGAACTGAACCCTCCAGATCCTTTCTAACTAGGTGGCATGCGGGATGTTAGTTATCCAACCAGGGGTCAAACCTGTGCCCCTCGCTGTGGAAGCTTGGAGTCTTAACCACTCAACCACCAGGGAAGTCTAGAAGTTTACTAGACTAAAAAAAAAAAAGTTCTTTTAAAATAATTTTATTTATTTTTGTCTGCACTGGGTCTTTGTTGCTGTTCATGGGCTTTCTCTAGTTGTGGCAAGTGGAGGCTACTCTTCATTGCGGTATGCGGGCTTCTCATTGAGGTGGCTTCTTTTGTTGTTGTACAGGCTCTAGGCACATGGACTTCAGTAGTTGCAGCACGTGGTCTCAGTAGCTGTGGCTCATAGAACTCAGGCTCAGTGTTTGTGGTGCACAGGCTTAGTTGCTCTAAGGCATGTGGAATCTTCTGGAGCAGAGATCGAACCCTGCATTGGCAGGCAAATTCTTATCCACTTGCGCCACCAGGGAAATCCCACAAGTTTGTTGTTGTTCAGTTGCTGTCATGTCCGACTCTTTGTGACCCTATGGACTGTAGCACGCCAGGCTTCCCTGTTCTTCACTATTTCCCAGAGTTTGCTCAAACTCATGTCCATTGAGTCTGTGATGCTATCTTATCTTATCTTATCTCCCGGCAATCTTGATTCCACCTTGTGATTCATCCAGCCCGGCATTTTGAATACTCTGCATGTAAGTTAAATAGAGTGACAGTATACAGCCTTGTCATATTCCTTTCTCAGTTTTGAACCCGTCAGTTGTTCCATGTCCAGTTCTAACTGTTGCTTCTTGTATAAGTTTCTCAGGAGACAGGTTAAGTGGTCTAGTATTCCCATCTAAGGATTTTCCATGGTTTGTTGTGATCCACACAGTCAAAGGCTTTGGCATAGTCAATGAAGCAGAAGTAGATGTTTTTCTGGAATTCTCTTGCTTTCTCTGTGATCCAGCAAATGCTGGCAATTTGATCTCTGGTTCCTCTGCCTTTTCTAAATCCAGCTTGAATATCTGGAAGTTCTTGGTTCATGTACTGCTAAAGCCTAGCTTGAAGGATTTTGAGCATCACCTTCCTAGCATGCAAAATGAGCTCAAAAGTTTACTATTTTTTTAAAGTAGGAACACTTTATTATTTTGGTTGCACTGGGTCTTTGTTTCGGTGAATGGACTTTCTCTAGGTTGCAGCAAGCAGGAACTACTCTTTATTGCAGTGCTTGGGCTTCTCATTGTGGTGGCTTCTCTTGTTGTGAAGCGCAGGCTCTAGCAGGTGTAGGCTTCAGTAGTTGTGGCGCGTGGGCTCAGAAGTTGTGGTGCACAGGCTTAGTTGCTCTGCAGCATGTGGAATCTTCCTGGAGCAGGGATCAAACCCATGTCCCCTGTATCAGCATATGGATTCTTATCCACTGAGCCACCAGGCAAGTCCAAAAGTTTACTTTTAATGTCATTTTTCTGTGGGTGAAACATCAAAAGGGGCTTTAAAGGATGTACTTTTTTAAATTTAGAGATGTAAAATATATATAGAAGAGTGTATAAAGTACACTAATCTTAAATGTACAACTTTTTTCTATCTTATCAAAATCAGGGGACCAGCAACTACTCAGAATTCCTGGAGAGGATGGAGGTGAGGAATCAAAAATTTCAAGTAACCCTTGTATATAAACTTGATATATAAAGCTTAAAATTTGCAGCATTAATAAAGTAGTATACTAGATCCTTTTACATAGCCCCAAACCCAAAATATGAGTTTCAAGCAGGTGTATAACATTATTAACCACCACTACAACAATAACCATAGCTACCATTTCTGATACAAACTAACCTGCCAACCATTATACTAAGTGCTTTACATGTATTATCTTATTTAATCATCTACTTCCCACCATCACATCTACATAGTTATTCATAATAGCACAAATACTCTCCCTGCCTCCTTTTATAGTTCTCATTTCTTTCCACTGTGCATTGTATCGTATTCCCTCACACCTCTCTGGAAACCTCACACCATTAATTATCCTCTCTCTCCCCTGTTTGTTCAGCCTTTCTCTCTCTGGATATTTTCGTTGACATTTAAACATGTGCAAGTCTCCTCAGTCTTACAAAAACAATTTCCCTTGACTTCATATTCCTCTCCAGCTACTATTAATTCCTTTCTCTCCTTTGTAACCAAACTTCTTAAAATAACTACTCTTTTTCCATTTCCTTCTTCCTAGTCCATTCACAACACACTTCAATATGTCTTCTAACTGCCTCAATCTGGGGTGATAAGATTACCATTGACTGGGCCACCAAGTCACTAAATCCAATGGATACTTTAGTCCCTATCTTACTTGAACTCTCAAGCAAAATTTGACATTAATGATGGTTTCTCTCTTGAAGTACATTTCATGGCTTCTATGACCCATCACTCCTCTTGGTTGTCTTCCTACTTCTCTGGCCATTTATTTCAGTCTCTTTTACAGGCTCCTCCTCTTCTTACTGGCCATTCAATGATGAAGTTCCTCAGGACTCAGTCCTAGGCTCAGTCTCTTCATTGTTGTTGTTCAGTTGCTAAGTTGTGTCCAACTCTTTGTGACCCCATGGACTATAGCACGCCAGGCTCCTCTATTCTCTATCTCCCAGAGTTTGTTCAAATTCATCTCCATTGAGTCGGTGATGCTATCTAACCATCTCAACTTCTGCTTCCCCTTTCTCCTTTTGCCTTGAATCTTTTCCAGCATCAGGATCTTTTCCAATGAGTTGGCTCTTTGCATCAGGTGGCCAAAGTTTTGGAGCTTTAGCATCAGTCCTTCCAATGAATATTCAGAGTTGATTTCCTTTAGAATTGACTGATTTGATCTCCTTGCAGCCCAAGGGACTCTCAAGAGTCTTCTCCAGCACCACAATTTGAAAGCAATCAATTCGTTGGCGCTCAGCCTTCTTTATGTTCTAACTCCACATCTGTATAAGACTACTGGAAAAGCCATGACTTTGACTATATGAATCTTTGCCCATAAAGTGATGTCTCTTCTTTTTAATATGCTCTCTAGGTCTCTTCATATATTGATATATATAACTCTCTTCTAGACACTCTTAATTATGCCCATGACTTCAAATACCACCCACAGGCAAATGACTCATGCATTTTTCTCTCTAGGCCATATCTTTGCTTTGAGGTCTAGATCTGTGTATTATAATAATAATAGCTAATGCAGATTTAGATCAGTATCTGACATATAGTAAGTACCTATTATTAGTACCGCTACTATTCTTCTTTCTTTTCACCAAAAGCTTTCACCTTGGCCTTTTGGGAAGGTCGAGGTGTTTCTTTTTTTTTTTTTCCCTTGGAGAAGAGGGACACATTTCCAATATCCAATTTTATAATGTTTCAGTAAGAAAATAGGATTCTTTTAGCTGCACCTAATGACTTGTTGGATCTTAGTTCTCCAACCAGGGATTGAACCTGGACACCTAAGCATGGACTACCAGGGAATTCCCAGAAAATAAAATTTTTCTTGACACTCAGGTTTTGCTAGTCTGTGAAGTGATAACATATTTACCATACAATTGCATTAGCTTCAGCATTATGTATGATTGTATTCACCTCCTGAGGGAGTAAACATCATATATAGAATGCCACTGTGTAGGACACTTCTACCCACATTATTTTACTTAATCCTCACACCTGATCTCTGAGGATTATTATCCCCAGTTTTTATAGATGAGGAAACCAAAGCTCAGAGAAGGACATAGCTTGCTTGAGGTCACATGGCTACTGATTAAAACCTCAGTCATTGTTCAAGAGCCATCTGAGAATATCCAAATACCTAAAATCCAATTAAAATCTTAGAAGAGGAGCTTGATATCATACCCCTCTAGCCTAACAGAGTCCCTTTGATAAGCCTCTCTGGGAACCAGCAAGGCTCTTGGTAATATCTCACATTGATATAATGCTTTCCTAAACTAGGGATCCCCAACCTCTGGGATCTAATGTCTAATGATCTGAGGTAGAGCTGATATAATAATAATAGAAATAAAGTGCACAATAAATGTAATGTGTTTGAATAATCCCGAAACCATCCCCAAACCCCCTGGTCCATGGAAAAATTGTCTTCCACGAAACCAGTCCCTCATGCCAGAAAGGTTGGGGACCAGTGTCCCAAACAACTTTTCACCTCTGATCACCTCATCTCTAACCTAAGTGGGACCCTTAGGTACTTTACCTGTCACTTCATCTGGATCAGTAATTCTCTCTCAGTTACACCAGATTCAGTGTTACTGATTCTGGGACCCATGCCTCCACTGTCCCCTCTCTCTCTGCTCCCAAGGTCCCAGAACACTGCTAGAGGGAGAACCAAGCAGGCCAGTATAAATTCATGCTGTCCAGTTTCAACTTGGCCCTTGCAGCTGCTCAGCAACCCTTTTATTTGTCTCATACATTCCCTGGCACTCTCCCCACAGAGGCTGTTCCAGACCTTCCTCTTCTCATATTCCAGCTCCTCCTGTTCCACTCCTTCAGATTAATACACACACTTTCATCAGATGCTTGATAATTCAATAACATTTTAAAAAGCATTTTAATGGAGAATGTAAAACATGTACAAAAGTAGACTGAATACTGTAATGAATCCCTTACTAAACACTCAGCTTCAACTAGTATCAACTCTTGGGCACTCTCGTTCCATCTGTTTCCTCTGTACCATAATATTTTGCAGCAAATTCCAGATATGATGTCATCCCATACCTAAATAGTTCATTATGTATCTTTAAAAGGTAAGGATTCTTTTTTAAAAATCATAATTGTAGTATCATTAGCGCACATAAAATAAACAAGCAGTATTTCCTTGATATCATTAAATATCAAGTCAGCATTTAAATTTCTAATAGTTTCATAAATGTCAAAATAATTTTACAGCTTTTTTGGTTTGAATCAGTATCTAAGATCCACACATTGTGATTGAATATGTATTATATGTCACTTTTTTCCTTTCAACTTTTTGTTGAGGAAGTTGGATTGTTTTTCAGTAGAGTTTCATAGTCTGGGTTTTGCCAATTCCATCTCTGTTGTATAGGTTCTCTGTTGTATATATTGGTAAGATCAATAATGTCTGTACAATGCATATTCTATATTAATTGTCCTATTTTCAGCGGTGTGAGGAAATTGTCTACGTGACCAAAGAAATGGAGGGTGTCTGGCCTAGAGACTGACTCAGGAAGAAGCTAGGACCTCTTTAGCAGGAATGAAACAGATGGTTCAATAAATAGTAACGGAGGTCCAGGCAAGATAAGATGGGTGAGGGGCCATGCAGTGTCAGATTTCTTCTCTGCTGGTATGTAGAGCAGGACAGTCAGGGAAGCAATGATCAGGCTGAAGTCAGAACTAGAAAAGGAGAGGTAGCTCTTGAGGCAGCAGCTGGGATTATTTCTCAGGGGATTACTCTTCTTGCTATACCCTGTTTTCTAAATATATCTTATTCATTTCCACCTCTGTGCCTTTGCCCTGGATGTTTCCTCTGCTTGGAATAGCATCTCCTTTCTCTCTACCCACCCAAATTCTACTTACCTTTAACGACCAGTGCAAGTTCCCTCTTCTCTGTACTTTAGCTTGTAGAGTCATAAAATATTTCTGAAAGGATAAACAAGAGATCAAGAACATTGATTGCTGTCCCGGGAAGGAAACTGGATGGCTAGAGGACAAGGCTGGAAGGGAGAAAGATATTACTGATTTGCTGCAGGATGGACAGTTGATCTGATGAAAGTGTCTAATATGAAATCTGTGGAAGTAGAAGGAGGGAGATTGGAGTTTATAATTTGAGGAGAAAGAGGAAGGTCTGAAACAGCCTCTTTGGGGAGACTGCCAGGGAACATATGAGACAAATAAAAGGGTTGCTGAGCAGCTGTGAGGACCAAGTTGAAATTGGACAGCATGAATTTATGTTGGTCTGCTTGGTTCTCCCTCTAGCAGTGTTCTGGGACTTTGGGAGCAGAAAGAGACAGAGAGGACAGTAGAGGCAGGGGTCCTAGAGTCAGAAACACTGAATCTGATGTAATTGGGAGATAATTACTGATCTGGATAAAGTGACAGGTAAAGTACCAGGGTGGGGGTCCCACTTAAGTTAGAGATGAGGTGATCAGAGATGAAAAGTGATTTGGAAAAGTGTTATATCAATATGAGATATCACTGATGAACTAAGGGCCTCATTGATTCCCACATAGGCTTGTCAAAGGGATGCTGCTAGGCTAGAGTAGTGTGGTTATCTTCTAAAATCGTCTTCTAAAATCCCAGTTGGGTCCTTAGGTTTTAGATATTCTTTGATGACTCTTGGACAACTCTTAGCAATGACTGAAGTTTAAACATGTGGCAGTCATCACTGAAACTGGAACTTCTGCAAGATACATGACGGGAAGGGTAATTTTAAAAAAGCTCTTTATTGAGCCTTTACTATGATCTAAGTATTGTAATAAAAAATGTGCATGTGTACATGCACACTTTATCTGTTATTTCTCTTTGTATATATTATATATACATATATCTCAAATGAGAATATATATTCTCCTTTACTTCTCACAATAGTGTATTAAAAGCATTATTATTATTTTTTTAATAGATGATGAAACTGGGCTTCAGGGAGGTTGCATAATTTTCTCTAGGTCACACATCTATCAAGAGTCAGAACTGGGACTCAAATCCAGGTTTGAGTACAAAGCCTGTAGTCTTTCGTTTCTAGCACTACTTTCCAGCAAATACCTCCATCCATTAAATCAGTGTTATTTTGCCAATGACATCCATTATTAAAACTTTAGATTCATTCTCACCAAAAAGATTTATACACTGAATTGAAAGCTTTTGGTGAGTAAGAAGTTAATTGACTAGGGTGGAAGAAAGAGACAGTGAAACCAATTGAAGATGGTTGCAGTAGTCTAAGAGAGAAAGATGAGACCTCAAACTTAAGTGGGTGTGGTAGTAAGAAGGGAGGAGAGAATAATGTATTTAAAAGATATGTCTTAGTTGACTCATGCTGCTATAACAAAGTACCATGGACTAGGTGGTTTATAAACAAATAAATTTATTTCTTATAGTTCTGGAGGCTGGAAGTCTGAGATCAGGGTACCAACATAGTCACGTTCTGATGAGGGACCTCTACCAGGTGGAGAGGAAAGAGAGAAAGCAAGCTCTCTCATGACTTGTATAAGGGCACTAATCCCATTCACGATCTCTTGTAATCCTAGTTAGACTTCCCTGGTTGCTCAGACGGTAAAAACATCTGTCTACAATGCGGGAGACCCGGGTTCAATCCCTGGGTTGGGAATATCCCCTGGAGAAGGAAATGGCAATCCACTCCAGGACTATTGCCTAGAAAATCCCATGGACAGAGGAGCCTGGTAGGCTACAGCCCAGTTACCTCCCCAAAGCCCCATCTCCTAATACCATCACATTGAAGGGTCGGATTTTAATGTATGAATTTTAGAGGACACAAGCACTGAGTCCACAACATCAGAAGGAGTGAAAGTAATATGGCCACTGCTAGTCTCTATGTTCCTTAAACTTACTGTAACTCACTCCTTCCTCAGTGCCTCTGTACTACCTGTTCCCCCTACCTGGAATAGTCTTTCTCCAGGTCTTTGAATAGGTGATTCTTTCTTAACATTCACAGCTCAACTATCACTACTCATGATACGGAAACAATTCAACTATCACCACTCATGATAGGGAAACAATTCATTATCTCAAAAATTAATCAATAAAGGGAGATAATCAAGTATTTATCCTGCCTTTCCTGGATGAACTGGGTAGATGAAGGGACATGTCTTTTTCCAAAACCATTCCAATTAATAAAAAGAAATAAAATTAGGATATCACTGTTCTGCAATCCTTGATAAATAGTGAGCAAAGATATTAGACATTATGTCTATCCTATAGTCATATGAAAGGGATGGAATCCGAGTTTGATCTAGTCTTTGGATCCAGGTGCCAATTTGTAGTAAATACATAGAAACCACATAATGCCTATGTAATTAGCAAAATGCAGAGTGAGAAGCTTCATAGGTCAAATTTGAGTTCTTCCATTAAACAAAAAAAAATCACACTTCTCAGTGAGGCCTTTCTTGACCATCTTCTCTAAATTAGCACCTACTCGCCAAGGTACTATCACATTACCCTGTTTGATTTTCCCCATATCCATTATCATCTGCTGAGGTTTCCTTACATGAGAAGCAATATAACATAACAGTTAAGAGGACAAACTATTAATATAACATCAGGCTGCCTGGGTTCAAATCTTGACTACTTACTAGTTATGTGACCTTAAAGTACTTAAGAGCTATAGACCTCAGTTTCCCCAACTATAAAATGGGATTAATAACAGTGCCTATATCATAGGGTCATTAGGAGTATTAAATGAGATAAGTCTATCTCATTTAATATCTACCTCATAGCTTATCATAGTACCTAGTACAAGATAAGCATTATAAATGCTAACAATATTGCATAATTATTTTTTTCTTGTACATTATTTCTCTCATTCACTAGCATATAAGTCTTTCTGCACTATATGCAGCATCTAAAACTGCCTAGCGCATATATATATTATGTGCTTAATATATGTTTGTTGAATGAAAGGCCTGAGTTAGGGTGATAAGGAAAGTAGAAAGGAGATATGTAAGATATTATTTAAAAAGAAGGAAAAAAAACCTTGGGCTTGATTTTTTTCTGATAAAGAGGGAATGGTATAAGATAATTATCACAAGGCTTCAAACTTAAGTAACAGGTAGGTTAGTGCTTTTAACAGAAACAGGAAAACTGGGAACTAGAACTAATATTATATGAATATTCCAATAGTGAATTTTATTTTAGATACGAGTTTGAAATGATTGCAAAAGATGTGAGTGGAAATGCTGCTGCTGCTGATACTGCTGCTAAGTTGCTTCAGTCGTGTCCGACTCTGTGCGACCCCATAGACAGCAGCCCACCAGGCCCCGCCGTCCCTGGGATTCTCCAGGCAAGAACACTGGAGTGGGTTGCCATTTCCTCCTCCAATGCATGAAAGTGAAAAGTGAAAGTGAAGTCGCTCAGTCGTGTCCGACTCTTAGCGACCCCATGGACTGCAGCCTACCAGGCTCCTCTGTCCATGGGATTTTCCAGGCAAGAGTATTGGAGTGGGTTGCCATTGCCTTCTCCAGTGGAAATGCTCGCAGGCAGTTAATTAGAAATGCAAAATTAGAGTTCATGAGAAAAATCAGTGCTGAAGATAGATTTCAGTATCATCTGCATCAATATGATACAAACATTTAACTTACTAGTATGAGCTTCCTTCATCTTTAAAAAACAAAAACATACAGATGTGAATAAAATGGAAAACACAGTATTTGAACTCTTAAATTGTTCTCAGAAGAAGTCACCATAAGAAATTTGGTGTGTATTCTTACATTTTCTATACATTTATAAGCATATTGGCATACAACATGTAGAGACATAGTAAAAGTATGAGCGATACCTATGTTTTTATAGAGAGGTTTGGTTTTTCTTTTTGCCCAATTTGGAATTATTCTATAAATATTTTTCTGTAGCTTAATTGTTAAGCGTATCACTTTATTGTCCTTTAAAATATTTCCACATCAATATATATAGATCTCTGACATTCTTTTTTGTGCTGCATAGTATGGATATGCCATAATTTATTTAACTCTTCTGCTATTGGCGAACACTTAAGTTGTTGACAGTTTTTTAATATTACAAATTGCTGCTGCTGCTGCTAAGTCACTTCAGTCGTGTCCGACTCTGTGCAACCCCATAGATGCAGCCCACCAGGCTCCCCCATCCCTGGGATTCTCCAGGCAAGAACACTGGAGAGCGTTGCCATTTCCTTCTCCAATGCATGAAAGTGAAAAGTCAAAGTGAAGTCACTCAGTTGTGTCCAACTCTTCACAACCCCATGGACTGCAGCCTCCCAGGCTCCTCCATCCATGGGGTTTTCCAGGCAAGAGTATTGGAGTGGGTTGCCATTGCCTTCTCTGAATATTACAAATTATGCAGCAATTAAAATCATTATACATGTATCTTTGAATATTTATACTAATATTTTTTGAGGATAGATTCCTAGAAGTGGGATTGCTGGAAAGGAGTTATAAATATCCTTACACATTTGAAGTGTTAATATATACTGCTCAGTTTCCCTCCACAAAGGCTGTTTCAGTTTACATGGCCACCCAGCAGTGTACGAGGTACCAGTTTCCCCAAAACCCTCTTCGATATTTTGTTATGAATTAAAATTTTTATCAACAAGATATGCAAATAATGGTAGCTCATTTTTATTTTGCATTTCTTCTGGTCTCAGGAAATGGTAAGCATTTTTTACTGAATATAGTAGTCCTCCTTATCCATGGTTTCACATCCCATGATTTAGTTACCCTCAGTCAAATGTAGTCTGAAAACATTAAACGGACAATTCCAGAAATAAGCAACTTGTAAGTTTTTAAAAAATATTTTATTGGAGTATAGTTGATTTACAATGTTGTATTTAATTTCTGCTGTATAGCAAAGTAACTCAGTTATACATGTATATATATATATATTCTCTTCATATTCTTTTCCACTGTGGTTTGTCACAAGATATTGAATATTGTTCTCTGTACTATACAGTATGACCTTATTGTTTATCCATCCTATATATAATAGTTTGCATCTGCTAATCTCAAACTCCTAGTCCTTCCCACCTCTACCCTCTCTCTTGGCAACCACAAGTCTATTCTCAGTATCTGTAAGTCAGTTTTTGTTTCATAGATTATGTTCATTTAGTATTTGTCTTTCTCTTTCTGACTGACTTTGCTTAGTATGATAATCCCTAGGTCCATCCATGTTACTGCAAGTGGCATTATTTCATTCTTTTTAATGGCTAATATTCCATTGTGTAAACATACATACCACATCTTCTTTATCCATTCATCTGTCGATGGGCATTTAGGTTGTTTCCAAGTCTTGACTATTGTGAATAGTGCTGCTATGAACATAAGGGTGCATGTATCTTTTCAAATTATAGTTTTGTCTGGGTATATGCCAACAGTGGGATTGTAGGATCATATTATACATAGGTCTATTTTTAGTTTTTTGAGAAACATCCATATTGTTTTCTCTAGTGGCTATACAATTTACATTCCCACCAACCATGTAGGAGGGTTCCCTTTTCTCCACACACTCTCCAGAATTTATTACTAGTACACATTTTTTTTGACCACACTGCGTGGCTTGCGGAATCTTAATTCCCCAACCAAGGGTCAGACCTGGGACCTGACAGTGAAAGCGCTGAGTCCTAACCACTGGAATTCTGCCAGGGACTTAGACTTTTTAGTGATGGCCATTCTGACTGGTGTGAGGTAGTACCTCATTATAGTTTTGATTTGCATTTCTTGAATAATTAAGCGATGATGAGCATCTTTTCATGTGCCTATTGGCCATCTGTATGTTTTGTTTGGAGAAATGTCTGTTTCAATCTTCTGTCCATTTTTCAATTGGGTTATTAGTTTTAAATTGAACACAATTCTGAATAGCAAGATGAAATCTTGTGACATCCCACTCTAGGATGTAAATCATGCCTTTGTCCAGCACATCCATGCTGTATACACTACCCTCTTATTAATCACTTAGTAACCTCCTAGAAGTTATCAGATCAACTGTCTCAGTGTCACAGTGCTTGTGTTCAAATAACCCTTATTTTATTTAGTAATGGCCCCAAAGTATAAGAGTAGATGCTGGCAATTTGGATATTCTCTTACTGTACCTAATTTGTAAAATAAACTTTATCATAGATACTAATATATATAGGGAAAAAACAGTATATTATAAGTTTTGGTACTATCTGTGGTTTCAGGCATCCCCTGGGGGTCTTAGAAAGTATCCCCTGTACCAAATTTCTGTTAAACTCTGTTTCCAGCCCCATATGTCATGTGCATCCTCTGCTGTACCTGGTGTCTTGGATCTTTGCATAGTTTTTCTGGTGAAATGGCCCCTTCTTATCTGTATCCTCTGTAGTAGATCAAAATCTCTTCCCAGCTACTATTAATATTTCAGCTACAGTTTCTCAAATGACATTCCTGCATCGAGAAAATCCCAAGAACTTTTTATCCTTTCGGGTTTGTACATGTTTTGTATGTTGTTTTGGTTTACTTTGGTGCCTCAGAAGAGATTTGAAATGCAATACTTGTCATAAACTAAATTCTCACACATAACTGCTTCTCTATTCAGTTCCGTTGATATATTTGTCTATTCTTGAACTATTTCACAACTTTATATAATAATTTGATATTTGGTAGGCAAAGCTTCCCTTACTTCTTCTATCTTTTAAAAGTTTCTTGGCTCTTTTTATATGTTCTTCCAGATGAACTTCAGAACCAACTTGTTTAGTACTCTTATCCCTGACCTCACAAATCCCAATGAGATTGTTGTAGAAATTTATACTTACTTGAAAAGTTTTTAAATAATGAAACTTCTCATTCAGGAATATTGTACATCTATCTGTTTGTCAAATATTCATACTTATAGCCTTCAGTAGTATTCTGTAATTTTATTCATGTCAGTATTTTGTATGTTTCTTGTTAGGTTTATTCCTATCATTTTTTTCACTGCTATGAATTAGATCTTCCCCCCATTGCATTTTCTAATTGGATATTGTTTTTATAGAGAAAAGTTATTGATTTAAAACTTAAACTCTATTTCTATTTAATTTTAATAGTATCTCAGTTCATTCTCTTGTATTGTCTATATATCATATATAAACAAGGACATTTTATGATTCTTCCTTTACAGCATTTTAACTTTTGTCTTCATGCTTTGGCTAGAACCTGCAGAGCAACATTCAGTATTAGTTGAGAAAACAGGTGAATATTCTTGATTTTGTTCTGACTTTAAGGTGAATGCCACTAGTATTTCACTATTATGATGATTGCAGTTGTTTTCTTCTTTTTTTTAAGTAAAAAATTTTTATTTACGGCTGTGCTGGGTCTTCATTGCTGTGCAGGCTTTTCTCTAGTTGTAGCGAGCAGGGACTACTCTAGTTGTGCACAGGCTTCTCATTGTGGTGGCTTCTCTTGTTGCAGAGCACAGGCTCTAGAGCACATGGGTTTCAGAAATTGTAGCACAGGCTCAGTAGTTGTGGCGCACGGGCTTAGTTAATCTGCAGCATGTGGGATCTTCCCAGACCAGGGATTAAACCCAGGTCTCCTGCCTTAGCAGGCGGATTCTTTATCACTGAGCCACGAGGGAAGCCCTGCCGTTGTTTTCTATATTCTCTTTCTTTGGCTGCACTGGGTCTTAGTTGCACCATGGGGGATCTTCAGTCTTCATTGCAGCATGCAGGGTCTTTAGTTGTGGCATGCAAACTCTTAGTTGCAGCCTATGAGATCTAGTTTCCTGACTAGGGATTGAAGCCAGGCCCCCTGCATTGGGAGCTCGAAGTCTTAGCCATTGGACCACCAGGGAAGTCCCTGTGTCTCTATTTCTGCTTTGCAAATAAATTCACCTGTACCATTTTTCCAGATTCTGCATATAAGTGATATTATGCAATATTTGTTTTTCTCTTTCTGACTTACTTCATTCTATATGACAGTCTCATTTGTTTTTTCAGTATTGAGCTGCGTGAGCTGTTTTATATTTGGAGATTAATCCTTTGTCAGTTGCTTTGTTTGCAAATTTTTTTTACCATTGTGAGGGTTGTCTTTTCATCTTGTTTATAGTTTCCTCTGCTGTACAAAACCTTTTAAGTTTAATTAGGTCCCATTTGTTTATTTTTGTTTCTATTCCCATTAATCTAAGAGGTGCGTCAGAGAGAATCTTGCTTCAATTTATGTCAAAGGGTGTGCTGTCTGTATTTTCCTGTAAGAGTTTTATATTGCCCAGCCTTATATTTAGGCCTTTAATCCATTTTGAGCTTATTTTTATTTATAATGTTAGAGAGTATTCTGATTTCATTCTTTTACATGTAGCTGTCCAGCGGATTTTCCTGGTGGTCCTGTAGCTAAGACTCCAAGCTCCCAGTGCAGGGGTCCCAGGTTCAATCCCTGATCAGGGAATTAGATCCCACATTCCCCAAGTAAGAGTTCACATGCTGCAACTAAGAGTTTTCATGCTGCAGGTAAAAAAGAGATCCCGCACATGCCATAGCTATAGATCCTGCAAGTGGTTTAGTCACTCAATCGTGTCTGACTCTTTGCAATCCCATGGACTGTAGCCCAGCAGGCTTCTCTGTCCATGGGATTCTCCAGTCAAGAATACTGAAGTGGATTGCTGTTCCCTTTCCCAGAGGATCTTCCTGACCCAGGGATGGAACCCTGGTCTCCTGCATTGCAGGCATATTCTTTACCATTTGAACTACAGGAAAGTCCTAAAGATTCTGCATGCCGCAACTAAAAGATCCTATGTGCTGCAATGGAAACTGAATATAGGGCATGCCACGACTAAGACCCGACACAGCCAAATAAACAAACAAACATATAGCTGTCCAGTTTTCCCAGCACCACTTATTGAAGAGACTGTATTTTCTCCATTGTATATTCTTGCCTCCTTTGTCATACATTAGGTGACCATAGGTGTGTGGGTTTGTCTCTGGGCTTTTTATCCTTCCATTGATCTATATTTCTGTGTTCTGTGCCAGTATCATACTATCTTGATTACTTTAACTTTGTAGTATAGTCTGAAGTTGGGGTGGTGCCTGATTCCTCCAGCTCCATTTTTCTTCCTCAAGATTGCTTTGGCTCTCATGGCCAATTTTGTTTCATCTATATTTTGCTAGCTCCTGCTTCTCTGCCCATGTAAGATTATTCTGAAGCAAATATCAGATATCATATTATTTCATCTCATCCATAAATATTTTGGTATGTATCTGTAAGACATAAGAACTTTTCTTAAACATGACAACAAAACGATCACCTCTAAAAAATTCTTATATTCATCAAGTGTACAGTCATTGTTCAAATTTTCCTGATTGTCTTATAAATGTTTGTGTGTTTATTTTTAGTTTGTTTGAATCATGATCCAAGCACAGGTTATATGCTGCAATTGGTTGATATGTTTCTTTTTTTAAAGAAAATACTTAGTTATTTATTTAGGGCTACATTGAATCTTAGTTGTGGCATGAGGGATCTTTTGTTGCACTGCTCGGGCTCTTTATTGTGACTTGCAGGCTTCTCGCAAGTTGTGGGGTATGGGCTCTCTAGTTGTGGCACACTGGCTCAGTAGTTGTGGCACGGGGGCTTACTTGCCCCACACCATGTGGGAATCTTAGTTCCCTGACCAGGGATCAAACCCATGTCCTCTGTAGTGGAAGGCAGATTCTTAACCACTGGACTACCAGGGAAGTCCCTGTTTCTTAAGTCTCTTAATCTATAGGTGCCCGTTCCTTCTCCCACCATTTTTTTTTAACTCCCATGAGATTTATTAGTTCAAGAAACTGAGTGATTTGTCTCATAGCACTTTCCATAAGATACATTTTAGTAATTGTATCCCTGTGGTGATATTTTCTTGTTCCTTGTATTTCCTAAATACTGATGAGAGCTAGAGACTTGATTAGATTTATATTTCCGTTCTATTTTTTTCTCTATTGAGGGACAAGAATATGTCATAGGTAGTATTGTGTACTATAAGTAGACACAAATTCTCTTGTTTCTTTTACAATCTTTTTTGATGTTCTGAAGTTTCATTAAAAATGTCCGAGTGGAGATTCCTTTCTTTGTTTTCTTTTTCCTGTTTGGGATTCCTGAGTTTTAATGTTGGCATTAAAAAAAAATCAATTCTCAGCTATTTCCCTTCAAATATTGCTGTCCTACTGTTTTCTCTATTCTTGGCCTGAACTCCAATTAGACAACACCTGTAAACATAGGGCTTTTAAAACTTACATTGTTGGCCACCAGGGATCAGATGACTTCAGAGCAAGAGTCTGCTGCAGCAATTACCCATTAGAGTTGTAGTTATTCATTGTTTCCTCTGCTTTACTGCCAATGTTCCATATATATATATATATATATATATATATATATATATATATGGACAGAGATATACATGTATCTCCACACACAGTTAAAATATATCTTAAAATTCATTCCTATCAGTATATAATTCACCTCATTTTTTCCACTGAGGTATAACTTACATACAGTAAAATGTTCAAATCTGAAGTATACATTTTTGTGTATGAATACATCTATGAAACAACCCCCAGCTCAAAACAGAACATTTCCAGCACTACAGAGGCTAGCTCCTCGTGACCTCTTTCAGTCATTATCCAGTTCCAAGATTAACCGCTTTCTGACTTCTATAGTCATAGATTAGATTTGCCTATATTTGAATTTCATATACATGGAATCATACAGAGTATGAACTCTTTTGAATCTGACTTCTTTCAGCATTGTCTTAGAGCTTCATCTATTTTCAATGTATCGATAATTTGTTCTTGGGAATTCCCTAATTGTTCAGTGGTTAAGATTCCAGGCTTTTACTACCAGAGGCCTGGGTTCGATTCCTGGTCAGGGAACTAAGATCCCTGTAAGCCATGCAGCGCTGCCAATAACAATAATAATAATTTGTCCTTTTTCATTGCTGTGTAGAATTCTTTCTTAAAATTAACTTCCTCTGTGATGACCTGAAGAGCAGTGAATGGCACCCCACTCCGGTACTCTTGCCTAGAAAATCCCATGGACAGAGGAGCCTGGTAGGCTGCAGTCCATGGGGTCGCTAAGAGTCAGACACGACTGAGCAACTTCACTTTCACTTTTCACTTTCATGCATTGGAGAAGGAAATGGCAACACATTCCAGTGTTCTTGCCTGGAGAATCCCAGGGACGGGGGAGCCTGGTGGGCTGCTGTCTATGGGGTCGCACAGAGTCAGACACGACTGAAGTGACTTAGCAGCAGCAGCAGCAGCAGCAGTGATGACCTAGAAAGATGCAATGGGGGGAGGGGAAGGAGGCTCAAGAGGGAGGGGATTATATCTATAATTATGGCTGACTCATGTTGTTGTATGGCAGAAAGCAAGACAACATTATAAAGCAACTTTCCTCCAATTAAAAAAATTAACTTTCATTTTGTGGATATATCATAATGTAGATAACAAATCCTCTGTTAATAGATATATAAATGGTTTTCACCTTGGTACAAACACTCCTGCAGTACATATGTTTATTCATGCACCTTTGCCAATATGTATATCAATAGGATAAAATCCTAGATGTGTAGGTGCTAGGTGAAATATTCTGTGCATTATTAATTTTAATAGATTTTGCCAGATTGTCTTCCAAAGAGGATATATTAATTTGTAAATCCATCAGCAGTATATATGAGTCTGATTCTCATCACCCTTGCTAACTATTAACAATTTATAAATTGAGGTATAGTTGATTTATAATATTACACTAGTTTCAGGTATATAACATAATGATTCAAAATTTTTATAGATTATATAGCATTTAAAATTATAGGGACTTCCCTGCTGGTCCAGTGGCTAAGAACTCATGCTTCTGGGTTTGATCCCTGGTCGAGGAACTAGATCCCACACGCCACAACTGAGGGTTTGCATACTGCAACTAAAGATCCTGCTTGCCACAACGAAGATTGGAGATTCTGTGTGCTACAACTAAGACCTAGCAGAGCCAAATAAATAAATAAATAAATAAGCAGAACTTGAAAAAATTAAATTATTATAAAATATTGGCTATATTCCCTGTGTTGTATAGTATATCCTTGTAGCTTATTTATTTTTCTTTGGCTGCACTGGGTCTTCATTGCTGCGCATGGGCTTTCTCTGGTTGCAGCGAGCTGAGGCTACTCTCTAGTTCTGGTGTGTAGGCTTCTTATTGCAGTAACTTGTTGTGGAGCACAGGCTCTAGGGCATGCAGGCTTCAGTAGTGGCACTCAGGCTTAGTTGCCCCGCTGCGTGTGGTATCTTCCTAGACCAGGGATCTGACTCATGTCCCCTACACTGGCAGGTGGATTCTTAACCACTGGACCACCATGGAAATCCACGTAGCTTATTTATTTTATACATAATTTTATATTTTAGACTTCACATATAAGTGGCAACAAATTATTTTCTCTGTCTTATTTCACTAGGCATAATACCTACCAGGTCCATCCATGTTGTTGTAAATGGCAAAATTTTATTCTTTAACACATCTTCTTTATCCATTAATTTGTTAATGTACACTTACTTTGCTTCTATATCATGGCTATTGTAAATAATGCTGCTATGAACATCACAAACTCCTTATTGTCAAATTCAGACTTAAATTGAAGAAAGTAGGGAAAATCACTGGACCATTCAGGTATGACTTAAATCAAATCCCTTATGATTATACAGTGGGAGTGAGAAATAGATTCAAGGGATTAGATCTGATAGAGAGAGTGCCTGAAGAACTATGGATGGAGGTTTGTGACATGGTACAGGAGGTAGGGATCAAGGCCATCCCTAAGAAAAAGAAATGCAAAAAGGCAAAATGGTTGTCTGAGGAGGCCTTACAAATAGCTATGAAAAGAAGAGAAGCAAAAGGTAAAGGAGAGAAGGAAAGATATACCCATTTGAATGCAGAGTTCCAGTAAGAAAGCCTCCCTCAGTGATCAATGCAAAGAAATAGAGGAAAACAATAGAATGGGAAAGACTAGAGATCTCTTCAAGAAAATTAGAGATACCAAGGGAACATTTCATGCAAAGATGGGCACAATAACGGACAGAAACTGGACCTAACAGAAGCAGAAGATAATAACAGTTGGCAAGAATACACAGAAGAACTATACAAAAAAGATTTTCATGACCCAGATAACCACTATGGTATGATCACTTACCTAGAGCCAGACATCCTGGAATGTGAAGTCAAATGGGCCTAGGAAGCATCACTACAAACAAAGCTAGTGGAGGTGATGGAATTCCAGTTGAGCTATTTCAAATCCTAAAAGATGATGCTGTGAAAGTGCTGCACTCAATATGCCAGCAAATTGAGAAAACTTGGCATTGGCCACAGGACTGGAAAAGGTCAGTTTTCATTCTAACCCCAAAGAAGGGCAATGCCAAAGAATGCTCAAACTACCACACAATTGCACTCATCTCACACGCTAGTAAAGTAATGCTCAAAATCCTCCAAGCCAGACTTCAACAGTATGTGAACGATGAACTTCCAGATGTTCAAGCTGGACTTAGAAAAGCCAGAGGAACCAGAGATCAAATTGCCAACATCTGCTGGATCATTGAAAAAGCAAGAGAGTTCCAGAAAAACATCTACTTCTGCTTTATTGACTATGCCAAAGCCTTTGACTGTGTGGATCACAATAAACTGTGGAAAATTCTGAAAGAGATGGAATACTAGACCACCTAACCTGCCTCCTGAGAAATCTGTATGCAGGTCAGGAAGCAACAGCTAGAACTGGACATGGAACAACAGACTGGTTCCAAATAGGGAAAGGAGTACATCAAGGCTGTATATTGTCACCCTGCTTATTTAACTTATATGCAGAGTACATCATGAGAAATGCTGGGCTGGATGAAGCACAAGCTGTAATCAGGTTTGCTGGGAGAAATATCAATAATGTCTGATATGCAGATGATACCACCCTTATGGCAGAAAGCGACGAAGAACTAAAGAGCCTCTTGATGAAAGTGAAAGAGGAGAGTGAAAAAGTTGGCTTAAAACTCAACATTCAGAAAACTAAGATCATGGCAACTGGTCCCATCACTTCATGGCAAATAGATGGGGAAACAGTAGAAACAGTGACAGACTTTATTTTGGGGGGGGGGGTGCTTCAAAATCACTGCAGATGGTGACTGCAGCCATGAAATTAAAAGACCCTTGCTCCTTGGAAGAAAAGTTATGACCAACCTAGGCAGCATATTAAAAAGCAGAGAGATTACTTTGCCAACAAAGTTCCGTCTAGTCAAGGCTATGGTTTTTCCACTAGTCATGTATGGATGTGAGAATTGGACTATAAAGAAAGCCGAATGCTGAAGAATTGATGCTTTTGAGCTGTGGTGTTGGAGAAGACTCTTGAGAGTCCCTTGGACTTCAAAGAGATCCAACCAGTCCATCCTAAAGGAAATCAGTCCTGAATATTCATTAGAATTATTGAAGTTGAAGCTCCAGTGCTTTGGCCACCTGATGCAAAGAGCTGACTCATTTGAAAAGACCCTGATGCTGGAAAAGATTGAAGGCAGGAGGAGAAGGGGACGAGAGAGGGTGAGATGGTTGTATGGCATCACCGACTCAATGGACATGAGTTTGAATAAACTCCAGGAGTTGGTGATGGACAGGGAACCCTGGTGTGCTGCAGTCCATGGAGTCAGACACACTGAGCAACTGAACTGAACTGATGAACTTTGGGGTACATCTGTTTTCTTTGTGTGTGTGTGTGTGTTTATTTCTATTTTCTTTTTTTTAATATAAATTTATTTTAATCAGAGGTTAATTACTTTACAATATTGTATTGGTTTTGCCATACATCAACATGAATCCGCCACGGGTGTACACGTGTTCCCCATCCTGAGCCCCACTCCCACCTCCCTCCCTGTACCATCCCTGTGGGTCATCCCAGTACACCAGCCCCAAGCATCCTGTATCCTGCATTGAACCTTCTGTTTTCAAATTAGTGTTTTCATTTTCTTTGGATATATGCCCAAGTGTGGAATTGCTGGATCATATGGTAATTCTGTTTTCAGTTTTTTTGTAGAATCTCCATACTCGTTTCCACTGTGGCTGCACCAATTTACCTTCCCACCAATAGTGTACTGGGGTTCCCTTTTCTCCATATCCTCACCAACACTTGTTATTTGTTGTCTCTTTGATGATAGCCATTCTGACAGGTGTGAGGTGATATCTCAATGTGGTTTTGATTTGCATTTCTCTGATGACTAGCAGTGTTGAGCACCTGTTGACCATCTGTGTGTCTTCTTTGGAATAATATTTATTTAGATCTTCTGCCCATTTTTAAATCAGGTTTTTTTTTTTTTTAATATTGAGCTGTATGTAGTATTTATATATTTTGGATATTAACCCCTAGTCTGTCATATAATATGCAAATATTTTTTTCCCATTCAGTAGGCTGCCTTTCCATTTTCTTGATCATTTCTTTGTTGAGCAAAAGCTTTTACATTTAATGAGGTCCCATTTGCTTATTTTTGCTTTTGTTTCCTTTGCCTTAATTGACAGATCCAAAGAAATATTGCTATGATTTATGTCACAGAGAGTTCTGCCTGTGTTCTGTTTTAGGAGTTTTAAAGTTTATTTTTGTATATGGTATTATATAATGTTCTAATTTCAGTTTTTACATGTAGCTGTCCATCTTTCCTGGTACCATTTATTGAAGAGACTGTCTTTTTTCCATTGTGATTAATTGACCCAGGTGTGTGGTTTTATTTATTTATTCTGTTCCACTGATTTATGTATCTGTTTTTGTGCCAGTACCATACTACTTTGATTATTATAGCTTTGTAGTATAGTCTGAAGTCAGAGAGCATCATTCTTGAGTTCTGTTCTTTCTCAAAATTGTTTTGGTTATTAGGGATCTTCTGTGTTTCCATGCAAATTTTAAAATTATATGTTCTAGTTCTGTGAAAAATACTATGGGTATTTTGTTAGGGATTGCATTGAATCTGTACATCACCGTGGGTAGTATTTTAACTACTAGGTCTTCCAGTCCATTAACACAGTGTATCTTTCTACCTGTTTGTGTCATCTTTAATTTCTTTCATCAGTATATTATAGTTTTCTGAGTACCAGTCTTTTATTTCCTTAGTTAGATTTATTCCTAAGTATTTTATTCCTTTTGGTGTGATTGTAAATGAAATTGTTTCCTTAATTTCTCTTTCTGGTAGTTTATTGTTAGTGTATAGAAATGCAATGGATTTCTGTATATTAATTTTGTATCCTGCACTTTACCAAATGATGAGCTCTACTCTTTTTTTGGTGGTGTCTTTAGAATTTTCGATGTATAGTATTAGGTGGTCTGCAAAAAATGACAATTTTCTTTCCCTTTCAATTTGAATGCCTTTTATTTCTTCTTCTTGTCTAATTGCCATGGATAATACTTCCACTATTATGCTGAATAAAAGTGGCAAGAGTGGGCATCCTTGTCTTGTTCCTGATTTTAGAGGAAATGCTTTCTGCATTTAACCATTGAGTATGATGTTAAGTGTGGGCTTGTCGTATATGGCTTTTATTATGTTGAGGTATGTTCCCTCTGTGGGCTTCACAGGTGGCACAGTGGTAAAGAATCTGCCTGCCAATGCAAGAGATGCAGGTTTGATCCCTGTGTCAGGAAGATCCACTGGAATAGGAAATGGCAAACCACTCCAGTATTCCTGTCTGAAAAATTCCATGGACAGAAGAGCCTGGTGAGCTACAGTCCATGGGGTTGTAAAGAGCTGGACATGACTGAGTGACTGAGCACACATGCACACATGTTCCCTTTATACCCACTTTGTTTTTTACTCTTTGGCCTGTAGGATCTTAATTCCCTCACCAAGTATTGAACCTGGGCCCTTGGCAGTGAAAGCACAGAATCCTAACCTCTGGACTGCCAGGGAATTCCCTTTTTTTCTATACCACTTTTGTAGAGAGTTTTTAAATCATAGGTGAATGCTGAATTTTGTCAAAAGCTTTTTCTGCATCTATTGAGATGATCATAAGATTTTCATTCTTAAATTTGTTAATGTGGTATATGACATTGATTGATTTGTAGATATTGAACCATTCTCACATACCTGGGATAAATCCCACTTGATCATGGTGTATGATCCTCTAATGTATTGTTGAATTTGGTTAGCTAATATTTTGTTGAGGATATTTGCATCTAAGTTCATCACTGATAATTGGCCTATAATTTTCTTTTTGTGTGATATCCTTGTCTGGTTTTGGTATCAAGGTGATGTTGGCCTCATAGAATGAGTTCCAAAGTGTTCCTTCCACTGCAAATTTTTTTAATAGCTTGAGAAAGATAGGTGTTAACTCATCTTTAACTGTTTGTTTGGTAGAATTCTCCTGTGAAGCCATCTGATCCTGGTCTTTTGTTTGTTTGGGAGATTTTTTTATTATTATCACTGATTCAGTTTCATTACTGGCAATTAGTCTGTTCATATTTTCTATTTCTTCTTGGTTCAGTCTTGGGAGATTGTGCATTTCTAGGAATGTGTCCATTTCTTTTAGGTTGTCCATTTTATTGGCGTATAGTTTGTAGTAGTCTCTTATGATCCCTTTAATTTCTATGGTATCAATTGTACTTTCTTTTTCATTTCTGATTTTATTGATTAGGACCCTTTCGGTTTTTTTAAAAAAAATGTTTATTTATTTTTGGCTGTGCTGGGTCTTCATTGTTGCACAGGCGGAGGGGGCAATGGCACCCCACTCCAGTACTCTTGCCTGGAGAATCCCATGGGCGGAGGAGCCTGGTAAGCTGCAGTCCATGGGGTTGAGAAGAGTCGGACACGACTGAGCAACTTCACTTTCATTTTTCACTTTCATGCATTGGAGAAGAAAATGGCAACCCACCCCAGTGTTCTTGCCTGGAGAATCCCAGGGATGGCAGAGCCTGGTGGGCTGCCATCTATGGGGTCGCACAGAGTCGGACACGACTGAAGCGACTTAGTAGCAGTAGCAAGAGGGGGCTACTCTCTAGTTGAGGTACCCAGGCTTCTTATTGTGGTAGCTTCTCTTGTTGTGGAGTACAGGCTCTAGGGCTCATGGGCTTCAGTGGTTGTGGCTCACAAGCTCCAGAGCACAGGCGCAATAGTTGTGTCACATGGGCTTAATTGCTCTGTGACATGTGGGATCTTCCCAGATCAGTGATTGAACCTGAGTCTCCTGCATTGGCACATGGATTCTTTACCACTGAGCCACCAGGTAAGCCCCTCGTTTCTTTTTTTTTTTTTTTCCTTGATGAATCTGGCTACATGTTTATCAATTTTATTTATCTTTTCGAAGAATTAACTTTTAGTGTCATTGATATTTTCCATTGTTTATTAGTCACTATTTCATTTATTTCTCTCTGTTTTCTTTCCTTCTACTAACTTTATCTTTTGTTCTTCTTTTTCTAGTTCCTTTAGGTGTCAGATTTGTTTATTTGATATTTTTCTTGTTTTTTCAGGTAATCTCATATCACTGTATTTATTTATTTATTTGGCTACACTAGGCCTTAGTTGCAGCATGTGGGATCTTCAGTTTCAACATACAGAATCTTTAGTTGTAGCATATGGGCCCTAGTTCCCTGCCCAGGGATCAAACTGGGGCTCCCTGCATTGGGATCAAGGATTCTTATCCACTGGACCACCAGAGAAGTCCCTTGTGTCACTATAAACTTCCCTCTTAGAACCGCTTTTGCTGTCTCCCATAGATTTTGGATCATTGTGTTTTCGTTTTCTTTTGTCTCCAAGTATTTTTAAATTTTGTCCTTGATTTCTTCACTGATCCTTTGGTTTGTTTAGTTTCCATGTATTTGTGGGTTTTTTTTTTTTTTTTTACAGTTTTATTTTCTTGTAGTTGATTTCTAGTCTCATAGTATTGTGGCTAGAAAAGATATGATACTTGATATGATACTAGTTTTCTTAAATGTACTGAAACTTAGTTTTATGGCCTAGCATTTGATCTCTTCTGGCGAGTATTCCATGTGCGCTAGAAAAGAGTGTATATTCCACTGTTATTGGATGGAATGTACTATATTTATCTATTAAGTCCATTTGGACTAATGTTTTATATAAGACCAGGGTTTCCTTGCTAATTTTTCATCTAGATTATCTGTCCATTGATGGAAATGGGGTGTTAAAATCACCTAGTATGATTGTGTTGCTGTCAGTTTCTCCCTTTATGTCTGTTAATATTTTCTGTATGTATTTAGGTGTGCTTATGTTGGGTGCATATATATTTACTATTGTTATAGCTTCTTTCTGTGAGGAAGCTTTGCCACAGCATGCAAGATCTTAGTTCCCTGACCAAGGATCAAACCTGTGCCCCATACAGTGGAAGCACAGAGTCTTAACCATTGGACAGTCAGGGAAATCCCTGTTATATCTTCTTTGGATTGATCCCTTAATTATTATGTAATACCCTTCTTTGTCTCTTGTTACAGTCTTTGTTTTGATATATATACACTGCTGCTGCTAAGTCGCTTCAGTCGTGTCCGACTCTTAGCGACCCCATGGACTGCAGCCCACCAGGCTCCTCCATTCATGGGATTTTCCAGGCAAGAGTACTGGAGTGGGGTGCCATTGCCTTCTCCGATATATACACTACTATGTATAAAATAAATAAGTAGTAAGAACCTACTATATAGCACAGTGGACTCTACTCAGTACTCTGTGGTGACAAAGGGGATGTATTATACATATTGCTGATTCACTGTGCTCTATAGCAGAAACTAACAACATTGTAAAGCAACTAAATTCCAATAAATTTTTTAATAACCTATAAAATAAAGTCTATTTTGTCTGATATAAGTATTGCTACCCCAGCTTTCTTTTGATTTCCATTTGCATGAATACCTTTTTCCATACCCTCACTTTCAATCTGTGTGTGTCTTTGGATCTGAAGTGTATCTCTTGTAGGCAGCATATATTTGGGTCTTGTCTTTGTATCCGTTCATTCACTCCATGTCTTTTAATTGGAGCATTTAGTGCATTTCCATTTAGTGCATTACCCATTATTGATGGATACATACCTATTGCCATTTAGTTAATTACTTGGGGGTAATTTTTGTAATTTTTTTGATCGTCTCTTATTCTTTTGTTCTATTCTCTTGTAATTTGATGACTGTCTTTAGTGTTAGTTTGGATTCCTTTCTTTTTGTGTATGTGTTTCTACTATAGATTTTTAGTTTGTGGTTATCATCAGGTGTGTGTGTGTGTGTGTGTAAAATCAATGTATATACACATATATGTGATTAAGCTGCTAATCTCTTAATTTCAAAGGCATTTTAACAGCTCTGCATTTTTACTTCCCTCACCCCATGGTTACTGTTTTTGACATCATATTTTACATCTTTTCATCTTGTGTAGCCTTTAACAACTTATTGATTTTTAGTGCTTTTATTTTAAAACTTTCCTACTAGCTTTGTACGTGGATGATTTACTACCTTTACTGTATATTTGCCTTTATCAGTAAGCTTTTTCCTTTAATAATTTTCATGTTTATAGCTGTGGCCTTTTCTTTTTCACTTCCCTTTAACATTTCTTATAAAGCTGGCTTGGTGGTGCTGAACTTATTTTTTTGCCTGTCTGTAATACTTTTACAGATTTGATTTGATTTCTCCATCAAATCTGAATGAAAGCCTTGCTGGGTAGAGCATTCTTGATTGTAGGTTTTTCCTTTACTTCACTTTATTTATTTTTTTCCTTTACTTCACTTTATATGTATTGTGCCACTTCCTTCTCACCTGAAAAGTCTCTGCTGAAGTTAGCTGATAGCCTTATGGGAATTCCTTTGTATGGTATGTGTTGCTTTTCCCATGCACTTTTTATATTCTCTTTATCTTTAATTTTTGCCCTTTTAATTACAGTGTGTCTTGGTATGGTCCTCCTTGAATTGATCCTGTTTAGGACTTTGCGCTTCCTGGACCTGGATATATGGATATCCAGGATAGGGAAGTTTTGAGTTATTATGTTTTCAAAAAGTTCTCTGTCCGTTTCTCTCTCTTCTCCCCCTGGGACCCCTGTAATGTGAATGTTAGTATACTTGATGTTGTTTCAGAGGTCTCTTAAACTGT
Organism: Bos taurus; assembly: GCF_002263795.3. NCBI lineage: Eukaryota > Metazoa > Chordata > Mammalia > Artiodactyla > Bovidae > Bos > Bos taurus. The sequence goes on along the minus strand of NC_037357.1, from coordinate 79,333,699 downwards.
CCTCTTTTCTTTTTATTCTTTTTTCTGTTTTACTTTGGTGATTTCCACTACTCTCTCTGTATGCCAGTTTGCTGATCCATGCCTCTGTATCATTTAGTGTACTTTTAATTCCTTTTAGTGTAGTTTTCGTTTCACTTATTATATTCTTCATCTGTTTTGCTGTTCTTTATATATTCTAAGTCTTTGTTAAAAAACTTCTAACTTCTCAGTCTATTCATCTCTTCTTATCCTGAGTTCTTTGATCATGTTTACAATCATTACTTTGACCTCTTTATTGGGTAGATTGTCTATCTTCACTTCACCTAGTTCTTCTTCTGGAGTTTTATCTTGTTCCTTCATTTGGAACATGTTCCTCTGTCACCTCATTCTGCCTAATTTGCTGTTTTTATTTCTATGTATCTGGTAGATTGGTTATGTTTCTCAACCTTAGAGAAGTAGCCTTTTGTAGGAGACATCTTATGTGTCCCAGCAGCACACTTCCCTGTTGTCACCAGAGCTATATGCTCTAGAAGTGGTTCCTTCTGTTATGGTGCGTTGACTACTGTGGGTGGTCTCATAGGTGTGGCTCACCCCTGGTTTGGTTGGTTTTCAGACCCTGCATTGTATAGAGGCTACTAGCTGCTGGTCAGCAGGGTCAGGTCACAAGATCCTGGCTGAAGGACCCAGGTTTGGGGGTGGGGGTGGTCCTGGGCTAGTGCTTGCTCACTGGTGGGCAGAATCAGTTTCTAGGATGGATTTCCTGGATCTAGTGTCAGCCTTCTGAATGGGGCTGGTGAATGGCGCTGGTTCCTGATGTGCCTGGCTGCAGGTTCCCGGGTATTCCACTGCTGGTACTGGCCCACTGGTAAATAGGGCTAAGTGGCTGGCTGAGGAGTTCAAGGCATCTCAGTGCTGGTATTGGCCTGCTGATAGGTGTGGCTAGGGCCCAGGTGGTCCCAAAGCTAATTAATGCCAGCTCATTGGTGTGCAGAGCCAGGTCTTGGTATCTCTGGCTTCAGGGCCCTGTGCATCCCAAAGCTGGTTTCAGCCCACTGGCGTATGGGGCTGGATCCCCGGGCTGCTGGCTAAAGAGCTCAGAGTGTCCCAGGGCTGCTCTCTGCCTGCTGATGTTTTGGCTGGGTCCTGAGAAGGCAAGCTGTGGGGCTGTGGTGATCCTGGGGCCAGTGTCTACCCATTGGTTGGTGGGGTTGAAGTCCAAGAGATCTCAACAGTGGTGCCCACTCACCAGTGGGTGAAGCTGGGTCCTGGCACTAGTGCCAATCCACTTGTGGGTAGAACCAGGTCCTGGGGTCTCTGGCTGCAGGGCCGAGGGGTCCCAGAGCTGATGTCTGGCCACTGGTGGTTGAGACCAGTTCTTGACATGGCTGCAGGGTCTGGGGTGTCCTCAAGCTTGTGTCAGCCCACTGGTGATTGAGGATGGATCCTGGTGGCTGAGGGGCTCAAGAGGTCTCAGAGCCGATGTTGGCCTGCTGGTGGGTGAGGGCATAGCCCAGTAGGTTCCAGGGCTAGTGCCAGCCTGCTGGTGGGTGGGCTGGGTCCTGCCATGGCAGGTTGTGGTGCTACAGTGGTCCTTGGGCAGATGTCTGCCCACTGATGGGTGAGGCTGGTTCCAAGGCTAGAGCTTGCTCACGGGTGGGTGAGTCCAGGTCACAGAGTGTCCTGAGGCTGGTGCCTGCCCACTGGTGGACAGAGCTGAGTCCTGGGGGTCTCTGGCTGCAGGGCTTTGGGGGTCCTGGGTCTAGTACCTACGCTCTGGTGTATAGGACTGGGTCCTGGGCCCTCTGCGGACAGGGCCATGTCCAGAGGCAGCTGTGGGTTCAGAGGGTTTTAAGACCACCTGCCTGCTGGTGTGTGTGGCTGTTCCTGCCTGGCTAGTTGCTTGGCCTGAAGCATCTCAATATGGGTGCCTACAGGCTGGTGGGCAGGAGTGGGGCAGCATCCCAAGGCTAATAAACTAGAAGCAGGATTCCAAAATGGTGCTTGCCAGCCCCAGTGTCTCTGTCTCCAGGATGAGACATATGTCTATGTCCAGTTGTCTCTTGCCTCTCTGGAAGGCTGGCCAAGATCAACAGGTGGCTCTGATCTAAGCTTCTTTCAAATTACTGCTTCAGCCCTGGGCCCTGGAGCATATGAGATTTTGTATGCCCTTTAAGACTGGAGCCTCTATTTCCCATAACCTTCTGGCTCCCCTGAAAGTAAGCCCCACTGGCCTTCAAAGCCAAACATTCTGGGGATCATCTTCCTGATATTGGAAATTTGGACTGGGGAACCCGATGTGGGGCTCAGACCCCTCGCTTCTTGGGGAGAGCCTCTGCAATTGTAATTATTCTCCCATCTATAGGTTGCCTACTCTGGGGTATGGGTCTCGACTATACTGTGACTCTGGCCCTCCTACTCATCTCATTGTGGTTCCTTCTTTACGACTTTAGTTGTAGGAGATCTTTTCTGCTAGATTCTGGTCTTTCTCATCAATAGTTGCTCTCATCAAATAGTTGCGATTTTGGTGGTGCCAGTGAGAGGAGGTGAGCTCAGTCTTCCTGCTCGGCCATTTTGACCAATAAAGAAACTAGTAAGAAATATTTTTATCTTTGACAATCTTACAGGTTAGAAACCTATAACTAATAATATTTTTTTTCTAAAAATACATGTACATGGCAAAAAACAACACAAGCAATATAAAAGGATATACAATTGAAATTATAACCCCTGTTCCCTCAGTTCCCTTTCCAGAGATGCCCACTGTCAGTTTCTTGTTTATTCCTCCAGATATCTTGTATGCAAACCATGTATATACAAGTATAATAAATGGGTGTATATGTGTGTGCACATGCATTTGAATATGTATGTCTGATTTACTGATGAAAACATCTGAACATACTTATTTGTTCATGTGGGTTAGTATATTTTAGGAAACATTCCTAGAGGTATGATTGTTGTATCAATGTATTATAGTGATTGATATCATTCCCAGCCCACTATCCATGCCATGTCTTCACCATTGTTCAGCAGTCATAAAATTTGAAGACAGTGGAACTGATCTCACTCCCAGCTTCAAGAGTTGGTGCACCACCGTGTAACATGATCAAAGTAAGTCTATCCCCTATGCCTTGGTTATTGGTTCAGGCAAGCCAGGCCTTCACCAATCAATGCATACCACTGTCCTGTCAAAGGGAAAGTTCAGGAATGATCCAGTGATACCAAGTCAATGAAATGTTAGAAGATATTTGTTGATGTATTGGGAGGAAGAAGGTTGATTTTCTTTTTTTTTTCCTTTGCTCTTGTGAGAGAGAATAAAAGCCAGCTTTGTCTCTTCTTTTGCACAGTATGTTGTAGCTGATGTGAAGAGTTCAAGTGCTGCAGCCCTTTTGCTACCAAGAACGGAGTCAAACAGTGGAGCTCGCACTTGGGATGACTGAACTGACAGATGGTAGGAAATTAGGTCCTTGGTGATATTGTTGAGCCACAGAAGCAAACCAATTTCCAAGCCCACTCGTCCCCTGGAATTTGCGTTACTGGAACCAATAGATCATCTTTATTGTTTAAGACTATTGGAGTTGAGTTTTCTGTTACTTACAAATAAAAAAGCATATAAACTTTATTTTTTTTCCTTTTTTAAAAAAGTTTTTATTGGTGTATAGTTGATTTACAATGCTGTGTTAGTTTCAGGTGTACAGCAAAATGATTCAGTTATACATATACATGTATTCAAAAATGTGGAACGCTTCATGAATTTGTGTATCATCCTTGCACAGGGGCTGTGCTAACCTCTATATCATTCCAATTGTAGTAATGTGCTGTAGTAATGTAGTAGAGTGTGCCAAAGTGAGCACACTTTAAAAATTTTTTGATGAGTTGCCTTACAAAAGATATACCGATTTACAATCCAACAACAAAATATGAGTGTTTCTCCACAGCTTTGCTAAAATAATATATTATCAAACTATCTGATACTGTCATTTTTATAGGAAAAGAGTGGTATCTTAACAGTCTTTTTATCATGAGTAAGGTTAAACTTTTTGTTTGTTTGTTTATGTTTTGGCCACGCTGCTCAGCATGTGGGATCTTAGTTCCCTGACCAGGGACTGAACCTGTGTCCCCTGCATGGAAGCATGGAGTCCTAACCACTGGGCCACCAGAATTCCCTAAGCTTTCTAATGTACTTAAAATTCACATATATTTCCGTTTTTTCTGCATGTGTGTGTATACTACTCATGTCCTTTGCCTAGTTTTCTATTTCTCTTTTCTTATTGCTTTGTAAAAGCTTTTTGTATCCTAAGTAAATCAGGTTCTTGTTATGTGGGTTGAAATGTACTTTCTGAATCTCTTCTTTGGCTTTTGATTTTCTTTTCCCATTAAAATGTTTTTTTGTTTTTTTTTTCTTTTGGCTGCACTGGGTCTTCATTGCTGCTTGTGGGCTTTCTCTGTTGCAATGCACAGGCTTCTCATTGCAGTAGCTTCTTTTGTTATGGAGCACAGGCTCTAGGGCACGCAGGCATCAGTAGCTGCAGCTCATGGGCTCTAGAGTGAGGGCTCAGTAGTTGTGACACATGGGCTTAGTTGCCCTAGAGCATGTGGAATTCTCCTGGACCAGGGATTGAACCCCATCCCCTGCACTGACAGGCTGATTTCCAACCACTGGACCACCAAGGATCTTTTTGCGTTTTTAAAAAATTTTGTTTATTTATTTATTTTTGGCCGTGCTGGGTCTTCATTGCTGTGCAGGCCTTTCTGTAGTTGCTGTGAGCAGGGGCTACTCTCTAGTTATGGTATTCTCTTGTTGTGGATCACAGACTCTCGGGTATGCAGACTTCAGTCGTTGTGGCTCCTGGACTTGAGAACACAGGCTCAGTAGTTGTGGTGCATGAACTCAGTTATTTGCTCCATGGCATGTGGGATCTTCCTGGACCAGGGATCAGCCCCATGTATCCTATGTTGACAGGTGGATTCTTTACTACTGAGCCACCAGGGAAGCCCTGCTTTTTGCATTTTTATGGCAAATATATATAACATAAAATTTAGCATTTTAAAGTGCACAATTCATTGGAATTAAGTATATTCACAATATTGTATAACCTTTACCACTACTTATTTCCAGAACTTTCTCACCCTAAAGAGAAACTCTGTTCCTATTAAACGATATTTCTCCATTGTCCCTTCCAACAGACCTGGTAAACTCTATTCTAATTTCTGTCTCTATGAATTTGCCTATTGTAGGTAACTTATATGAATGTAATTGTACAATATTTGAATTTTTCTGTCTTATTTCATTTAGCATGTTTTCAAGATTCATATTTATTGTAACATATATCAGAATGTTATTCCTTTTTATGGCTGAATAATATTCCATTCCATGTATATACCAAATTTTATTTATTCATTCATCTATTGATGGACACTTGAGTCATTTCTCAGTTCAGTTCAGTCGCTCAGTCATGTCCGATGCTTTGCCACCCCATGGACTGCAGCACACCAGGCTTCCCTGTGATCACCAACTCCCAGAGCTTACTCAAACTCATGTCCATTGAGTCGGTGATGCCATCCAACCATCTCATCCTCTCTCGTCCACTTCTCCTTCTGCCCTCAATCTTTCCCATCATCAGGGTCTTTTCAAATGAGTCAGTTCTTCACATCAGGTGGCCAAAGTATTAGAGCTTCAGCTTCAACATCAGTCCTTCCAATGAATATTCAGGACTGATTTCCTTTAGGATTGACTGGTTGGATCTCCTTGCAGTCCAAAGGACTCTCAAGAGTCTTCTCCAATACCACAGTTCAAAAGCATTAATTCTTCAGGTTCAGTTTTCTTTATAGTCCAACTCTCACATCCATTCATGACTACTGGAAAAAGCATAGCTTTGACAAAACAGACCTTTGTTGGCAAAGTAATGTCTCTGCTTTTTAATACACTGTCTAGGTTGGTCATAGCTTTTCTTCCAAAGAGCAAGAGTCTCTTAATTTCATGAGTGCAGTCACCATCTGCAGTGATTTTGGAGCCCCCAAAAATAAAGTCTGTCACTGTTTCCATTGTTTCCCCATCTATTTGCCATGAAATGATGTGACCAGGTGCCATGATCTTAGTTTTTCAAATGTTGAGTTTTAAGCCAACATTTTTACTCTCCTCTTTCACTTTCATCCAGAGGCTCTTTAGTTCTTCTTACTTTCTGCCATAAGGGGTGGTGTCATCTGCCTATCTGAGGTTATTGATGTTTCTCCCATCAATCTCGATTCCAGCTTGTGCTTCATCCAGCCTGGCATTTCGCATGATGGACTCTATATATAAAGTAAATAAGCTGGGTGGCAATATACAGCCTTGATGTGCTCCTTTCCATATTTGGAACCAGTCTATTGTTCCATGTCCAGCTCTAACTGTTGCTTCTTGACCTGAATATGCTGCATTCAATATGCTAGCAAATTTGGAAAACTCAGCAGTGGCCGCAGGACTGGAAAAGGTCAGTTTTCATTCCAGTCCCAAAGAAGGGCAATGCCAAAGAATGCTCAAACTACTGCACAATTGCACTCATCTCACACGCTAGTAAAGTAATGCTCAAAATTCTCCAAGCCAGGCTTCAACAGAACGTGAACCATGAACTTCCAGATGTTCAAGCTGGTTTTAGAAAAGGCAGAGGAACCAGAGATCAAATTGCCAACATCGGTTGGATTATCAAAAAGCAAGAGAGTTCCAGAAAAACATCTACTTTTGCTTTATTGACTATGCCAAAGCCTTTGACTGTGGATCACAATAAACTGGAAAATTCCTAAAGAGATGGGAATACCAGACCACCTGACCTGCCTCTTGAGAAATCTGTATGCAGATCAGGAAGCAACAGTTAGAACTGGACATGGAACAACAGACTGGTTCCAAATAGGGAAAGGAGTACATCAAGGCTGTATATTGTCACCCTGCTTATTTAACTTCTATGCAGAGTACATCATGAGAAACGCTGAGCTGGAAGAAGCACAAGCTGGAATCAAGATTGCCAGGAGAAATATCAATAACCTCAGATATGCAGATGACACCACCCTTATGGCAGAAAGTGAAGAACTAAAAAGCCTCTTGATGAAAGTGAAAAAGGAGAGTGAAAAAGTTGGCTTAAAACTCAACATTCAGAAAACTAAGATCATGGCATCTGGCCCCATCACTTCATGGCAAATAGATGGGGAAACAGTGGAAACAGTGGCAGACTTTATTTATTTATTTTTTTTGGCCCCACAATCACTGCAGATGGTGACTGCAATCATGAAATTAAAAGATGCTTACCCCTTGGAAGAAAAGTTATGACCAACCTAGACAGCATTTTAGAAAGCAGGGGCATTACTTTGCCAACAAAGGTCCGTCTAGTAAAGGCTATCGTTTTTCCAGTAGTCATGTATGGATGTGAGAATTGGACTATAAAGAAAGCTGAATGCTGAAGAATTAATGCTTTTGAACTGTGGTGTTGGAAAAGACTCTTGAGAGTCCCTTGACTGCAAGGAGATCTAACCAGTCAATCCTAAAGGAAATCAGTCCTGAATATTCATTGGAAGGACTGATGTTGAAGCTGAAGCTCCAGTACTTTGGCCACCTGATGTGAAGAACTGACTCATTTGAAAAGATCTTGATGCTGGGAAAGATTGAAGGTGGGAGGAGAAGGGGATGACAGAAGATGGGATGGTTGGATGGACATGAGTTTGGGTAAACTCCGGGAGTTGCTGATGGACAGGGATGCCTGGTGTGCTGCAGTCCATGGGGTTGCAAAGCGTCGGACATGACTGAGTGACTGAACTGAACTGAATACTTAGGAGTGAAGTTTTTGTATCATGTGGTAATTCTATGTTTAAATTTCTGAGACCCTACCAAACTATTTTCCACAGCAGCTACAAACATTTTACATTTCCATCAGCAATGTGCAAAAGTTCCAATTTCCTTTTTTAAAAAACTGTATACAATTTATTTAAACGTAAAAAAGTTCATGCATTTCTCCCAACCCCTACCCCCAACTTCTTAAAACCCCTGTTTGCCTCTTGCCACCATCAGTCTGATCTCTGTATCTCTAAGCTTGGAGATTTTTGTTGTTATTATTTTCAGATTACACACATAAGTAAGATCATACTCTATATATCTTTCTCTGTCCTACTTGTTTCATTTCCCTCTAGGTCCATCCATGTTGTTGCAGATTTCAAGATTTCATTGTTTTATGGCTTAGATATATATATATATATATATATATATATATATATATATATATATATAATTTATTTATTTATCACTTCATCTATCAGTGCATAGTTACATTGTTTCCATATCTTGGCTATTGTAAATAATGCTGCAGTGAACATAGGGGTGCATGTATCTTTTCAAATTAGTGTTTTTGTTTTCTTTGGATAAATACCCAGAAGTAGATAAGACTTCCCTGACTGTCCAGTGGTTGAGACTGTGCTTCCAATGCAGGGGGCTCTGATTTGATCACTGGTTGGGGAACTAAGATCCCACACGCCGAGCATTGCAGCAGGAAAATAAAATTAAATAAATAAAAATTAAAATACCCAGAAGTGGAACTGCTGGATCACATAGTAGTCCTATTTTTAATTTTTTGAGTAACCTCTATACTGTTTTTCCATAGCGGTTGTATCAATTTACATTCCTACCGACAGTGCATAAGGGTTCTCTTTTCTCCACATCTTTGCCAACACTTGTTATTACTTGTTTTTTGTTTGATTGTAATAGTCTTTTTTTTTTAAGTAAAGAATCTCAAATTTTTATTGTCTTCATAATAAAATATGAAGCTCAAAACTGGATCACTTGGCCTTTTTCTTATCTCCTCCTAGCTAAAAATGCTTGTATCTCTTAATAGCCAACATTCTCTTAGATCTGCAGTTGGGCTCAATGCATTCAAGCCCGAGTACAATCTACTTTGTAGTTTTAGCCTTTTTCTGGAAAATCGGCTTAGTCTGCCCACCATAGTCACTCTGCTTCCTGTCAAAATGCTGCTTTCCCTGGCCATACAGAGAATGCTTGCCCTTCTTGTACTATGTCACTTTGTGAGGTTGGTACTTGCCATACTTGTAACAGAAAGTCCAATGGGCTTTGGGAATGTTCACCATGTTTGCAAGAGCGTTATCAGAGAAAAGAGACCTGGCCAGAAAAGAAGTACATCCATCATAGTCATTTTAACAAGTGTGAGGTAATATCTATCCCACTGTGGTTTTGAATTGCATTTCCATGATGATTAATGATGTTGAACATTTTTTCATGTACCTGTTGGCCACCTTTTGTCTTCTTTGGAAAAATGTCTTGTTCAGATCTTTTGCCCATTTTTAATCAGACTTTTTTTGCTGTTGACTTGTATGGGTTCTTTGTATTAAATATTTTTCAGATATATGACTTGTAATTATTTTATTTCTTTTTAATTGAAGTTAATTGGTTTACAAATGTGGTGTTAGTTTCAGCTATACAATAATGTGAATCAGCTATATGTATACATATATCCCCTCCCTCTTGAGCCTCCCTCCTGTAATTATTTTCCTCATTCAATAAGATGCCTTTTTATTTTGTTGACGATTTCCTTTGTTGTGCACAAGATTTTTAGCTTGATGTAGTCTCACTTGTTGCTTTTGCCTTTGTGGCTTTAGTCTTTGCTATCAGACTAAAAAAAATCATCATCATCAAAACCAATGTTAAGGAGATCTACCTCCTATATTTCCTACCTATATTTTCTTCTAGATGTTTTATAGTTTTAGGTCTTACATTTAAGTCTTTAACCATTTTGAGTTAATTTTTATATATGATATAATATAGTGGTCCAGTTTCATTCTTTTCAGTGTGAATGTCCAAATTCCCAACACCATTTATTGAAGAGACTGGTCCTTTCTCCATAGTACATTCTTTGTTCCTTTGTCATTGACTAGAGTGCTAGTCAATTTCTTAGTCAAGTTAAGTTCTAGTCTAGTTTCTTAGTCTAGTTAATTTCTTCACATCCTCACCAACACTTGTTATTTTTCATTTTTAGTCATAGCCACCCTAATAGTATGAAGTTGTATCACATTGTGATTTTGATTTGCATTTCCCTAATGACTAATTATGTGTTGTACATCTTTTTGTATATTTATTGGCCATTTATTATACCTTCTTTGAAAAAAATATCCCTTTGCCCATCTTTGAATTTGGTTGTTTTATTATTTTTCAAGACCATTTTGACTATTCAGGGTCGCTTCAGATTCCAAATGAATTTTAGGATGGATTTTTCTATTTCTGCAAAAAACTACATTGGAATTTTGATCAGGATTGCACTGAATCTTTTTTTTTTTTTTTGCACTGAATCTTTAGATCACTTTTTCCCCTACAATGTGTGTGTGAAGTGAAAGTCACTCAGTCGTGTCCGACTCTTTGTGACCCCATGGACTATACAGTGTATGGAATTCTCTAGGCCAGAATACTGGAGTGGGTAGCTTTTCCCTTTTCCAGGGGATCTTTCAAACCCAGGGATTGAACCCAGGTCTCCCGCATTGCAGGCAGATTCTTTACCAGCTGAGCCACCAGGGAAGCCCTTGGTGTGTGTATGTGTGTATAAAATTTGAGATGATCATGTGATTTTAATCCTTTATTATGTTAATATCGTGGATCATATTGATTGATTTGCATATACTGAAGCACCCCTGCACCCCAGTGCTAAATCTTACTTGGTTGTTGTATATGAACTCTTTAATGTGCTGTCGAAATTAGTATGCTAGTATTTTGTTGGGGATTTTTACATCCATGTACATCAGGGATGTTGGCCTGTAGTTTTCTTTCCTTGTGGTATCTTTGTCTGGCTTTGGTTTCAGGGTAATAGGCCACAGAGTGCATTATGAGGTATTTCCTCTTCAACTTTTGGGAAAAGTCTGAGAAGAATCGGTGTTGCTTCTCTTTTAAATGTTTGGTTGAATTCACCAATGAAACCATCGTACTCCTGCGAATTTCTTTGTTGGGAAGTCTTCAATTACTGGTTAAATATCCTTACTAGATATAGATCTCGGATTTTCTATTTCTTTTTTTTTTCTATTTGTTTTATTTTTATTTTTTTATGGGCCATTTTTGGTAATTTATGAAGGGGACATACTCATTTCTTCTACCTATAGACTACTGTATTTCAAATGTGTGAGTGTTTTTTCCACACCAAGAAATTCTGCAGATCTCAGGGGATACCAACTAGGTGTTCTATGATTTACCTCAATTCTGACACTATCTACCAAGAGATAGCATCAGATCCTACAAGTTAAGTGTTCAGTCCCACAAGTGTGCCCCCACTTCAGATGCCAATTGCAAGTCCAGATTGTCGTTTCTGTTTCTGACTGAGCAGCTACATATCGGAGGTTCCCAACACCCCCTTTTTGTGTTTGGTAACTTGTTAGAATGGCCTCACAGAACTTAGTAAAACAGTTTACTTACTAGATTATTGGTTTGTTATAAAAGGATAAAACTCAGAAACAGCCAGATGTAAGAGATACATAAAGTTATGGGGGAAGGAGTGTAGAGCTTCCATGACTTCTCTGGGTGTGATACCCACTTAGTACCTCCACATGTTCACCAACCTAGAAGCTCTCCAAACTCCTTTGGTTAGGATATTTATGGAGGTACATGTTTGATATGCATGTTTGATTGAATCATTGGCCATTGGTGATTGCACTGATTTCCAGCCCCTCTCCCTTGAAAGTCAGGGGATGGGACTGGAAGTTCTAATCCTCTAATCACATGGTCATTTCCCTGGCTGTCACCTCCCATCTGAGGGTATCCAGAAGTCCCCAGTCAGCCAACAGTCATCTGGTTTATAGTCTTGTTCAAGTCGTCTGTTTCTGCATTGATTTGTTTGGTTGCTTGGCTGATCAAATTGTCCTGTTCCTTTTTCCCCTCCAGTTTTAGTTCTTACTTCTAGTCAATGAGTAATAACTCCTGTATTCAAAACACTTAAACTTATTCTTTTTCTGTCTATAGCAATAATTATTTTGTACCTATTGTTCTTTCATATTTTTCCCCACCTCTAATGTTTCTGTAAAATTATTTCAAATTTTGGTTTTACTGGAGCCTATTATACAGAGTGAAGTAAGCCAGAAGGAAAAACATAAATACAGTATACTAACGCATATATATGGAATTTAGAAAGATGGTAACAATAACCTGGTGTACGAGACAGCAAAAGAGACAGTGATGTATAGAACAGTCTTATGGACTCTGTGGGAGAGGGAGAGGGTGGGAAGATGTGGGAGAATGGCAATGAAACATGTAAAATATCATGTAGGAAACGAGTTGCCAGTCCAGGTTCGATGCATGATGCTGGATGCTTGGGGCTGGTGCACTGGGACGGCCCAGAGGGATGGTATGGGGAGGGAGGAGGGAGGAGGGTTCGGGATGGGGAACACATGTATACCTGTGGTGGATTCATTTTGATATTTGGCAAAACTAATACAATTATGTAAAGTTTAAAAATAAAATAAAATTGGAAGGATAAAAAATAAATAAATAAAAATAAAAAATAAAAAGCAAAAAAAAAAAAATTTTGGTTTTAGGATTATTAAAATTCTTGGCTAAATTATACCTCTTTTATTGTAGGAATCCTTAATGATTATATGAAAGTCAGAGCCATATTATCAGAAAATATTTATTTTAATTGTTATTTACTTTTTGAATATTTACATAGTTTCAAAATTTCAAAAGTTTCAAGAGGATATACAGTTTAAAAATCGCCTTGTAACTCTTGTCCCCAAGCCAGACAGTTTCTCCTTCTAGGAAACAACTAAAGTTACCAGTTTGCTTTTTACTTTTGCTACACTGCATAGCATGTGAGAACTTAGTTCCCTAACAAGGGATCAAACCCACATGCCCTAAACTGGAAGGACAGAGTCTTAACCACTCACCAACACGAAAGTCCCTAAAGTTATCAATGTCTTGAGTATCTTTTCAGAGATAGTCTGTGATATATAAACAAAAATTCATAGTCTTTCTTTTAATTTTTTTCTTATCAAATTGATAGCGTACCATCCACATGTTCTGGATCTTGTTTTTATCTTAACACTATATCTTGGAGGTCATTCCAAACTCTCATTTTTAAAGCTTTTACTGTGGAAATTTTCAAACATATACAAAGGAGAGAGAATAGTATAATAAGTCCCCATGTACCTATCACCCAATTCAATAATAATGAATACTCTGTTATTATTGCCTTATTTAGCCCTCTCATTTATTACTATTAATATTATTATTAGGAAAATTTTGCTGTAGTATTTAAAGCATATTCTAGACATCTTCCTACACACTTCACTTTTAAATATTTTGGCTTATATATATCTTTAGAAGACAAAGATTTAAAAAATATAACTACAATAACATTATTACACTCAATAGAATGTATAATTTCCCAATTTCATCTAATGCCTAGTCTGCATTTAGTTTTCCCTTAGTAGCTCTAAATGTTTTATTTTGCAGTTGCCAACCTTCAGGTATTTTTATTGACAATTTCAGAAGCTCTGCAAAGAACAATGCAAAGAAATAAAGGAAAACAATAGAATGGGAAAGACTAAAAATCTCTTCAAGAAAATTAAAAATACCAGAAATGGTATGGACCTAACAGAAGCAGAAGATATAAAGGTGGCAAGAATACTAAGAAGAACTATACAAAAAAAAGCTTAATGACCCAGATAACCACAATGGTGTGATCATTCAACTAGAGCCAGATATCCTGGAGTGCGAAGTCAAGTGGGCCTTAAGACGCATCACTATGAACAAAGCTAGTGGAGGTGATGGAGTGCCAGTTGAACTATTTCAAATCCTAAAAGATGAAGCTGTGTTAGTGCTGCACTCAATATACCAGCAAATTTGGAAAACTCAGCAGTTGGCCACAGGACTGGAAAAGGTCAGTTTTCATTCCCATCCCAAAGAAAAGCAATGCCAAAGAATGTTCATACTACCATACAATTGTACTCATTTCACACCCAGAATCATCCAAACTAGGCTTTAACAGTACATGAACTGAGAATTTCCAGATATGCATGGTAGACTTAGAAAAGATAGAGGAACCAGAGATCAAATTGCCAACATCCATTGGATCATAGAAAAAGCCAGGGAATTCCAGAAAATCATCTACTTCTGCTTCATTGACTATGCTAAAGCCTTTGACTGTGTGGATCACAAACAACTTGGAAAATTCTTAAAGAGATGGGAATACCAGACCACCTGACCTACCTCCTGCAAAACCTGAATGCAGGTCAAGAAGCAGCACTTAGAACCAGACATGGAACAACTGACTGGTTCCAAATTGGGAAAGGAGTACGTCAAGGCTGTATAGTGTCACCCTCCTTATTTAACTTATATGCAGAGTGAAAAGTAAAAGTGAAGTCACTCAGTCATGTCCGACTCTTTGTGACCCCATGGACTGTAGCCTATCAGGCTCCTCCGTCCATGGGATTTTCCAGGCAAGAGTGCTGGAGTGGATTGCAATTTCCTTCTCCAGGGGATCTTCCCGACCCAGGAATTGAACCCGGGTCTCCCGCATTGCAGGCAGACGTTTTACTATCTGAGCCACCGGGGAAGCATATATAGAGTACATCATGAGAAATGCTGGGCAGGATGAAGCACAAGCTGAAATCAAGATTGCCAGGAGAAATATCAACAACCTCAGATATGCAGATGGCACCACCCTTATGGCAGAAAGCAAAGAGGAACTAAACAGCCTCTTGATAAACGTGAAAGAGGAGAGTGACAAAGCTGGCTTAAAATTTGACATTCAAAAAACGAAGAACACGGCATCTGGTCCCATCACTTCATGGCAAATATGTGGGGAAAAAACAGAAAAAGTGACTTTATTTTCTTGGGCTCCAAAATCAGTGCAGATGGTGACTACAGTCATGAAATGAAAAGCTGCTTGCTCCTTGGAAGAAAAGCTATGACAAACCTAGACAGTGTATCAAAAAGCAGAGACATTACTTTGCCAATAAAGGTCCGTCTAGTCAAAGCTATGGTTTTTCCAGTAGTCATGTATGGATGTGAGATTTGGACCATAAAGAGGGCTGAGCACCAAAGAATTGATGCTTTTGAACTGTGGTGTTGGAGAAGACTTTTTTGTTTGTTTGTTTGTTTTGTTTTTGTTTTTGTTTTTTTGAGAAGACTCTTGAGAGTCCTTTGGACTACAAGGAGATCAAACCGACTGGTTTTCCTAAAGGAAATCAGTCCTGAATATTCATTGGAAGGACTGATGTTAAAGCTGAAGCTCCAGTACTTTGGCCACCTGATGGGAAGAGCCAACTCATTGGAAAAGTCCTTGATGCTGGGAAAGTTTGAAGGCAGGAGAAGGGGGCGACAAGATGAGCTGATTGGATGGCATCACTGACTCAACGAACATGAGTTTGAGCAAGCTCCAGGAGATGGTGGACAGAGAAGCCTGGCATGCTGCAGTCCATGGGATCACAGAGTAGGACAAGACTGAACAACAACAATGGAAGCTCTGCCACTGCTGCTCCCCGTTTTCCTTAAGCTTTTTTTCCTATTTGACACTATTGTATATATTTCTTATAACTTTTATTTTTTTTTCAATTTCTATATATTTTTTTATTTTATTTTTAAACTTTACATAATTGTATTAGTTTTGCCAAATATCAAAATGAATCCATCACAGGTATACATGTGCTCCCCATCCTGAACCCTCCACCCTCCTCCCTCCCCATACCATCCCTCTGGGTCATCCCAGTGCACTAGCCCCAAGCATCCAGTATCGTGCATCGAACCTGGACTGGCATCTCGCTTCATACATGATATTTTACATGTTTCATTGCCATTCTCCCAAATCTTCCCACCCTCTCCCTCTCCCAGAGAGTCCATAAGACTGTTCCATACATCAGTGTCTCTTCTGCTGTCTCGTACACAGGGTTATTGTTATCATCTTTCTAAATTCCATATATATGCGTTAGTATACTGTATTGGTGTTTTTCCTTCTGGCTTACTTCACTCTGTATAATAGGCTCCAGTTTCATCCACCTCATTAGAACTGATTCAAATGAATTCTTTTTAATGGCTGAGTAATACTCCATTGTGTATGTGTACCACAGCTTTCTTATCCATTCATCTGCTGATGGACATCTAGGTTGCTTCCATGTCCTGGCTATTATAAACAGTGCTGCGATGAACATTGGGGTACACGTGTCTCTTTCCCTTCTGGTTTCCTCAGTGTGTATGCCCAGCAGTGGGATTGCTGGGTCATAAGGCAGTTCTATTTCCAGTTTTTTAAGGAATCTCCACACTGTTCTCCATAGTGGCTGTACTAGTTTGCATTCCCACCAACAGTGTAAGAGGGTTCCCTTTTCTCCACACCCTCTCCAACATTTATTATTTGTAGACTTTTGGATCGCAGCCATTCTGACTGGTGTGAAATGGTACCTTATAGTGGTCTTGATTTGCATTTCTCTGATAATGAGTGATGTTGAGCATCTTTTCATGTGTTTGTTAGCCATCTGTATGTCTTCTTTGGAGAAATGTCTATTTAGTTCTTTGGCCCATTTTTTGATTGGGTCATTTATTTTTCTGGAGTTGAGCTGTAGGAGTTGCTTGTATATTTTTGAGATTAATTCTTTGTCAGTTGCTTCATTTGCTATTATTTTCTCCCACTCTGAAGGCTGTCTTTTCACCTTGCTGATAGTTTCCTTTGATGTGCAGAAGCTTTTAAGGTTAATTAGGTCCCATTTGTTTATTTTTGCTTTTATTTCCAATATTCTGGGAGGTGGGTCATAGAGGATCCTGCTGTGATGTATGTCGGAGAGTGTTTTGCCTATGTTCTCCTCTAGGAGTTTATAGTTTCTGGTCTTATGTTTAGATCTTTAATCCATTTTGAGTTTATTTTTGTGTATGGTGTTAGAAAGTGTTCTAGTTTCATTCTTTTACAAGTGGTTGACCAGTTTTCCCAGCACCACTTGTTAAAGAGATTGTCTTTAATCCATTGCATATTCTTGCCTCCTTTGTCAAAGATAAGGTGTCCATATGTGCGTGGATTTATCTCTGGGCTTTCTATTTTGTTCCATTGATCCATATTTCTGTCTTTGTGCCAGTACCATACTGTCTTGATAACTGTGGCTTTGTAGTAGAGCCTGAAGTCAGGTAGGTTGATTCCTCCAGTTCCATTCTTCTTTCTCAAGATTGCTTTGGCTATTCGAGGTTTTTTGTATTTCCATACAAATTGTGAAATTATTTGTTCTAGCTCTGTGAAGAATACTGTTGGTAGCTTGATAGGGATTGCATTGAATCTATAAATTGCTTTGGGTAGTATACTCATTTTCACTATATTGATTCTTCCAATCCATGAACATGGTATATTTCTCCATCTATTAGTGTCCTCTTTGATTTCTTTCACCAGTGTTTTATAGTTTTCTATATATAGGTCTTTAGTTTCTTTAGGTAGATATATTCCTAAGTATTTTATTCTTTCCGTTGCAATGGTGAATGGAATTGTTTCCTTAATTTCTCTTTCTGTTTTCTCATTATTAGTGTATAGGAATGCAAGGGATTTCTGTGTGTTGATTTTATATCTTGCAACTTTACTATAGTCATTGATTAGTTCTAGTAATTTTCTGGTGGAGTCTTTAGTTCTCCATGTTCTGTTCTAAATCCTTTTTATTGGCTCCTGTACTTCCTTTTACCTGCACCCTTGAGGCCCAATGTGGAACTCGCTTCTCTTTTTCTCTACCTTTCCTTCTTTCAGGTAACTAATCTATATTATTGTTTCAATGATCACCTTTGCTTGAAACTTATCAGTCAGCCAGTCAGTTCAGTCACTCAGTTGTGTCCAGTTGTGTCCAACTCTTTGCAACCCCATGGACTGCAGCACACCAGGCATCCCTGTCCATCATCAACTCCCAGAGTTTACTCAAACTCATGTCCATTGAGTCGGTGATACCATCCAACCATCTCATCCTCTGTCATCCCCTTCTCCTTTCTGCCTTCAATCTTTCCCAGCATTAGGGTCTTTTTAAATGAGTCAGTTCTTCACATCAGGTGGCCAAAGTATTGGAGTTTCAGCTTCAACATCACTCCTTCCAATGAATATTCAGGACTGATTTCCTTTAGGACTGACTGGTTTGATCTCCTTGCAGTCCAACGGACTCTCAAGAGTCTTCTCCAACACCACAGTTCAAAGCATCAATTCTTCGGCACTCAGCACTCCTTATGGTCCAACACTCACATCCATTCATAACTACTGGAAAAACCATAGCTTTAACTAGATGGACCTTTGTCAGCAAAGTGACGGCTCTGCTTTAATATGCTGTCTAGGTTGGTCGTAGCTTTTCTTTCATGGAGCAAGCAGCTTTTCATTTCATGGTTGCAGTTACCATCCATAGTGATTTTGGAGCCCAAGAAGATAAAGTCTGTCACTGTTTCCATTGTTTCCTCATCTATTTGTCATGAAGTGATGAGGCCAGATGCCATGATCTTTGTTTTTTGAAAGTTGAATTTTAAGCCAGCTTTGTCACTGTCCTCTTTCACCTTCATCAAGAGGCTCCTTAGTTTCTCTTTGCTTTCTGCCAAAAGGGTAGTGTCATCTGCATATCTGAAGTTGTTGATATTTCTCCTGGCAATCTTGATTCCAGCTTGTGCTTCATCCTGCCCAGCATTTCTCATGATGTACTCTGCATATAAGTTAAATAAGGAGGGTGACACTATACAGCCTTGACGTACTCCTTTCCCAATTTGGAACCAGTCAGTTGTTCCATGTCTGGTTCTAAGTGCTGCTTCTTGACCTGCATACAGGCTTCTCAGGAGGCAGGTCAAGTGGTCTGGTATTCCCATCTCTTTAAAAATTTTCCACAGTTGGTTGTGATCCACACAGTCAAAGGCTTTAGCATATTCAGTGAAGCAGAAGTAGATGATTTTCTGGAATCCCCTGGCTTTTTCTATGATCCAATGGATGTTAGCAATTTGATCTCTGGTTCCTCTATCTTTTCTAAATCTACCATGTATATCTGGAAATTCTCAGTTCGTGTACTGTTAAAGCCTAGTTTGGATGATTTTGGACATGACCTTGGTAGCATGTGAAATGAGTGCAATTGTATGGTAGTTTGAATATTCTTTGGCAGTGCTTTTCTTTGGGATTGGAATGGAAACTGATCTTTTCCAGTCCTGTGGCCACTGCTCCCTCAAATTTGCTGGCATATTGAGTGCAGCAGTTTAGCATCATCATCTTTCAGAATTTGAATTATTTCAGCTGGAATTCCATCACCTCCACTAGCTTTGTTCATAATGATGGTTCCTAACGCTTTGGAAGTATCAAGCATAGTGACGCTTGACTTCATACTCCAGGATGTCTGGCTCTACTTGAGTGATCACAGCATCATGGTTATCTGGGTCATTAAGCTCTATTTTGCATAGTTCTTCTGTGTATTCTTGCTACCTCTTCTTTATAGCTTCTGCTTCTGTTTAGTCCATGCCATTTCTGTCCTTTATTGTTCCCACATTTGCATGAAATGTTCCCTTGGTATATCTGACTTTCTTGAAAAGATGTCTAGTCTTTCCCATTCTATTGTTTTCCTCTACTTCTCTGTATTATTTACTTTAGAACATTTCTTATCTCTCCTTGGTATTGTTTGGAGTTCTGCATTCAGATGGGTATATCTTTCCTTTTCTCCTTTGCCTCTTGCTTTTCTTTTCTCACCTATTTGTAAGGCCTCCTCAGACAACCATTTTGCTTTATTGCATTTCTTTTTCTTGGAGATGGTTTTAATCACTGCTTCTTGTACAATGTTATGAACCTCTGTCCATAGTTCTTCAGGCACTCTATCACATTTAATCCCTTGAATCTAAAAGATTTGAACAAGTACTATACAGGAAAGCTATATCAATAGCAATTAAGTAAATGAAATGCTGTTCAAATCATTGGGCATCAGGGAAATCCAAGTGGAAACCCCCATGAAATACCACTATATATACCCACCTGAATTGCTAAATTAAAAAGACAATATGGGATTTCCCTGGTCATCCAGTAGCTAAGAATCCACCTGCCAATGCAAGGGATGCTGGTTTGATCCCTGGTCTGGAAAGATCCCATATGCCGTGAAGCCAATAGGCCCATGCACCACAGCTACTGAGCCAGTGCTCTAGAGCCTGCAAGACACAACTACTGAGCTCGTGTGCCTAAAGCCTGTGCTCTGCAACAAGAAAAGCCACTGCAATGAGCAGCCTGGACACCAAAAGGATGAGTAGCCCCTGCTCACTGCAATTAGAGAAAACCCACATGCAGCAAGGAAGACCCACCATAGCTCCCCCCCAAAAAGAATATTAAAAAATAAAAAGACAATAGGAGCTTCCCTGGTAGTCCAGTTGGTAAGATGTCACATTCCCAATGCAGGGGGCCTGGTTTCAGTAGCTGGAACCCAAATGCCACGACTAAGAGTTCACATACTGCAACTGGAGCTCCCACATGCTGCAATGAAGAATGAAGATCCCAAGTCGAAAGTATGACCCAGCACAATCAAATAAATAAATAAAGACTTAAGACTAAGTGATGGTGAAGGTGTGGAGTCACTGAGACTGTCATACATTAGCATTTTAACTGGTACAACCACTTTGGTGTGCTATTTGATAGTTTCTCAAGATGTTAAATATTCAAAGTTAAACATACACCTACCCAATGACCCAGCAATTCCACTCTTAGGTATCCCTCTAAAGAAATAAAAATATGTGTTTAAAAACAGACTGATGAACGAAATGTTCAAGCACTGAGGTGTGGGGGGAAGTGATTCTGGCTTATACCTGAGTTAACTTGAATTTTATACACACAGCCTGTTTGTGGCCTATCAAGCATACATTCTAACTCTGCTTTAATTAGTAAAGAAAAGGACACATTGACCAGAAGTAAAAAATGTCCATGTTAAAAATAAAGATTAAATTCCTCCCTTCTAGAGATGTCGATACTGATAATCCTTTCAAGATAAGATGTCTTTTCCAGGTGCTAAGGCCAGTACTTGGAGAAGGCAATGGCACCCCACTCCAGTACTCTTGCCTGGAAAATCCCATGGGTGGAGGAGCCTGGTAGGCTACAGTCCATGGGGTCGCTAAGAGTCGGATACGACTGAGGGACTTCACTTTCACTTTTCACTTTCATGCATTGGAGAAGGAAATGGCAACCCACTCCAGTGTTCTTGCCTGGAGAATCCCAGGGATGGGGGAGCCTGGTGGGCTGCTGTGTATGGGGTCGCACAGAGTCGGACACAACTGAAGTGACTTAGCAATAGCAAGGCCAGTACTGACTCAGGGTGTACATGCTGATCTGTTTTTTTGGTTTGTTTTTGAAAGCCTTAAAAGAATGTATCCATGACTTCTTTGATGTTCTTTGTTCTGGCAAGATGTAAAATTGTGTTGAAAACCATGCTTATCTGGAGCAGTTCCTTAGGGTTATCTGAGAAGCTGTCTTCTGGGCTACAGTTCTCAGTTTGGCTCAAATAAAACTCTTTTCTATTCCTATTATTGTTTATTATTTTTGTCAGTAAGACTTATACACAAATATTCATAGCAGCTTTATCCATAATGGCCCCAAACTGGAAACAAATTGCATATCCTTGCTACTAAGCAATAAAAAGGAAGAAACTACTGTTATGCCCCACAACATTAATAAATCTAAAAAATATGCTGAGCAAAAGAAGTGGACACAAAAGAGTAAATGCTCTGTGATTCCATTTATATGAGGGTCTAGAAAAGTATAATTAATCTTTAGTGATAGCAAGCAGAACAGTGGTCCACTGGGGGTGGTTGGGATTGACTGCAAAGAGATACAGAGGAACTATTTGGGGGTAATGGAAATGTATGTCTTGATTGTGGTAGTAATTACATGATGCATACATTTGTCAAAAGTCATCAAACTATAAACTTAAAACAAGCTTATTTAATGGCATATAAATTATACCTGTATAAATCTGATTTAAAAAGAAAAAATATAATTTAGCAATAAAGAGGGATGAAATATTAATACATGCTACATTGTGGATGAAACTCAAGAACATTATGCTAAGTGGAAGAAGCCAAAGGCAAAAAGATAATATATTGTGTGATCCCATTCATGTGAAATGGTCAGGAAATACAACTTTAGAAACAAGTAGATCAGTGGTTGTTGCCTGGGGGTTGGGAGCAGGGAGTGACTGTTACTGGGCATGAGAGATATTTTGGGGTGATGGAAATATATTAAAATCAAATTGTGATGATAATAGTACAAAGTTTTAAGTGTACTAAAATTCATTTAATTGTACACTTAGAATGAGTGAATTTATGGTATGTAAATTATATTTCAATATAGCTGTTTTAAAAGGTAATTGACCAGCAAACACGCTCCTTGATATCTATCAAAATGAGTTGAAAACTCATGTCTGCACAAAAACCTGCACTTAGATGTTTATATTGTTTTGTTCATAACTGCTATATCTTGGAAGCAACAAAGATGTCCTTCAGTGGGAGAATGGATAAACTGTAATACATCCAGACAATGAAATATTATTCAGCACCAAAATGGAATGAGCTATCAAGCCATGAAAAGACATGGAAAAACCTCAAATGTATATTACTAAGTGGAAAAAGCCAATCTGAAAATGCTACATACTGTATAATTCCAATTATATAGCATTCTAGAAAAGGTAAAACTAAGAGACGGTAAAAAGATCAGTGGGTGCCAGGGTTAGGAGGGAGAGAGGGATGCATAGACAGGCCACAGAGGATTTTTAGGGCAGTGAAACTATTCTGTATAATACTATTATGGTGAATACTTATGTTAAAATTCATCGAATGTACAGTTCCAAGAATAAATCCTAATGTAATCTATGGACTTTGGATAATACTGATGTGTCAATGTAGGTATGTTGATTGTAACAAATGTATCATAGGAACTCTGTACCTTCCACTCAACTTTGCTGTGACCCTGAAACTGCTCTAAAACAAGAAGTACTAAAAAGTAAATGTTTTGGACTTCCCTGGTGGTCCAGTGATTAAGAATCCACCTTCCAATGCTGATCTTCCTAGGTGGCTCAGACGGTAAAGCGTCTGCCTACAATGCCTACCATATGGGAGACCTGGGTTCAATCCCTGGGTCAGGAATATCTCCTGGAGAAGGAAATGGCAACCCACTCCAGTATCCTTGCCTGGAAACCCCCATGGATGGTGGAACCTGGTAGGCTACAGTCCATGGGGTCGCAAAGAGTCAGACACGACTGAGCAACTTCACTTCCGATGCTGAGGACAGGGGTTAGAGTTTGATCCCTGTTCAGGGAACTAAGATCCCACGTGCTACAACTAAAGATCCCACATTCCACCACAAAGACCCAACACAGCCAAATAAATAAATATTTTTTGAAAAAGTAACTGTTAAAAAAAAATAACATGTATTATGAGATACAAGTAGAATGTATAATAAGAGTACTCCAGGAAGAGAAAAATGAATCGATATTAATATGAGGTTCTTATACTTTTTGTAAAGTGGTATAATAACACTTGAAGGTAGACTAAGTTATAGATGTACACTGTCAACTTTTAAGCAACCACTAAAATAACACAACAAAGAGGTACAGCTAAGAAGCCAACAAAGGAGATAAACGAATAAAAATAATATTGATTGATTCAAAAGAAGGTGGAAAAAGAACAAAGAAGAGTGGGGGAATGAAAAAAATAGCAAGATGACAGACTCAAACCTAATCATATCAGCAATCATGTTAAATGTACATGACCTAAAGACCCCAGTTTCAGGGTAAAGATGATCAGACTGGGTAAAAAAATAAGACCCAATCATACGCTGCCTACAAGAAATATTCTTAATACAAAGATACAAATAGGTTAAAAGTATATAAAAAAAGATGTATCATGATAACACTAGTCAAAAGAAAGCTGCAGGAGCTATATTAATATTGGACAAAGTAAGTTTCAGAGCAAAGATACCAGGAATAAAGAAAGTGATTTTGTAATGACAAAGGAATCAATGAATGCTGCTGATGCTGCTAATAAGTTGCTTCAATCGTGTCCGACTCTGTGCGACCCCATAGACTGCGGCAGCCCACCAGGCTCCTCTGTCCCTGGGATTCTTCAGGCAAGAACACTGGAGTGGGTTGCCATTTCCTTCTCCAATGCATGAAAGTGAAAAGTGAAAGTGAAGTCGCTCAGTCTAGTGACCCCATGGACTGCAGCCTACCAGGCTCCTCCG
This sequence comes from Bos taurus, assembly GCF_002263795.3. Classification (NCBI taxonomy): domain Eukaryota; kingdom Metazoa; phylum Chordata; class Mammalia; order Artiodactyla; family Bovidae; genus Bos; species Bos taurus. The sequence goes on along the minus strand of NC_037357.1, from coordinate 79,309,541 downwards.
TCCATGGGATTTTCCAGGCAAGAGTACTGGAGTGGGGTGCCATTGCCTTCTCTGGAAAATTAATGAATGAAGAGACATAACTCTAACGTTTGTGCCTCTAATATAGGAGCTACAAAATACACGAATCAAAAACTGATAAACTTGCAAGGAGAAATAGACAAATCCACAGTTCTAATCAGATATTTCAATACTCTCCTCTTAATAATTGATAGAGTAGGCATAAAATCAGCAAGGATATAGTAGAGCAAAGAACAATGATCAACCAAATTGACCTGGTTGATATTTATAGAACACTCTACCAAATACACATTCTTTTCAAGTGTACATAGAATATTTACCAGGATGTGAAGGCTTCCCTGGTGGCTCAGAGGATAAAGCGTCTGCTTGCAATACAGGAGACCAGGGTTTGATCCCTGGGTTGGGAAAATCCCCTGGAGAAGGAAATGGCAATCCACTCCAGTATTCTTGCCTGGAGAATCCCATGGATAGAGGAGCCTGGCAGGCTACAGTCCATGGGGTCACAAAGAGTCAGACGTGACTGAGCAACTTCACACAAGTGAACATAGAATATGTATTTCAAGTGTACATAGAATATTTACTAGGATAGGCTATGTTATAGTCCGCAAAACAAGTCTCAATGAATTTGAAAGGATTCAAGTCACACAAAATATGAATAATGGAATTGAAATTACCTACTAAAAACAGAAAGATCAAAAAAAAAAAAAAAAAAAACCAGAAAGATCTCTGGAAAATCCTCAAATATTTGTAAATAAACAATCCACTTCTAGATAACACAGTAATCAAAGCAAAGAAATAGAGGAAAAAAAGAGAATGGGAAAGACTCGAGATCTCTTCAAGAAAATTAGAGATACCAAGGGAATATTTCTTGCAAAGATGGGCACAATAAAGGACAGAATTGGTATTGGACATAACAGAAGCAGAAGATATTAAGAAGAGGTGGCAAGAATACACAGAAGACCTATACAAAAAAGATCTACATAACCCAGATAGCCATGATGGTGTGATCACTCACCTAGAGCCAGACATCCTGGAATGTGAAGTCAAGTGGGCCTTAGGAAGCATCACTACAAACAAAGCTAGTGGAGGTGATGGAATGCCATTTGAGCTCTTTCAAATCCTGAAAGATGATGCTGTGAAAGTGCTGCACTCAATATGCCAGCAAATTTGGAAAACTCAGCAGTGGCCACAGGACTGGAAAAGGTCAGTTTTCCTTCCAATCCCTAAGAAAGGCAATGCCAAAGAATGCTCACACTAGCACACAATTGCACTCATCTCACACACACGCTAGCAAAGTAATGCTCAAAATTCTCCAAGTCAGGCTTCAACAGTACGTGAACTGAGAACTTCCAGATGTTCAAGCTGGATTTAAAAAGCAGAGGAACCAGAGATCAAATTGCCAACATCCTTTGGATCATAAATAAAGCAAGAGAGTTCCAGGAAAACATCTACTTCTGCTTTATTGACTATGCCAAAGACTGACTGACTGGATCACAACCAACTGTGGAAAATTCTTCAAGAGATGGAAATACCAGACCACCTAACCTGCCTGCTGAGAAACCTGTATGCAGGTCAAGAAGCAACAGTTAAAACCATACATGGAACAACAGACTGGTTCCAAAGTGGGAAAGGATTATGTCAAGGCTATATAGAGTCACCCTGCTTATTTACCTTATATGCTGAAGTACA